>NC_073359.2:5095000-5422777 GCF_027580225.2 Misgurnus anguillicaudatus | reverse complement strand
GATAGAGGTTTCAGCTTAAACATCTTACTGCCATCAGTTCATTTTACAGATCTGGCCCAGATCACTTTTCCCATAGGTAACCGAAAGACGTTAGCCGTGTCTGACACTGATTTGGTCCAGATCTGCAATACGAATCTGAGCCGATACTGACGATCAGGCGGTGCTGGATCGGTGCTGGCACATATCTGCAACCAGAATTGTAAAATACATGTGCCATGAGTCGTTGGTGTTTTAAGCCCTCAACGAAGCCTTCAAGGCACTCCCCGTGCCCCGAGCGTTTCAGCCAATCACAGCACTGGTGCTGCATATCGAGCCTTCCACCAGCTTCCGGCAACCGTTGGTCAGGTAAGTAGCGCAAATATGGTAAGATAGGAATGTGACTGTTTTTAAATTCAGCTCGAAATATACTAAAGATGGATATTATTTATATATCTGCCTATAATAGATAGATATCCACAAATTCATCCATCCATGATCCTTAATCTAACCATCCTTGTATTCATAGATTTTTTTTGAAGTGGCTGCACAACTAAGAGAAAAAATTATAATTGTGATTTTACAACGTTGGGTCTGTAGGGTAGCAAAATTGACCTGTGCACCTTTTTTTAATCATTTTATGTAGCAACAAAATATAATATTGATGTTAAATGTCTTTGATACCATTTTGGGTTTTAATCTAAGTTTTAAGATGATTAAATATGTTTAGGAAATAAATTATATATTTGAGAGTTTGAAAGTATTTATGTAGCAATATTTGAAACTATCTGTATCGTATTGTTCATAAAATAAACTTAGCTGGGCCTGTTTTCTTGTCTGGGTTTTGTTTGCTCAAATATCTATTTGCTGTAGGAGGGACAAGTGATAATTTTCTGGAACTTGCGGTGGGGGGGAATAGGTGATATTAGCATTATAGGACAGTAAGCTTGCCAGACAATATTGTGTGAATTCTGTGAAATGTGTGAATCATTTAAAATGTATAAATGTGATTGGAATTGATTTGCATTAAGATTAATAAGCATGGAAATAATCTGTGTGTTTTTTATTTCAGAATGCTACCAGACAGGACTGTCTTATCTACAATGCGTATGATTGTGTGATTATGTATATGGATTTATAGGATACTATTATTGGGGTACATAAGCAGTACACCCTGCAGAGTAACTCTTAGATGTTGTTAACATTTGTTAAGACAGTGAGTGAAATCACAGCAATTCTGCTACACCAAAGGCCCAATGCTGTAATATTACAACATTTTAAAAACTTACCAAAATATAAAAAATGTAAAAACCCATTGATTTTTGCATTAGAGGACTCCTACAACAACATCCTACATTTAACAACAAAGGTTAAATATTGTTTTCAAAGTTTATTCTATAAAAGAGATTCCACACACTATGGGGCAGTTTCCCACTGAAAAAAGTTATTCATTCAATTTACTCAATTTTTTAAGGTAAGTGGTCGCAATTAATTTATTTAAGCTACAGTTAAACAAAAGTTTTTTGTTTTGTTTCGTATTTCTATTTTTCGTTTGTTTAAATGTAGCTTTAATAAAGTGATTGTGACCACTTAATCTTTTTTTCAGTGCAGGACATTTAAAGGGGTCATAGCGTGAACATCAGACTTTTCCATGTTTAAGTGCTATAATTGGGTCCCCAGTGCTTCTATCAACCCAGTAACTTTCTTTGGGTAAGCCATTTTCTGTAAGCATGTGAAAAATTAGATTGTTCAGATTTTGCCTGTTTTGTGAAGTAGGGTGAATTACAATAATACCGCCCCCTTTGTCTGCACTATACAACCACAGTACTGCCATGTAGTGCAGAGAGAAAGAGAGAAAATAAATGACAGCACAATTGAGTTTCAATTACAACAAACCATCATCATTGTGATCAGTGTTTGCATTTCATCAGCCCATTTGCATTTTAAAGGAACAGTATGTAGGATTGTGGCCAAAACTGGTATTGCAATCACACAACTGGTGGCTAATACACAAAATGACAACATAACATCAGTTGAGGGCTGCAACTCCACTTTTTAAATGATAATATCCTGGCCAGACCACTGTTGTCAGTGATATTAGTATTTGAAATGAAAATTATTTCTTAATGTCTAGTGACATATCAGGGCCATTTTATGATTAATTGATATACATTTCTTACATACTGTTCCTTTAAATTATGCTCAGGCCTACAAATTAGCAATTTTAACATGCTATAATAAATTATCTGTGGAGTATTTTGAGCTAAAACTTTACATACACACTCTGGGGACACTAAAGTTTTGTTTAGATCTTAAAAAAAAAATCTCATAATATGACCCCTTTAAGTAGTTTTTACAAACATGCCTTACAAAAAGTGCATCTCGAGACAAAACAATGGCACTGATTGATATATGTTAAGATATGCATTTTTTTTTTAAATTAGGACACCTCAAACATGCATTTTAATCTGGGACTAGGATAAACCATGTCTGGAAAACCAACCCAACAAACAAGTTAAAATTTCTTTTGCAGATTTGGGAGTTGTGTAATATTAAGTGAAAAGCAGTGAGACATTAAAAGTAAATGGCTCGGTTTACTTTTTAACATTCTTTTATTTACCATGCTCTCAGAATTACTTTTAAATTCTCTCCTACATCTTCTTGGATATGATCTTCACATAGGCTTCCACTTCACAAAGAATATCATTGTAGAAGTCACAGGGCGGCCTCAGAATAGAAAGGAGATCTTGCATTAACTGTATGGCTTCATCAAGGCTCGTTTGATGGCTTTGCGATCCACACAGAAGCTTAGTGATCGTTTTACTGCTCTGCTCGAGATCTCCCAGCAGGACGAATGATGAAACGGGCTGAGATTTAAGCAGTTCCACTGGAGGCATTACGTCCGTCAGATTACTTCTGGCCAGCTGAAAAGTGACTACAGGACAGAAGACATTTCCCAAGACACCCATGGTTTCATCATGCACGTCTTTTATCAATGCAGCCTTTTCTTCCAGTGACCCAACAGAGAAGGCGATCTTTTCGTAAAGTGCAGGTTCAAGGCTCTTCTGAACATGTTTGTCCTCCCTTTCACAAATGTCAAGGATTTGGCTCATAACCTGTCTAACCCTGACACAGTTCTGCTCAATACTTTCACTGTCATTCGCTGAGACTGCAGGTAAGATGTTTTGATACATCTGAGTATTGAGGATCTCCGACAGCCTGTTAGTGATGTTGAAGTATTTGTGTATGTAGTGGTGAAGGGATTGCGTAGATCTTATCAGTTCTTCTTACTTTCATCTTCTTTGGCACAGAACCAAGACCGCATTCTGGTGGTACCTGTTGATGAGGAGTAAAGTACATTTAAGCAAACAATTAACAGTTATTTTTTGTTAGTTCTTGGGAATAGTTGTTATTTTTGGACACACATCTACACATCTGGTGGAAACCGTTGACTTGCATAGTATGAAAAACAAATCCTATGAAATTGTGATAATACATATTTTTGATAAAATTTGTAAAAACAGAATCGACAGTTTCCATTTAATTCCATAGGATTTGTTTTTCCTAATATGGAAATCAATAGTTTCTACCAGCTGTGTGCTTATTTATCAAAATATCTTATTTAGAAAGAAATATCATATATGCAGGGATGGGCAGTATTTCAAATACATGTATTTAAAATACGTATTTGAAATACAAAATAGTATTTTGTATTTTGTATTTTAAAGCCTTTGAAAAAAATGAAATGTAATTTGTATTTAAATACATTTAAGATGAGTATTTTTGTATTTTTAAAATACTCAAAATACTTTGAGCCAGTCAACCAGTCAGGGTGCTGTTTTCATGCATCAACTAGTTCAGACCAGACACCAGAGTTCAGGTAAGCAAATATATCTGTGCAGCTTTTAGTGGGCAATAATTGAAATGTTGGAGTGGGAAATAAAGCAAAGGCGATTGAATTATTGGGTGTGATGTGATTTGTGTTATAACTGTCGCAAAAAGAAATTCAAATTCACACTTGCACGTTGGCAGGCAGTTGCACGCTACACTTGCACATTGCACGACTGAGACAGAGTGTGGAACGCTGACAAATTGGCCTTCACTTTTGACTTAAAGGAAAACCACAATTTTTTTATATTTTACTATGTTCTTACCTCAACTTAGACAAATTAATACATAACTATCTTTTTTCAATGCATGGAGAAAGAGCACATAGTTTGCAGCATTTCGACCTCAGTGCGCAGTAACATCTTCACATGAGTAATGATGTTACTGCGCCAGAGGTTGAAGTGCTGCAAACTAAGTGCTCTTCCGCCATACAATATAGTTCTCATTTTTTATTCACTTAAAAATCACGCTTTATTTTGTGCCACCATACTTACTTGTGTAACTATGTAACAGTCTTTAAATAGGGAAAACATGGAAGTGTTTGGTGGCTTCTAAATTCATCCCTGTTTGGATCCTAAGGAATAAATGGGACTAGGCTAAATGCAAACACATTCATGACATGCTGTGCAAAGATTAACTGCACATACAGTATTGAAAAAAGATAGGCATGTATTAATTCATCAGGTAAGAACAGTTAAATATTGAAAAACTGTGTAAACCTAAAAGGCTTTTATGCTTGATGTGCTTTTCATTGTATAATTCTGTAAATGACAGAGGACGACTCGTGAGTAATTGTTCTCAAAACCATCAAAAAGCAGCAATGAGAGGAATTAGTTTGCCGAATAATTTGTCTCGTGAGACGTTTGTAAATCCATGGATTTCTTAACATATAAACTGATTAGGTTGTGGGTCATTTTGACGACACATGAAAAAGTTTTTATAAAACATCACTTTACTTGAAGGGGTGTTCATAAGGCTGACATGACACATTCATAATCATAACATGACACGTGTTATGAATATGTAGGATATTTTATGGATGTTTATGACAACTGTCATTAAGTGTCATTTGTTCAATTATGTCATTTTTATTGCAAAGATGACATTGTTTGAGATGTCTTTGTTACATTAAAGCAACACTATGTAGTTTTTTTACCTTTAAATAATGTCTCTAAAATTATTTCAGTGATAGAACAATTTTAACTGGACAAATTGAACTGTTGCTGCAACCTGAGGAGCCTCCTAGCTGCTACAAGCACACTCTGAAGGTGGCGGTGGAGGGTAGGAAACACAGCCCCGCCCCTCCCCCTGCCTGCAGAAGAGTGTCTGATACCAGTAGTTGCACACATCTAAATGCTTTTGGGCATTCAGAAATAGACCCAGATAGATTTCAGCCTAATAGGGATACTTGCACATAATCACCAATTTCACATGTATTTTGTGTATTTTCAAAATACAAAATACTGTATTTGTATTTAAATACATTTTTCCTCACAGTATTTTGTATTTGTATTTAAATACATTTTTTGACACAGTATTTTGTATTTGTATTTGAAATACATTCCCATGTATTTATGCCCATCTCTGCATATATGTCTAGAACAACATGAGGGTAAATTATTTTAAAATCTTTTTGGGTGAACTCATTTACTATAAATTCTGCTGGGTTATTTTCGACCAAACGCTGGTTAAATATTGAACAGAACACATTTTGGGTTAATAAAGAAACCTGTGCTAGATTGTTACAATGCAACTCATCTGCAAACCCAACATTTGTTCTGTCCAATATTTAACCCAGCAGGATTTAAAGTGTTTAAGAGTGATTGGACTGAAAGACAAACCATTCTGAAAAACCTCAACGATTTGGTTGGGAAACGTTTGGAAGTTGCTTCTCATCACTTGACTTTCACGGACATTGTTCTCTCTTCTTTCAGACATTCTTCTTTAAAAGAGAGACAATAACATAAATACAAGCACATAAAACAATAACATACCCTTAAATATAAATATAATAAATGCAGACATAACCATATGCTTATAAAATTAAAAACTATACAGCAAGTATACAGTTGTGTGAATTTATAAATCAATCTCCTGTGATGCACTGGTTTACACTTAAAGAAAACAGATGTTTAAAATGCTGATAAAACATTAAAACATGGCATTGCCATAACGTTTAAAAATGACAGAATGTAACATTCCTCTAATATTCACATATCCACGTTAAACTTGGAGGTTTCGTACATTTGCATAACATTAATAGGAGATTTAAAAGGAACGTTTTTAAGAACTTAATTGTGTTAGCTTGGAAAACAAACATTTCCCTTTTTAAGCAATAAAAAACTTGTTCTTGCTCACCTGGGTTTGTTCTGCAGAAGTGAAAAAATAACACAAAAACATCAGTTATATGATAACATGTGTAGTGTGATTACGTAACATTACACTATTTGAGCAACACAACACACACATTCATTATTATAAGTCCCCATTCACATTTAATATAATTTAAATGCCTCATTAAGTATAACATTTACTTACAGCTAAAACTATTTACTGTTGAATTATTTGGTAGTAAACAACTCTTGGTATGCAATCTGTTAAAAACTTACGCAGCAATTATAGTTGCATTGATTTCAGGTGTGCCACTCTGGTACTTGCAACACATTTTTTGGCCACTGGAGGCAATAGTTCAGGTACTGTCTTATCAAAGGTTAAACTAGGGGTGGGCAGTCCTACAAAGTTTAGCTCCAACCCTAATTAAACACACCTGAATGTCATTTCTGAAGGCATACTGAAGCCTTTGATTGGGATTTTCAGGTGTGTTTGATTAGGGTTGGAGCTAAACTTTGCAGGACAGTGGCCCTCCAGGACCAGGAATGCCCAACCCTGGGTTAAACCATACAAATACAAGACAAAGTATCACATATATCACAAAAAATGGTTCTGAATTGTTCTAAAACAGCATAAGATAATATAATTTAAAGTTAGAAATGTTCACACATCTATGTTAACACGGTCTCACACCCATGGCGTCAATATTTGACGACACTTGACCATGCGTCAATATGTTGACGCGGAGGGTATACCTTTCGCGTCATTTTTTGACGAACTGGGGACTTCAATACTATTAGGTACGCGAAATTAAACAGTTGTCGCCTGGCATTGGGGTTAGGGAAAGGTTTGGGTAGGGATGTCATTATGTAAATCTAACCCTAAACCGACGCGAAAATGGTAGAAAATGGTAAGAAAATAGGAAAGAGAATGCAACGGACTTAGTGGTGTTGAGGTCCCCAGTTCGTCAGGGAATGACGCGAAAGGTATACCCTCCGCGTCAACATATTGACGCATGGTCAAGTGTCGTCAAGTGTTGACGCCATGGGGTGAGACTGGGTTGTCTATGTATATATCTTTATGACGTGTGACACTATAAATCTGTTTCTAGTCAAATCAGTCTTCGCACTGCAGGCAAAAAGCACAAAAGCACCATCTGAAAATAGCATCATTGTTTACAGTTTTTTCCAATTGCTAACACACAATTTTGCAAACTAGTCTGGTTTTATCAAAAAACTTAACACAATTTACAAAACCACACACCCAAATAGCAAAATACCACATATATCCTGCAAAATGAAGCACTCCAACCTAAACTACATATAACATTATCAAAATCAAACTTTGACACAAATTGGAACACACTTCATTCATATTACCAGATTTTTGTCTAACCAACTACACACAGTTGGGCATAATGAAAAGTGCACGTTTCTTTAGCATGCTTTGCCATAATACTAAAATATGTATTAGATTGTTCACATGCACAAAAATATTTGCAGATACACACACATGCTGTTGAATTTTTTTTATTTTTCACCAAACAAGTCATAACGCCTCGTCCACATCACAGGCAATATATTCCCTTGCCAGACATCGAAGGAAGAAGTGCCTTGAGCGCCTTATCCATCCCTAAATTGCACCAACATCATTCTCATCACATGTCTCTTCCATAGCCTGCAAAAGAGGCATGCGCACAAAGGGCTGCTGGTCATATACCTTCCATATAACTCTTCTATGGGGTTCAAAAATGGCAAGTATGGGGGAGGTATTGCACGATAAATGTTTGGTAGTCAGCAAACCAGATTTGGACTGGGGCTGCACGATGAAAGCTCACGTTGTGCCATACTACAACATACCGGTTTCTTTGGTCTACATCATTCATACACTCAGATGGTATGAGAATGTCGTGGAGTCTTTCTAGAAATGTGAGAATATGGGCTGTGTTGTATCAAGGTTGACATGACGGTGGAGGACACCATCCATATTGGAGATGGCAGCACACATTGTGATGTTCCCACCACGTTAGCCAGGAACATCTATAATGGCTCTGTGGCCAATGACGTTCCTGTGGTCTTTTCTAGTGCTTACATCCTGATTGAAGTGTTAACAATTAACCATTCAGGTGTTTGGGCAGGTGGCACATTTATTGGCCATTTAGCTCGTGTAGTGTCATTTTGAATGGTAGTGTTTTGAAAAGGCAAACATGTGACTTTATGTCAGATTGTTGTGTCTTGTGCAGAGAACCGTGTTCAGTGCATTTAAAAAGTGCCATTGTGAATAGCAAAATGTGTGTAAAGCAGAAAATGTGTTTAGACTTTTGGAGACTTGAGAAGAGGTGTTGCTCTCTGTGTGTCAGTTTAAATAGTTGTGCTGTTCATGTCATTTTAGTGTGTTAACAATTGGAAAAAACTGTAATACAGCAAGAAGGTCATGAATGCATAAATAATATTTTAGGGTTAACGTTTTAAACGAAATGTATGATATTGTGTTTAAGAAAGAACAGTTTTGCTCACATGATATGAATTAGCTAAATTATATTCAATCCAGTTACACAGCCTTACAGTAAAGTTTTATTAACAAAGTGGGCACTGCAGAATGTGAGGGCAAATGGGCAGTGGGCACCGAAGCCACCTCACGTCTGTGGCCCCATTGTAAATTTAAAATGGCAGAGTCATGCATGTTATAAAGACAAAAATGAACTGTACTAATCTTTTAGCTATTAGCTGTAAAATCAATGCATTTGTAGATTGTTAGTTGTTTGTTTATCACCACTCATTATTTAGATTTTTGATATTTTATTCAATAAATACATTTGTTTGACGGGGAAGCTGTGCACTATGACATCATGGCCAATTATGCACCATTATGTAATCGCCATTATCATCATCATCATAGCTGTGACATCATCACACACTATAACATCATCACCCATTATGACATTGTCCTTTGTTTCTGTGATACTGTAAAACAGTAAAGCAGTCAGTACTAACAAATGGAAAGCACAATGTTCAGGTTCATACAATTTGTTCATTGTACATTATAAAGCCTACAATGTACTGTACTACTGTAGTACTGTATACAACAGTGAACTGGCTTATATCGGTTGTGTCACATCATTTGAAACAGGTGAAATCCATTTTGATTGGTTGTGTTTAATCAATGACATGTGTGATGACATTTGTATTTGATTGTTGCTGCTTGTGTTTAGCAATATGCATGACATGTGCATTAGAGTGCAGATTGTGTTTTAAGAATGAGTATGTGTTTGGAGTTTTGCTTAAAAGTCTAAGTGAGATCTGCAAATTGTGTTTTATGATGTGAAATGGTTTAAGGTATTGACAACAGACTGCACAATTAGATAAATGAGTTCAGGCAACTGAGAACTTTGTTCAGCCAATGGGTTTTAGTGTTTTAGCAATTGAGAAAAACTGTAAGTGCACTCATTCAACCCCACCATGTAGTGCAATAATGAGGCTCGCCCGAAATGAACTCTTGTGTCTTGGCGCTTCCGGTGGGGTCAAGTGTCCGAATTACCCACTCGTTTTATTCACTCATTCGAGTGAACTATATTTGTGGACTAATGTAGGAAATAGTGAATGAGTGTATAGGGGGCTATTTCAGACACAACATATGTCTCCCTCATCTGACACAACTGATTCAGGTCTTGTAGTATATTTATGAGAGAATGAGTTGAATCAGGTGTGAGAAAGCACATGGTTGGGTAACAGGTGAGTCAACAAACAAGTGAGGAATGTAAATGGATTTTTATATTAAACAGAAGCCCAACAGCTGATGTGTAGAAAGTGGAGGAGGCTGTTTTTCATTGCACCAGCTTTAGAAGAAAGGAAGGAAATGAGATCATATACAGTATATGTACTGACACGCCTTTAAAAATCACTTTTTTACACAGTGCAGCAATGACTTTGTTAGAGAGAGATCTTTTAATCTGAATCAAGACTGATAAAATTATTATTGTTACTGTAGATTTTCTAAGCAATTATTTTGTCAACTTAATGAATTGTGAATTTATCTCAGATTATACACAAATAGTAAAGCATGGAGTTGAACTCTGCATTCACATCACTGATCCTACTGATAAACATTCAAGGTAAGACAACAGACTTTATTTGTTTTACATTATTCTGAATCTTTGGGAAAGTAATAAGTATAACCTAGTGCTAAACCATATAAGTCAAAACGTGGATGTGGTGGGATTTGCTATACTGATCCAGTAAAATGCATTTTACACTGTATATAAAGACCATTTCCTTATTTATGAACATACTTGGATACTTAGATTATTGACAAAGTGACCCATCTTGTCTCTGAAAATGTTGGTCTTAATTAAGTTTTTTTTCCTAGGCTATCTAACCTTACCATACAATTTAACAGTGAAGTGTGAACCGCAGAACATTTGTGCATTAAGGGAGGACAATGTGTCACTGACGTGTTCTTACTCTGACATCGACATCACAAACGTGTTCTGGATCAGTCAGAAACAGAGAACAAACTGGAGAAACAAAGATGAACCTGAAGATTTGACTTTAGATTCAGATTACTCAGGACGAGTGGATCAGTGGATCACTAAAGATTACTCAATACTCAGAATATATCATCTGAGAGAGAGAGACAGTGGAGAATATCAGGTCATGTTCATTATGAAGGATGGAGTTAAACATCTCAGCTCAGTCACAGTCAATCTAACAGTCACAGGTACATTTACATTCTCATCAGTCTTTTTTAGATTTTCTTTATTTTTAAATGTTAATGTTTCTCTGTGTTTTACTTTATTCAGTGCTGCAGGTGAAGATACATCAGGAATCTACAGAGCTGAAAAATCAGAAATTAAAACTTACTTGTGATACCTCCTGCACTTTAACTTCAAGACCTAAACAGATCTCCTGGAGAAAAGATGGACAACATCTAAAAAAACATGAATCGAAGATCTTAGAGACTGTGTCATCTGCTGCCTACTCATGTTTACTTAATGCAGAAATCTCTGCCCCTGTGTGTAAGTGTGACATTTCCTTACGTATGACAAATATCTCTATTGTATTACTGCTTTATAAATAAGCCTATGTGTACATACACTTTGTGACTCTTTCAGGTCTTTCTAACAGTAGCTGTTGGGGTGTGACTTACACCTCTAGAAGAGTTTGTGCTTTAGTGGGATCAACAGTAGATATTCACTCTTCATACTCACATCCCACTGGAGATACAGTAGAGAAAACATACTGGCATTTACAAAAAAATAATATTTCAAAATATCTAGATCTGCGTGATGTTCATCAGTTTGCTGGTCGTGTGGAGTATATGGGCAACACACTGAGAATCAAAGATGTCAACATGAGCGACGCTGGTGAATATCGATTCAGGATCATCACTAACACTGACTCTTACTCTGGTTCACCTGGAGTCATTCTCACTGTTACAGGTAACCTGTTTCACTATATGGGTTCATAATAATGATTTGTGTATCAGTAGCTTCACTGATATATGGAAAACCAAGATTGGATCTAGACTGTTGTCACTGGGGGTGGAGTGAAAATATTGTGGGGTCACAATGCTTTAATATAAAGTATTTATTATATTGAGTATAGACAACTCTCAGCTAACGTCACTGTAGACACGTATTGTTCACATCAGTAGAGTAATAGGTTTGTGTCTATCAGGTACAAAGGTGAGAAGCAGCCCAGACCCTGTGATAGATGGAGAAAAAGTGATATTAAGCTGTTTAACCGGATGCACTCTGGATAACAAACATACTTACATCTGGTATAAGAATGGACAACAGGTAACAGATGGATTGACATTATTAAACAAGCTGTACCTGGACTCAATCAACAGTGAGGAGCTACAAGAGTATTCATGTACTGTAAGAGGTAACACAACATCTCATCATACATCTGATGAAATTATATAAGAGTCCTTAAAGTTATGTTCTGAATTTTCTTGGATTTGTCTTTCTTTAGAAACAACTGACAGTTCAGTGTTTGTCCCTCTGTTGGTGTTTCTGCCTCAGTTTCTCATTATAGGAGCTCTGTGGATGTGGTAAGTAAACATTTCAACTAAAACCTAAAACTTGCACTACATACAGTTGTCACGCTCCCAGTCTGTTTTCCTGCATGTGTCCTGTTTTCACCCATTACCTTCCTCCTTAGACTACGTTACCCATCACCCTCCAGGCTTCTTCACTTTTTTGTGTTTGTTATCCTCCCCAGCAATCATCCTCATTATCCCAACATTATTCCCCTCAGCCGTGTTTAGTGTGTGTTTTCCCTTTGTTTATTTCTTGTTCAATTTATCCTTAAGTTTGTTCACTCTTAGTCACCAATCGTCTCCTTTCACATGCATGCCTAACAAGAGTGAATATTCTGATATGAGTTCAGATTGTAAAAATGTGAATTTTGACCCTACAGGTTTTTCATCAGCATGAATAAATTGAACTCATCTAAAAACAAAACTGATGACACAAACAAATAGAGGTGAGAAAATCTGTATATCTGTATGTTAAATAAACTAATGGTCAGATTTTATAACATTATCTCTTTCTGTGTGTTTGTCATTGTTAGATGTTGCAGGTCTGTGAGTAGATCAGCTGTCTGTCCATCAGAACTACTGGAGTGATGTCACAACTCTCTTTATGACATCATCACCTAGCGACAGTCTCTCAGCAGTGACATCAGTGATGCAGTCATGTCATATACAGTGGTTCAGTGTAAATCTAATGCTCAGATACATTAATTATTAGTTTTATTAGTTAATCATGTGAGGTTGACCACATAAAGTCTTTAAAAGACGTTTAAGAGTTTAGCTTGAAGCAGTGAAATCTAAAAGAGATATTTTAACGTGTTTGCCATTGTTGTTATAAACATGTCACTTAACATGATACTGCACAATACGAAAGGTGATTGGTTGCTTTACAAAAAATGGTTGGAACATTGTCAGGTACTGTAGTGTACGTGTTATGGTTTATCTTCATCGTCTTATATTTTATATTAGTTTAATTATGTCACTTCCTGCATTCATATCCAACCGTGTCTTGTTACCCATAATTAGTATGTGTAAATAAAGCTCACATGTTAAAATTGTCTTTTGTCTAGCTTTGTCTGTGTTAAATTGCTGTCTCTGAGTTTCATGTTTTCAAGTCAAGTCATAATGTCCCGCCCACTTCTGTGATTGACAGCCTACACAGCCGACAGTCTTTTTAAGCACATTGTGTGTTTATTCATGTCACAGACACCCAGACAATCTTACAGGCATAACGTTAAAAGTTTTCACCACTAAAGGTAGCATATACATGAATCACAAATGTTTTTCTCAGCTAGTGTGTACAGAAACTGCAACATGTTTTACTCTATTAAATAAGGAATTACAACACAAAATATTTGTCTGACTGACATTACGATCTCAGACACCTAATACTTCAGAACACCGGATGTTGTAGCTATTGTTTTAGTGAAGTGATGTCACCAATGACGTTTACCCTTACGAAACAAAAATATATTGCAGTATATTACAATATATTTCAAGTAATATATTGGTAAATATATTTTCCTTTCGTAAGGGTAAAGCCTTGCTCAAGCACAGTGCTTCAAGAAGGGGTTCTTTTTTTAGAGTAGCTTTGACTAAGGCCACGTTAACATTAAAAGGGACAACTCACAATCTTTGGTGTCCCCAGAGTACATATGTGAAGTTTTAGCTCAAAATACCCAATAGAAAATTTATTATAACATGTTGAAATTGCCACTTTGTAGGTGTGAGCAAAAATGTGCCATTTTTGGGTGTGTCCTTTAAAATGCAAATGAGCTGATCTCTGCACTAAATTTCAGTGCCGTGGTTGGATAGTGCAAATAAAAGGAATAAAAGGATCCGCTTTTGACATCACAAGAGGAGCCAAATTTCAATTTTCTATTTTTTCACATGTTTGCACAGAATAGTTTACCAAAACCTTTTTCACAATTTCAAGGTTTATAAAAGCACTGGTGACACAATTATAGAACTTAAACATGGAAAAGTCACATTTTTATGATATGTCACCTTTAATGCGTTTACATTTTAAAATGCATTACTTCTGCTATTGTTCATCCAGACTACTCCAGCGTTTTCAAGCCTCATAAACGGAGTCTTTCGTAAACACTGCAGACCCTGTTTTAGGGGTTGAGCTATAGACCCCTTCAAGGTTTGTAAACATTGAATGACTATTGGGTGTGCATGCAGCATGGGGTCAAACTGTTCATACCATCCAGGCTTTCTAGTTAATCTAACAGGGCTGAAAAACGATGACTTACCTGAAATGAAGTGAGCACTACAAACACAAGCATCTTTGATATTTGCATTGTCCCAGTCTGCACGTTAATTGCTTGCAGCCATAGATGTTGTATTTTTTATTTTGAGATTCTGCAGGAATCCCGAAAAACTTAACGGCAGACCTGGTGCGGTTTTCACAGCCCACGATGCAAGTAGGCATGTTTGACGATACCGAATAATATGCAACTCAACCCGCTGTAATGACTTTTCTGACCCCGACATGCGCAGTGGGAACCGCCTGTGACGTGAACTGTGAAGGGGTCTATTATTACATGTATAGGCTGCATCCATGTGTAAGAGATGAGCTATTATTAAAGTAATAAGTTATTAAACACTTGTATGCGCATGCTCAGTGTGGGTGAATGAATAGTCATGTTTCATATGTTTATGGTAGCATATACTGTAATGTGGACGAAGATTGTTAATTTGGAAATCCCAGTATAGATAAGGGCCGTTTTCTTTCCTTTTTAAATTATTTTATTTTGAATTTTGCATATTACAGTATACATTTAAGAACATATCATGGAAAATAGCAGAAGTAATAATAGCAAAAAACAAAAAAAAACAAAAAAAAAACAAGAGGTGGTCTTGCAAGGGCATACAATTACATTTCAAAGAAAAACAGTACAATCAAAATGAGTGATAATAGACTCAAGGGGATCGCACACCGGCCGCGCAGCGCCTAGGAGAACTCGGAGGTATTGTAAACCGGAAGTGCACATTAAATAGCGCGAGCTTCGTCAGATAGCGTCTACTTCAAAATGTGAAATATACGTTAGCAGCCAATGTTAATCATTAATGATGTGGGACACATATGATGTTATTTAATGTAAAACTATGTGAGTGGCGCTCTGTGGCGCGACAGGGATTAGAACAACTTCCTGAGTCACAGCTGGGCGGCGCGGACAGGTGCCACCTGTCGGCGCCGGTGTGCGTACACTCATAGAAAACAATGTGTTACATTTTTTTAGAACGGCGCGGCGCTGTGCGGCGCCGAGCGGCGCGGCCGGTGTGCGATCCCCTTTACTGTCCTGGTTTAAGGGGATCCACAAAGGGTTGCCATACTTTTTGGAATTGCCGCTGGGATTTAGGGTCTAGAGAATGTATCCTTTACAATCGTATAACATGAATCAGTTCACTCATCCAGACTTTAAAACATGGGGGATCTGGTGCTTAATGTCTCAGAGGGTCGTTTTCATTTTAAAACGTTTTTTTTTTTTTTATGCAAATTCTCTAATGTAAACACCACCTTAGGCATAAAAGTAACATGTTCAGTTACAGATGCTGCAGCCAATATGGGAGCTCCTGAACTGCTGACCTGAGAACAAAGGCAAGGAAGCTTTACAGTCCATGAGTATCCAAACTCTGCCAACTCTTTTGGACCCAAAATGCTTGGTTCCCTTAGCCCTTTATAGGACCATGAAGCTGTTAGAAAACTCACTTCTGAGTGTGCATCGATAATTTCACAAGAAAGACAACAACAGCACCATGCACCGCCAGCTCAAGATGAAGGACCTTAAACATCAAGTACATTCTTTATGTTGTGTTGACACTGCCCTGGGACCCCCACCTTTGTGTTTAGCCATGCTGCAAAGTTAAGGTAAGTGATTAATAAATAATATTTTATCTGTAATTTAAAGGAACCATAAATTAAAAACTAACCAACCTTCTTTAGCATAGCCTTTACAAAGTGAAAGCTAAATGTAGTCAAAATATGCTGTTACCTGTTCTGTTATTGTTATAAGTTTGTTGGTCTGGGTTTTAGAAATGTCTAGAATTTTGTTAACAGGGTTGGAAAAGTTAGTAAGGTAAAACTGACCGCTTACTCTAAGTACTAGATAGTTTTCTTGACATTGACTTAACTTAGAAAAAAGGAAGGAAGTGAGATCATCTAGCAGGTACTAAAACGGAAATGTACAAACCACGAATGGGCAAATATTTGCACAACAACATATGTATGCATGTTTAATATTTTAAAATAAAATGTTATCATAATTATGTCAGTTGTCATAACAGTTGTGTGTTTCTGTAATTAGATTTTACTGTAATGAGGCCGATCTGAATTGTAATAACAGATTTATGGTCTAAGTGTCACAAGGAAACTAAATGTGTTTAATTATTTTTTTTTCAGGAATAATAAAAGTTCTTGCTTTATGTTTTATATTGTATTTGTGAGTTTCTACAAAGTGAAAAAATGAACTCCAGACTCTTATTACTGATCCTGCTGTTATACATTCAAGGTATGAACACTATTGAGTGAACAACAGTTTTGTTGTTGTATTTGCACTGAAACTTCTATTCTTAGACTCAATGCACAAACTCTCCTGACGTATTTCTGAAAGAATCACAGCCACCGTCTTTACTTCTGGATAGCGCATTTCCTATATGAGTGTACTCGCAGCAAAATGCTTTTATACGATTCATTTGACAGCAATTTATAACTGAAGTATATGTATAGCCTTACATAGTTAAAGGGACACCCTACTTTTTTGAAAATATGCTCATTTACCAGCTTCCCTAGAGTTAAATATTTGATTTTTACCGTTTTGGAATCCATTCGGCTGATCTCCAGGTCTGGCGCTAGCACTTTTAGCATAGCTTAGCATAATCCATTGAATCTGATTAGACCATTAGCATCACGCTTAAAAAATAACCAAAGAGTTTTAATATTTTTCCTATTTTAAACTTGACTCTTCTGTAGTTATATCGTGTACTAAGACCGACAGAAAATTAAAAGTTGTGATTTTCTAGGCAGATATGGCTAGGAACTATACTCTCATTCTGGTGTAATAATCAAGGACTTTGCTGTTGTAACATGGCTGAAGCAGGCGTAGTGATATTATGCACTGCCTGAAAATAGTCCCCTGACATTGAAAGTTATTGAGGGGAATATTTTCGTTTGCTGCATAATATCATTGCGCCTCCTGCAGCCATGTTACTGCAGCAAAGTCCTTGATTTTTACGCCAGAAGAGAGTGGAGTAATGTATGTAAATATATCCTACTCTACATGTTTTAATAATGTATTTAACTAAATGGATTAATAATACAAGAATTAAAATGAACTGGTCAGAAACAGAGATGATTTAGCATAAGATGAGAATACTTAACTTCCACTCAAAGTTGTCAATGTAGCTTGAAATATATCATTTAAAAAAAAGCCCACCAGCGAGTGGGTAGAAAGTGGAGGAGGCTGTTTTTCAATGCACCAGCTTAAGAAAAAAGGAAGGAAATGAGATCATATAGTATATATATACTGACACATTTTTAAAAATGAACATCACTTTTGTTACACAGTGTAGCAATGACTTTGTAAGAGAAAACAGAGATATTTTAATCTGAATCGAGACTAAGATGAAAACATTTTTATTGTTACTGTAGATTTTCTAAGCAAATATTTTGTCAACTTTATGAATTGTGAATTTATGTTAGATTATTCACAAAGGGTAAAGCATGGAGGTTAACTCTGCATTAATATCACTGATTCTACTGACAAACATTCAAGGTAAGACAACAGACTTTATCTGCTTTACATTATTCTGAATGTTTGAGAAATTACTAAGTATAGCCTAATGTTAACCATATTAATCAAAACGTAAATGTGGTGGGATTTGCCTTACAACTCAAGTATCATGCATTTTACACGGCATAAAAAGACTATTTCCTTACTTATGAACATACTTGGATACTTAAATATTTGGACGGGATTAGTTTTAGATAGGGAGATGGGGTTAAGCCATTTCTATCAGATCTTCTCAGAGATTTTAGTCCAATCCGAATGCTCCACCAGTAATTATTACGGACCTTCTGTAAAAAGGTCCGGAGACTTCAGGTAATACTAATCCAGTGCGAAAAGACCAGCTAAAACTATACACGTAAATTTTGTCATTTCCTGTTACTTTGCAGGTTTCTTTCAAATATGAAAGCGCTTAAAGAAGCATACACTTGCATTTTAGGCAGAAAACAAGTCAGTGGCAAGTCAGTTCCACACCAATACCATGACACAGATTTCAAAATCAGTCAAACAAGTCAAAATCAGTTCGCAAAGGCACAGACCAGTTTCTAAAACTGGCGTTCTCCCCAAACTGAAATTAAACACAGTGTTTCGAGTCTTATTCTGGTCTGTGTCATGTTGTTTGCACATGTTATATCAGGAAGCAAGGTAATGTGCTGAACAGTGTTTGGGAAAGTTATTTTTAAAAGTAATGCAATAAAATATTAAGTTACTCCCAAAAAACTAATTGCGTTACTTAGTTACTTTTCATGAAAAGTAATGCTTACGTTACTTTTAGTTACTTTTGCATTACTTTTTCTTGGCTGAGGCTTGATCTCTTTAAGGCCTTGCAGATGTTTTCATCTCAGTTTCTGACTCAAACTTTTCCCACACAGGCGTTTACGCATGGAGTGCATAATGTGACTATGTTTAGTTTAATTCAGTCCATCATTTTTTAAACAAATTAATTTAACTAAAAAGTAACTTGCATTACATTTGATTTTTTCATGTGTACATTCAAGAAGTAATGCGTTACTTTACTCGTTACTTCAGAAAAGTAATATTATTACGTAATGCACGTTACTTGTAATGCGTTACCCTCAACACTGGTGCTGCGTAATCAAGTTACCCCTCCCACTTCTGAATGTTTTACTGAGATTTCTAATCCCGTGCGAATTGACCATCAATATTACAGACGTCCTATGGTAAAATTACATTACGCCATCTACCCCTGTAAATAAAATCCCGTCTGAATAGGCTATAGATCATTGACAAAGTCACTCATTTTCTCTGTGAAAATGTTGGTCTTAATGAAGTTATTTTTTTCTAGGCTATCTGACCTACAATTTAACAGTGAAGTGCGAACCGCAGAACATGTGTGCATTAAGGCAGGACAATGTGACACTGAAGTGTAATTACTCGGACATCAACATCAAAACTGGGTTCTGGTTCAGTCAGAAACAGAGAACAAACTGGAGAAACAAAGATGAACCTGAAGATTTGACTTTAGATTCAGATTACTCAGGACGAGTGAATCAAGAGATCACTGAAGATTACTCACGACTCACAATATATGACACGAGAGAGAGAGACAGTGGAGAATATCAGCTCATGATCATTATGAAGGATGGAGTTAAACATCTCAGCTCAGTCACAGTCAATCTAACAGTCACAGGTACATTTACATTCTCATCAGTCCAGTTAAGATTTTCTTCATTTGTAAATGTTAATGTTTCTCTGTGTTTTACTATATTCAGTGCTGCAGGTGAAGATTCATCAGGAATCTACAAAGAAAAATCAGAAATTAAAACTTACTTGTGACACCTCCTGCACTTTACCCTCAAAACCTAAACAGATCTACTGGAGAAAAGATGGACAACATATAAAAAAACATGAATCTAATATCTTAGAGACTGTGTCATCTGCTGCCTACTCCTGTTTTCTTAATGCAGAAATCTCTGCCCCTGTGCGTAAGTGTGACATTTACTTACATATGAACAAATATTTCTATTGTATTACTGCTTTTTTAATAAGCCTATGTGTACATACACTTTATGACTCTTTCAGGTCTTTCTAACAGTAGCTGTTGGGGTGTGACTTACACCTCTACAAGAGTTTGTGCTTTAGTGGGATCAACAGTAGATATTCACTCTTCATACTCACATCCCACTGGATATACAGTAAAGCAAACATACTGGCATTTACCAAAGAAAAAACAAGAAAAATTTCAGGACCTGCATGAGAATCGTAAGTTCGCTGGTCGTGTGGAGTATATGGACAACACACTGAGAATCAAAAACGTCAAGAAGAGGGACGCTGGTGAATATCGTTTCAGGATCATCACTAATAAAAACTCTTACTCTGGTTCACCTGGAGTCATTCTCACTGTTACAGGTAAACTGTTTTACTATTTGGGTTCATAATAATGATTTGTGTATCAGTAGCTTCACTGATATATGGAAAACCAGGACTGGATCTAGACTGTTGTCACTGGGGGTGGAGTGAAAATATTGGGGGGGCATAATGCTTTAATACTGAATATTTATTATAGTACATTTTAAGCCACTGCTAAAAAGTAGGTTTTTTGGTTTCAGCTAGCAAAAACCGTAATGTAAAGTAATAGGTTTGTGTTTATTAGATACAAAAGTGAGAAGCAGCCCAAACCCTGTGATAGATGGAGAAAAAGTGATATTAAGCTGTTCAACTAAATGCACTCTGGATAGCAAACATACTTACATCTGGTATAAGAATGGACAACAGGTAACAGATGGATTGACATTATTAAACAAGCTGTACCTGGACTCAATCAACAGTGAGGAGCTACAAGAGTATTCCTGTACTGTAAGAGGTAACACATGATAATGATGCATTCTTATCTCTAAAAGAGAGAATCTAAGTTTTTTTTTTTTTTTTAATAAACAGATCCAGTTCCAAAGAAAAGCATGGAAACACGAATCATCATATTGTTACTATCTGTGTTTCTCATTATTGCAGTCATAGGAGTCCTTTATTGTAGGTAATGTTCAAATGTTAAAATATTTTATTATTTATTCCACATTATAAGTGGGTGTAGGTTTATCTTTAGTTTTACAAGTTTTAAAACCCTTTATTTCAATACATGAATGGTCCTATCCACCTTATTTCCGAACGCAGAAGTAAGAGATTATTATTTCCCTTTTTCATGCGAGACGTCCATTTCAATAGCCGATAGAAAACAGTGTAGTGGGAGCGCACATAAAACATGATTAAAACAGTTATGGTAAATATTTACTACACCTGCCATGTATTTAATAATTTTATGATGTTGCTCAGGGGTGACTGGTCTTCAATACGCAACAGAGACATACCAGTAAATGGGAAAGTCAGTCGAGTGTTTGTACCTGGAATAGACCAAGAATTTGTGTTTTTAACCTTTCAACCAATTGTTTAAAATGTCACAACTGTCCCTCTGGTGTGAGTTTTTTTTAAACAACCATTTTTAATCTATTTGTTTGAGTTTTTATGGCGACACATCAAGCCTCACACGGTCTGACAGTCAGCAGCATCTTTCTCATTCAACACATTGTAATTATTTGAGCAAATCATAAAAAACATTAAACAATTACAGTTATTCAGTATTGCATTCGTTTTATGAAAACATTAGTACATCGCTCCTTACGCACTAGAGCTTATGAAAGTATTTGCTTATTTAAAAAATATTTGTTTTTCTCTTTTAAAACAAAAAAGTACACGCAAACACATTCACAACTATTATAAACATTAATTAATTCGCAGTTTATGTTGTATATATTCTGTACTGTAATTGCATTTTTGTAATAATATATAGTAGCAGAATAAATAAATTAACTTGTATTTCAAATATTTTGCTATATATGAACCCTTTAAACACTTTCCTGAGGAGGAGGAGAAAGTATATATCATCTCAGAAATGTGACAACGCAAATCTGGCTGTACAGGTGAGAACAATAACAACAAATATTTTGGCTCATTTATCAATCTAACGTAAAAACAACCACAAATCTGTGCACAAATATCATGACAGGGTTCATGTGTGATTCATAAAACATTTGTATGCCACCAATCTTATCCTTCAAATAATCGTACGTTGATAAATGTGTCAGAAAACTATTGTAACTTGAATATACGCCCATACTTATATAAATGAAGATTGTTTATTGTCGGTAATATTTTTATTTCTCTGTTTCTCCAGCCCAAATCCCATCCAGACTCATCAACATTGGACAACTCCACACCTCTATATACGGTTTCTGACTTTACCCACCAGACTCAGTCAGATGAGCAGATCATTCATTATTCAAGTATTCATTTCAAACAGTCTCACAAGACCACGTCTTGCACCCCTACTGTTATATATGAATCAATTGAAGATGTTCATTATTCCACTTTGAAGTTAAAATGACCATTAACTAAATCATGCTTTGTCAACTGCTTCTGTCCACCATGTTGTAACAAACATGTCTTATGTCTAGGCCTGTGTTTTTGTATATATGTAGTTTCAATGACCAGAGGGTGGCAAGAGAGGTTTCATGTGGCATTTATTGGTAGAAAAGCTTGTCACACCATAGCAACAGTAAACCAGAGGTGAGGTAAATGTTCGATTTTGAGGACATTGCCAAGATGACCCCAAAGGAAACTGAGTTGTTTAAAGGGATTATGAGCGGACAGCTCTAACTATTGCATTAGATACTGCTAATGTATTTCCTTATTTGTTTTTGTATTGTATATTGCTTAATGTATTGCCTGTTATCAGTCATACATAAAAAAAAATCATGCTAATATAGTATTGCAAACGTCTAATTTGTCCTATGCAAAAAAAAAAAAAAAAAACACTGACAATAAGTAGTCAAAAAAATTAGTGGTACCCTTTCAAAAAGTTTACACCTAATGAGTTCATATTAGTACCTCGTACAGTTTATTATTGTATACCTTATGTATAAATGTTTGTACCTGCTACAGTGACAGCTAGGGGCCATTGTTCAACCATTTTCTGACAGTTTACAAACACGTGACTATTATTAATATTCAACATTACAAAATAAAAGTTGTATTAAAAAGGTATATTACATGTTATAGTAGTTCCTTAGTAGCAAACACGTAAATATTGCATGATTCATGAAAATGATATTTGTGATAAGTGTGATTTTTCTTACTATAAACAGACGAAAAGAGGAACTGAAGTATTATTACAAAATATTTACGACACATTGCACACCAATTTCCACTTAAAAAAAGCTTGTGGCATAAACTGTTAATAAAGTAAAATAATTATTATTATTAAAGTTTTTTGCAGACAAAACATACAAATTTAAGTAAATTATGACCTTATTTCATCCGGTTTTTCATTCTCAGACTTAAACACCCTGATTTGTGTTTCCCCTTTAAGAGGGTTCGGCCTGGCTCGGTGTCCCCGCCCACTTCGATGTTTGACAGCCTACACGCTTCAGAATAACTGAAGTTTCACTCACACATAGCTTCCCTTCTTTTTTAAGCACACTGCGTGTTTATTCATGCTTATTACACGGCTCTCTGGAATGCTTGATTCTGATTGGTCAGTTGAGACATTTGCAGGTTCGTTCTTTTCAAATAATAACCGCTCCAAAGTAATAACGCATAGCCGGTGCTACTTGTATGTTTTAAATCCCTCCGCGCCAACAAAGATTACTGTTTGGCGCCATCTTGTGACAAACACTGGACAACCACAATTAAGAATGGAACATTTTGACATTCATTTTAACATGTACGGAAAAAACGAAACATTTAAACAGTGGCTAGAAGAACGAACAACGACAAGACAAAGAGAGCTTACTGAGACTGAACTTGACAAAATAGAGCATGACAGCTACGAAGCCAACACACAAAGAAATACAGAATGGGCATTAAAACTTCTCAAAGTGGCTAAAAGAGAAAAAAATGGAGACAGACAAGTATGAAGCAGAGGATCTTAATAAGGTATTACGATCATTTTATGCATCTGTGCAAAGTTTCGAGGAAGGATAAAAATGTATATTTAAAACAAATATGCCAATAAAATGTTTCAAATTCATATTTATGTCCAGTTTTTTTCTTACGTGGCAAGTAGCCGTGTAATAAGCGGGCTGCCTCTACATTGTCCCTTTCATATTCAACATAACACACAAGCAGATTTAATTACCACCTGTGACTCATGACCTGGTTGGGGCTTTTCAACGAAATCCAGCGTTAAACAAACACACACGCAAAACTCTGTTGCTACCCTGGATAAACAAACTATATCCAATGTGTCCATAATGCTGGCTTACCTCTCCTTACATCCAAAAACACACTATTATTTTTTGCCATTGTTGAGTGTTGATATAAAACAAAGCTGTTGTGTGAAGTGATGCCTGTGACTATTACTTGAATGAACAATGCTAATGAGAATCCTCGTCGTCCTGCTCTTACTCCGATTGATGTGTGGGCGTGTTTTTTCAGGAGAAGTACCCATAAAGGCAATATGATACGTAACGGCTACCCATGGTACGTAAGGGGTGCCCATGTTTGAAAAAAAACTTTCTGAAACTTGTAAGAAAGAGGAGGTATGAGTTTGGCCCAGAAATACTCCGTCACAAGCTTAACTGCTTTGTTGACACTTTGCATTTGTTTAGCATGAGGATTACAACTCTTTAATGGTGCTAATAAGTCAGAATGCATGAAATACCATTAAGTTAACCAGTCAATTAAGAGAAAACGCTTCCCTGCCAATTATGAGTTTTTACGGTATTTCTGCTATTATCCACCAGGTAATGCTCTTACCCAACTTATAAAACCCAGAAGGCAACCCCTTAGGCTAAACAGTAAGTACTCCGTGTTTGTTTTGATCATCGCTCTGAATCTGATCTCTATCAAAAGTCCTTCACAAAAATGCAATTTTGTATTTTTGAAGAAACCTACCCATATTTGAGAGGTGATAAAAAGAGAACAAAATAAGGTAAGATGAAATGTTTTTTGTTTGTTTGAAAGCAGAGGGTCTGTTCTTTCATTTGATATATTGTATGTTTATATATTGAAATAAAAACCTTTTTCTGAAAGGCATTAAACTTCATAAAATCATAAAAAATGCGAGGGCTGGCAACTTTAAAAAAAAATGCTGGCAGGAAAAGAGTTAAGATGGATTTAAAAAAAATAAATAAACCAAAACTAAAGGGGATCGCACACCGGCCGCACAGCTCCGCGTCGAGTCGCGTCTAGGACAACTCTGAGGTATTGTAAACCGGAAGTGCACATTAAATAGCACGAGCTTTGTCAGATAGCATCTACTTCAAAATGCAAAATATACGTTAGCAGCCACTGTTAATCGTTAATGATTTGGGACAAATATGATGTTATTTAATGTTAAACTATGTAAGTGGCGCTGTGTGGCGCGACAGGAATTTGAGCAACTTCCTGAGTCACAGCTGGGCGGCGGCGCCGGTGTGCGTATACTCATAGAAAACAATGTGTTCGATTTTTTTTAGAATGGCGCGGCACTGAGCTGCGCGGCCGGTGTGCGATCCCCTTAATGCTTGACAAGCATTAAAAAGACAGTAAAGTTTTCACAAATACTTTTAGACACTGAATCATTTTCCAAATCTAACTAATGGGGACAAAAAAATTTGTACTTGAAAAAGATCATATTCCATTTATATTGGTTAAGAAGTGTTTTTCATATTGTACTTTGACCAATCACGTGATTGGAAATATGTCATCAGGCCCGTCGCGACAAGGCAGGCAAACCAAGCAATTGCTTGGGGCCCCGGAATTTTCTGGGGCCCCAAGACAACGACTGGTTGAGAATAAATGCAACGACAAACTGTGTCCCTTTGATAGTCAATGCAATGCAGTAAAGTGCAATGACACTGTTATTATCGGAATCCCCCTCAAGAGGGCCCCCTCTCAGTACTAGTCGCTGACAACAGGCAGCCAGCCAACCATGTGATCTCTGCTACCGGCAAAATACAAAACTTCGGCAGTCATCATAAAGCGGATTTATGCTTCTGGAAGCCAATAAAGAAAGGAAGAGGAGTATAAGAAAAAACAAAATAGTGGTAAGTAATAATTTACATTGGATGAAATAGCTCTACTTGTCTTGTGCAAATGATGTAATTTTGCAGCAGGTAGGCAGTAGCAAAAGTCTGTTTATGTTAGCTATACCTGCCTGACGGCAAATGCTGCTTGTAACGAACAGTTAGTCAACTTTTTTCTCGAACAAACGGAATATGGTTATATACTGTAATATGTTTTTTAACAAGATAAGGAAGACGCAGATCTGTTTCAAAATCGCTGTTTAATTCCATGACGTTGATGTAGCTTAGTAATAGGTTTGGATGAAAGTGCTAATGAAACGAACTATTCCACACCGTGATAATCTATTTAACAAAATAATGTATCTACCAAATGGGGTTAGGAAAACGACACGATAAATTCTGTGCATCAAACAATAGCTTGGGAAGTTTTTAAGCATTGGTGGTTGTGAAAGCAGACGTATCTCTTATAAATATCAAAATATGGAAATGCTATTGCTAAAATATCTTTTCGGTAACACTTTATAATAACCATCATTAATAGATGGTAAATTGTTAGTTATTTAATATTTAGTTATTGTCATTTAACTGTTAGCAAACTGATCGTTTCACTTAATAAATACTTTGTAAACAATCTATACGTTATTTACCAGAAAGAGGCAGAGGAACATTATTTTTTCATAGCTTATTTTAATGTGCTAGTGTCAGGATATACAGTAGTGACAGTTTATGCAAATATGACATTATTTACCAACAGATCTTGAACAGTTACTTTATTCTGTGTAGCAATGTTTACACTGTTACAAGTACAGTATCAGGACAACTCACGTGTTTCACTGGTACTGTTTATTAACTATTTAACAAAGTATTATAGTCATTTGTTGCAACTTTGTCTATGTTTATAGACAGTTTACAAACCAACAAAGTTAGTAACCCTTAACAAAGTGTTAGGAATATTTGGTCCGTCTATCTATGTAATGTTTATAGATGTTTTAAAAATGGTATCTTAAAGATTTACAAGCATTTTTAATCATTACCCGATACCTAATATATTATATGATAGATATGTTTGTTACAATAAACTGTTAATTTACAACACTACTAATAATTAGTCATTTAATTATAATTTCATTGTTTGTTAACAGTAAAAAGACTGTTTGCTAACAGCTAAATGACAATTAAAGATTAATTAACTATCAATTTACCATCTTTATATGATTGTTATTATAAAGTGTTACCATCTTTTCTTTCTCTCTCAAGGTGCTTTGCTTAAATTTCTCAGCGCGCAGGTTCTTCCTAAGGATACATCCACTGATGAAGGTAGAGTGAATTTCTCTCACTGAGCTGAGCTGTTTTTAGTGACCTCTTTCAATATGCTAACAGTGAAATGGTGAAATGTACTTAACAGGTAATTTCAGATTTTTTTTCAATTATTTTCCCAGCTACACCATCAACGTCATCCTCAACATCAACAGATGCATCACTTCTCAGTGCTGATGTTTCCTCTATAGCACAAGGTACCACAAGCTCTATAATTAGGCTATAGCTAAAATCATGCACAGCCCAAAGTTTAAACTGATAAGTGTGTGCTGTCTTATTGTTAGAAAAAAAACAGTGCAAATCACTATTGAATTCCCACCAAACTGTGTAAATAAACATTAAACTGTAAACCTTAAACTGTATGGCTATGCTGTGGTTCCTGTAGGCTTTGCGTGCGTGTGGGGGGGCCTCCATGTCCATTTTGCTTGGGGCCCCCAAATTCCTTCAAACGGCCCTGTATGTCATCAAGTCTCCCGATGTGTAGTGAGCCAGATAGTGTCCTTACCAGTACCCAAGCCCATGTGCGCAATATACTAGCTGGGTTATGTTCAAAATGCATTTTTGCTCCCTTTCAAGAGCACTTCGTGAAGGAGATGTGCGTAAACAAACTCTCCAGATAAAGAGAAAGTGATTGTTTTCATTGCTGTTTAAGTGTATTCTAATCGGCCATGCTATAAGACACAATAATTGTGCAACTCCCTGAAAAACACTGGCGGCCAGTGACTTTTTTGAGAGCGCACTTAACATTTAACCCGTCATGTGTGTGGTTCATCACTCGTCATGTCAAAATAGGAGCCTGCTGTGGACACTTCAAAGGTGTTTATAATAAAAGAGATGCTCATGTTTTGCCAGATACTCGCTTAATCTCATGTGTAATCAGAGTTTAGTGTTAAGTTAATGCCTTGCAAGTATTTTGTAAACATGAAAGTCTCTGTTGTCATAAACCCCTTTGACGCGTATACAGCAGGCATATATTTTAAATGACGCATGATGCATATAGGTTCACATGATGCAACAAACACGTATTTTGACATAACGAGCCACTCACATCACACTCAAAACTACATTTTGCACCGCTCAGAAGATAAGTCACTGGCCGCCACTGCTCAAAAGTATACAGATCAAGAGCTCTGATCTTCAAAGGAAAAGGGATATAGGGATGATCACTTCAACCACTAATTCAATAACTAGGTACTGTAGCTAGGGAACTGATTGAGACACAAGGAAACTCTTAAGAAACAGTGTTTGTGCAATTTATGTGTGAGCGTGTGAAAATCCGCTCTGGTGTCAGCTTTATCCTGCCACATACAGTGAGGAAAATAAGTTCTCCCACTTAGAAATCATGAGGGGTCTGAAATTGTTATCATAGGTGCATGTCCACTGTGAGCGACATAATATAATCTAAAAAAATCCAGAAATCACAATGTATGATTTTTTAACTATTTATTTGTATGATACAGCTGCAAATAAGTATTTAAACACATGTCTATCAGCTAGAATTCTGACCCTCAAAGACCTGTTAGTCTGCCTCTAAAATGTCCACCTCCACTCTATTTATTATCCTAAATTAATGCACCTGTTTGAGGTCGTTAGCTGCATAAAGACACCTGTCCACCCCATACAATCAGTAAGAATCCAACTACTAACATGGCCAAGACCAAAGAGATGCCTAAAGACACTAGAGACAAAATTGTCCACCTCCACACGGCTGGAAAGGGCTACGGGGAAATTGCCAAGCAGCTTGGTGGAAAAGGTCCACTGTTGGAGCAATCATTAGGAAATGGAAGAAGCTAAACATGACTGTCAATCTCCCTCGGACTGGGGCTCCAGACAAGTCTCAATGATCCTAAGAAAGGTGAGAAATCAGCCCAGAACTACACGAGAGGAGCTGGTCAATGACTTGAAAAGAGTTGGGACCACCGTTTCCAAGGTTACTGTTGGTAATAACTATAAGACGTCATGGTTTGAAATCATGCATGGCACGGAAGGTTCCCCTGCTTAAACCAGCACATGTCCAGGCCCGTCTTAAGTTTGATCCAGAGGAGTTATGGGAGAAAGTCATGTGGTCAGATGAGACCAAAATATAAATTTTTGGTCATAATTCCACTAAACGTGTTTATGTATGTTGTATATAGTGGTTGCATTTCTGAAATTTAAAAAAATCTTGATTATGTATATGCCCGACAAATGCAGCTTATGTGTATGTATTGTGGATATAAATAGTGTACAGTATAAATATCTTCCTAGATATGGACAACTGCAATGTTTTCATTTGTTTATAAAAATGAAAATGACAAAGAAAAGTTCTCAGTTACATGTGTTCTCTAAGGGAGTGCTTTATAAATTGGAAACTATAAAACATCATATGCATTGGTAACTACCAAACATTCAGTTTGTTAAAAGGTCATTTCCTCATCACTGCTCTTAGGAAATAATAGGAACCAGACATCATAACATGGGTTGCAGCAGCTTTAACTAACTTCTTTTCTTCAAATCAACAAGGGACGTTAAGTGATCCCTGCATCATATGATGTACGTATATCTAAGCTTTTAACTGAATCAACAAACAATTAAATGTGCATTGTCTTTTAGTCTGGACAAAATATGATGTTGTTTTGCAGTGTCAATTTATACAAATGAGAGACATCATGGACTTCATCTCAGTCTCATTACTGATCCTACTGCTACACACTCCAGGTAAGGTTAATTCCCTAACAATTGAACATGAGAAGAACAAGAAACGTCTGAATTTGGGTTTGTTGACCAGTGCGAATTGGCCTTAATATGAGAATGTAAATGTTGTATAATTCATTGCTAGTAAGTGAAGTATGAGTTGCCCTTTCTGGGTTTAGGATTTAAGTGTTTTCTTAAGTATCTTATGAGACGGATCTGTCTTATATCTCGTATGTAAACATTTCAGTTTCAGGCTCTTTCAAATTTCTTTCCTGGCATGAGACTTGTCACGAATACAGTATTTGTGCTTTAAAGCAGAGCAAAGTGACACTGAGGTGCTCTTACTTAAAAACTAACATCAAAACTGGGTTCTGGTTTAGCAAGAAACAGAGAACAAACTGGAGAAACAAAGATGAACCTGAAGATTTGACTTTAGATTCAGATTACTCAGGACGAGTGGATCAAGAGATCACTAAGTACAACTCAGAGCTCATAATATCAGATGTGAGAGAGAGAGACAGTGGAGAATATCAGCTCATGTTCATTATGAAGGATGGAGTTAAACATCTCAGCTCAGTCACAGTCAATCTAACAGTCACAGGTACATTTACATTCTCATCAGTATCGTTCAGATTATTTTAATTTTTAAGTGTTTCTCAATGTTTAACTTTATTCAGTTCTGCAGGTGAAGACACATCAGGAATCTAAAAATAAAAATGAGAAATTAAAACTTACTTGTGACACCTCCTGCACTTTAACCTCAAAACCTAAGGGTTTTAGCTGGAAAAAAGATGGACAACATTTAAGAGAATCTACAAGCATTTTTGTGTCATCTGGCGAATATGCTGCCTATTCCTGTTCTCTTAGTACAGACTTTAAAATCTCCTCTGCCCCTAGGTGTGAGTGTAACATTCACTTACATATGAACAAACATTTCAATCAAGTTACTGCTTTACAAACATGTAAGCACATCTGACTCTTTCAGGTCTTTCTAACAGTAGCTGTTGGGATGTGTCTTACACCTCTACAAGAGTTTGTGCTTTAGTGGGATCAACAGTAGATATTCACTCTTCATACTCACATCCCACTGGATATACAGTAGAAGAAACATACTGGCATTTACCATACAACAAAAAAAGACAAATTTCAGGACCTGCGTGAGGATCATCAGTTTGCTGGTCATGTGGAGTATATGGACAACACACTGAGAATCAAAGACGTCAACATGAACGACTCAGGACAATATCTATTCAGGATCAACACTAACAAATCAAAATTTTCTGGTTTACCTGGAGTCATTCTTACTGTTACAGGTAACTGCTTGTTCTTTATCAGTACCAAGACTCTTTGTTTTTTGTTTTTCATGGTGACCTTTCTTATCAGATACACGGGTGACGAGCAACCTAGCCACTGTGATGGATGGAGAAAAAGTGATATTAAGCTGTCTAACCAAATGCACTCTGGATAACAAACATACTTACATCTGGTATAAGAATGGACAACAGGTAACAGATGGATTGACATTATTAAACAAGCTGTACCTGGACTCAATCAACAGTGAGGAGCTACAAGAGTATTCCTGTACTGTAAGAGGTAACACAACATCTCATCATACATCTGACTTTGGTGTTAAAACTTCAGCTGATCGATCATTCGCTAATTTTTTGTTACTCTTTGAAGTGCAAATGGATTCGGCATTAGGTCAATACACAGTCACTCTGTTGGTGTTTTTACCTCAGTTTCTCCTCATAGCAGCTGTGTGGATGTGGTAAGTAAATTCAGTATTTACAATATAATGTGATTATAAGAGTGACTTTGTCTGAAATGAAGACTGTGAATGTTGGTCCAACAGGTTTTTTCTTATTAAGAAAAGATTCTGCTCATCTAAAGAAGCAAACTGACATAAAATCAAAGAGGTAGGAAATTCTTTCTGACTGTGAAGGTTTCAGTATTACACCCAGTATTGTGTTATTAAAGGAAACACCACAGTTTTGAATATTTTATTATTTTCTTACCTCAACTTAGATTAATTAATATATACCTATCTTTATTTAATGAGTGCACTTCATCTTTGTACAGCCCATTATGGATTTGTTAGCATTTAGCCTAGCCCCATTCATTCCTTAGGATCCAAACAGGGATGAATTTAGAAGCCACCAAACACTTTCATGTTTTCCCTATTTAAAAACTGTTACATGAGTAGTTACACATGAGTAATATGGTGACACCAAATTAAATGGGGCGATAACATCAACGTAACATCATCACTTCTGACTCCTCCCCCTCTCGCTCAAACTTCAGTCAATATTACTGCGCCCGAGCTCGAAGTGATGCAAACTAAGTGCTCTTCCGCCACACAATATAGTTCTCATTTTTTATTCATTTTACTCTTTCCCGCCAGCCTTTTTTGAAAAGTTACCCGCCAGCATTTTTTTGTGATTTCACAAAATGCCTTCCAGGAAAATTTTATTCTAAAAATATTTAAACATACAAATATATCAAATGAAAGAACAGACCGTCTGCTTTTAGACAAACAATAAACAAACAAACAATCAAAATGGGAAAAAACTTTATATCCTATCTTTTTTTTCCTTGCTTATAAACTTAAATATGAGTATTTTTCTTCAAAAATACAAACATTTTACCAAAAAGCTGAAATAATTGCTTTTTTGTGTAGGAATTTTGAGATCAGATTCAGAACGAATATCAAAACATACACGGAGTGTAAAATTATTAAATAATTTTTTGCTCCAGTTTTTTTATAAATTGGGTAAAAGCCCCATCTAGTGGATAATCACAGTATTACAGATTACCATAAAAACTCATCAGGAACACATATTTTTCATCCAAATATTTTCTCTTAACTCTTTCCACGCCAACGTTTTAAAATATGTTGCCAGCCAGTGCCAGCATTTTTAATGATTTTCACAAAAGTTGAATGCCTTCCAGAAAATGTTCTTCTTTAAATATAATAACAAGCAATATATCAAATGAAAGAACAGACCTTCTGCTTAAAAAAAGTTTTATCCTACCTTCATTAGTTATTTTTTATCACCTCTCAAATATGGGTAGGTTTCTTCAAAAACAACAAATTTTTAGCAAAAAGCTGAGATAATTCAATTTTTTAAAGGACTTTAGATAGAGATAAAATTCAGAGCGATCTTTAAAACTTACACGAGTTCTTTCTCTTTCACATGTGGCGTTACTTCCAGGTTGTATAATTACCTGGTGGGTAATAGCGATATTGTGGAAAGTCGGAAATTCTCGTCATTGCCAGGGAAGCCTTTTCTCTTAATTGACGAGTTATCTCGTCAATGGCGGGGAAAGAGTTAACTGACGAGAGAACTCGTAAATGGCGGGGAAAGAGTTAAAAAGCGCCACATTTTGTTTTGTGCCACCATACTTGCTCGTGTGGCTACTCATGTAACAGTCTTTGAATGGGGCAACATGAAAGTGTTTGGTGGCTTCTAGATGAATCCCTGTTGTGATCCTGGGGAATGAGTGGGGCAGGGCTAGATGCTAACACATTAACGATGTGCTGTACAAAGATTAAGTGCACATATTGAACCCTAACCTCTACGTTGACGTAAGAACATTATAAAATATTGAAAAACAGTGGTGTTTTCCTTTAAATGTTCCATCTTCTCTCTGTTTGTCTGGTTCTCCTAGAATCAAGTGTGCATCATCTGTATGAAGATCAGCTGCTCTCAGTATCACAACAGCTTCCCTTCACAATGTAAACAACAGGAATCATGACATCATATATTTCCATAATGAATTGGACCCTACTAAACAGTGATTGGGGTGGCACAGTGGCTCAGCTGGTAGCACTGTTGCTTCACAGAAAGAAGGTCCTCGGTTCGATCCTCGGCTAGGTCAGGTGACCTATCGGTGTGGAGTTTGCATGTTCTCCTTGTGTCAGCGTGGGTTTACTCCAGGTACTCTGGTTTTCTTCCCACAGGACAAAAACATGCAAGTTAGGTGATTTAGAGATGTTCCGTTGGGCGAGCTGGTGACGTTTTGTTCATGGGTGATTCTTAGGGTAAAGGTGTGAACCTTTCTTTATTTTTATGATGAAGTTGTTTCAGTGAGGCTATCATGTTCAAATCTGGGATTTGTTTACAGTTGCCCTTTTTTGCCTGATTGTAACCTTTCATGTTTATATTGTCATCTGAAGGCATTGTTTACATCTGAAGGGACTGCTCCTTCAAATGGCTCTAAATGTATGCATGTGTACAGTAAGTCGAACTTGGTGACTTCAGCTTCCGGCTGTATGCTCTGATTTGAAGTTCGTTTTCTGCAATAAAGACTACTGCTCGAGAAAACCACGTCTCCTGGTCTTTGCTAAAAAGGTTTCCAACACATCCAACAGCAAGAAGTTCATATAGAAAATGGAGTTGTATGTTGTTCATTTTAAAGTGTCTAAGAACCAAGGAGATGTTGTTTTGGCTTCACGTCACTGACAGAAAGAGAAAAGGGAAGGAAATAAAACCACACATACATTTCTTAGTAAAAACTTCAAATTGATGTAATTACCAGATTTTTAAGCCTATTTTGGGGGAATTTTAACTAGTCGGTAGGGACTTTATGATGTTTTATTAACAAAGTTCGGGAGGAACATGTCAAATAAAATACCTAAGTGACTTCAGCTGTTTTCAATCAGTAGTCAATGGCACCAGCCGCTTTCAATCGGTAATCAACAATACACCCAATCAGCTCGAAAGCAAGCCATATATACACAGTTGAACTCACTGAAAATCCTTCGCATCTTTCAGAATCCCTCCTCCACCCCATCTCCTCTCACCAAGTTATTTCCTTAAGGGGGGGATACTCTGTGTTTCAGGCTCATTCCCTGCTCAGAGCCCTCTCCCCGGACAGCACGCCAAATACGTTTACTAATTTAATTCTGTTAACTAATTTGTAAGTGTGAACTCGTGAAAAGCTCCTTTGCACCCTGTTTTTTATTAAACCCACAAAAGTTGCATTGCAAAGTCTTAAAGGAAGTTTTCCCACCGCACAATGTAATACTTTTTACAGGTTTTAAGTTCAATACATTAATTTCAAATTAAGACGACAATTTTCCTAAAGTTCAATGTAGAAAATATAAAACATAGGCAGATTATTGGCTCAGTTTATTAGTAATGAAAGAAACAGGTTTATAAAAATATAAAACATAATCTGTCCTGTGAATGGAGTTGAGACTGTTGCTCAAGAATAAGAGCACTAGCAGTAAAAAGATTAAGATTTATGATTAGATTTTTTTCTGCTGAAAACATAAAAGATGAAGTAAAGATAAGAGACATCTTTTACAGGACTCAGCAATAATTAACAGCTATAAATTAACTTTTAATGTAATAGTATATTGTAAAAAAATAATACGCTTTTGCACACCCTTTATAAGTAAGTTTTACATGGCATAAATTGCTTAAAATTCCATGTGAAACTTACTTAAAAAATAAACGCAAAATTGATGCACTATATTTTTGCGTAAATCCAGCCTTTATTTTTTTTTCGGTGTATGTAATACTTGTCAAATTATGTAAAGTCCAAGCATGTTATGAAATGCTTTCCTTCTTCTTATGCTATGAAAAGTGTCAAAAAGTGAAGGAGAGTCTTCAGCATCCGCTTGAGTATGAGAAAATGAGATAAGATCATTAAATGATCTTACTGCTGATATTTACACAACTTTACAAACCGATTAAAGTCAGAGATCTCCCCGAGCACGTATGTATAGACATGTATATGTATTTAATCTTTAATTTGGAATGTTACGAAAAGAAGCATGTTAGTTTTGTTTTATTTTACTGTAATAACTGTTTGATGAATTGAGCGTCACAATGTTTATTTTTTCTCAGAAATAAGAAAAGAGTTTTGGGTCTTATGTGACTTTCTACAAAACTAAATGATGAACTCCAGACTCTCATCATTGATCCTGCTGTTACACATTCAAGGTATGAACACTTTTGAGTAGATGTGTAGGAGTTTTGTGTCAGTACAAACCTTATTAACACTTGCAGAATTTGGACCCCCAATATTACTGCCTTATAACAATAAACTAGCAGTTTAAAATGTACTGATGTTGCAGATCTTCTGAAGCTTTCTTCTTTCACTAACAGTACACAGCAAAAATAAGTCGACTCTCTCTGAACATAAAGCTATTAGTCTAAATTTCCCATGGCCATATTTGTTCAAGTTCATGTCTCTTAAAGAAACAAAAAGTTAAGTTTACACATTCGTATGTAATGTGTGCAAACTTTAAATAAATAAATCTGTGCATTGATTCATTGAAGAAATAAATAAATTAAATAAAACACCTCTACAAAAAAGGGCACTACGGAGTGTAAGGGCAATAAGGGCAGGTCCTCTGCACGGTTTAATCCCCACCTGTGCATGTGTCTGTTTCATTGAGGTTGAATTTATTAACATGCATTAGACAACTAAGGCAGTTTATAGAGAACATTATTGGATTTTCCATTTGGAACTCAAAAATATGCTTACATTTACATTATACTGTATGCTACAAATGTCAATAATATTTCATATTTATTTTCAGGGTCCCTAACATTGGGCAGCTTTAATGTAAACTGTTATAAAGAGAATGTCTGTGCTGTGAGAGGGGGCCGGGTAACAGTGTACTGCAATTATCCAAACAACAAAATAATCACTGGGTTCTGGTTCAGTCAGAAACAGAGAACAAACTGGAGAAACAAAGATGAACCTGAAGATTTAATTTTAGATTCAGATTACTCAGGACGAGTGCATCAGAGGATCACTGAAGATCACTCACTACTCACAATAAGAGATGTGATGGAGAGAGACGGTGGAGAATATCAGCTCATGATCATTATGAAGGATGGAGTTAAACATCTCAGCTCAGTCACAGTCAATCTAACAGTCACAGGTACATTTACATTCTCATCAGTCCAGTTAAACTCTTTTCATTTCTCATCTAATGTAAGATTTTGATTATTTAGGTTTACACGTGAAGATGGATCCTGAATCTACAGGACAGCGAGTAAAACTGAGCTGTGATTCCTCCTGCCCTTTCACATCTGAATATTATTACCGCTGGTACAATAGTGAACAATTTTTAATAGATAGCCAAAGCATATTTGTATCACCCAGTGGAAACAATGAAGATTTTTCCTGCTCTAAGTCTCATTCATTGCCCTCTCAATCTGTGTGTGAGTCTGACATTTATAAAACATTTAAATAAAAATGGAAGAACAAACTTTGCAGTTTTCTTGTTGATTCATATACAGTATGAGTGTGTTTGTAATTGATTGTGAATGTTACAGCAGTATTTTGTGACTCTTTCAGGTCTTTCTAACAGTAGCTGTTGGGGTGTGACTTACGCCTTTACAAGAGTTTGTGCTTTAGTGGGATCAACAGTAGATATTAACTCTTCATACTCACATCCCACTGGATATACAGTAGAGAAAACATCCTGGTATAATAATTATCGTGGGAAATTCAGAGATCTGCGTGAGGATCATCAGTTTTCTGGTCGTGTGGAGTATCTGGGAAACACACTGAGAATCAAAGACGTCAGCATACGAGACACTGGAGAATATCACTTCAGCATCATCACTAACCCATCAGATGCATTTTTTGGTGTCCCTGGAGTCACTCTCACTGTTACAGGTAACTGCTCATAATAAACTCTCTGTAATGCAGCACTCATTATACTGAAGCATTATAGCTCGAGTAGGAGTCTGATATCAGCATGACTGTGATTAGATTTAGGCCATGCTTTACCGATTGGGCTGATATCAAACATTTCAGGATTAACTTTAAAAAGCAGTTGACGTGAACTCTGTTATATGAAATCTCAGATACACGTGTGAGAAGCAGCCCAGACCCTGTGATAGATGGAGAAAAAGTGATATTAAGCTGTTCAACAAGATGCCCTCTGGATAACAAACATACTTACATCTGGTATAAGAATGGACAACAGGTAACAGATGGATTGACATTATTAAACAAGCTGTACCTGCACTCGGGTAACAGGAAGGAGCTACACAAGTATTCCTGTACTGCAAGAGGTAACACAATATCTCATCATTACTTTACTGTTAAAACATTTGATTGGTTACACCTAAAAAAGGAAGTTGTTTTTAACTTAAATTTTTTCCTAAAGTGAAACACAACTTTCAGTTTTAACAGTTTTTTTCTGGCAGTGTCAGAAATTTATAATGATCCTATGACCTACACCTACTCAGTGTTAATGAAAATTCAATGGCCAAAAGTTTGCAACAAGACGATGTGGAAGGAGGCCAACACCGATCTCTTCAACATACTGGAAGGGATCAGAGGCAAAGACATGAAAAAGTTGGAAAGGATGAGCGATCTTTCTAGTCCTACGGCATGAAATGATTTGGAGTGGTCGAAGACAAACAAGCTACTTGTTCAATCCCCACCAAGTCCAGAATGCAGACAGAGATAGATCGCCTAGTCAAGGAGAGGAGGCAGTTGAAGAAGCAATGAAGGAAGGCCATAGAGGAGGAGAAGGAGGGTATAAACCTGTTGCAGAAAGAGATTCAGGGCAGGATTGCAACACTGAGGAGAGCTGAAAACCTCCAGAGGAAGCGCAGAAGGAAGGAGCAAACAAGATCAAGCTTCTACAAAGATCCCTTCAAATTTGTGAAGAGTCTCTTCACAAAGGAAAAGTGCGGAAGTCTCTCAGTGTCAAAGGCCGACCTGGAAGAACATCTGAAAAACTCCTGCACAGATGACAGACACCAGGAAAAAGTTACACTCCCACATGACATGCCACCAGTCAACCCACCAGAGCACGAGCTGTATATCAGTCCACCCAGGTGGGGTGAGGTAGAACAAACCGTGCGTAGAGCAAGGGCCGCATCGGCTCCAGGCCCCAATGGAGTTCCATACAGGCTCTACAAAAACACTCCAGCTGTCCTGCGATTCCTCTGGAAACTGATGTGAGTTGTGTCTTCACGTGGTGTTCCTGGATCTTGCAAATGCCTTTGGCTCAGTCCCTCACAACCTCCTCTGAATAGCCTTTGACTACTTTGGAGTCCCAGCAGCTCTCACAACCCTTGTCAAGGCCTATTTCAAGGGCGTCCATCTCTGTGTGAAAACAGCAGAGTACACAACAGCGTGGCAACACCTGGAAGTGGGAATCATGGCCGGCTGCACCATCTACCCACTGGCATTCACCCTGGGAATGGAGGTCACCATTCGGGCCTCTAGATGGACAGTTGGCAAACAGGGAATAAGACCTGGGCTGAGGCTGTCCCCAGTCAGAGCCTACATGGATGACCTCACAACTCTCACTACAACCAAGGTTTGCACTGTACAGCTATAAAGTAAGCTCCAGAAAAACATTGAGCGAGCTTGCATGAAGATCAAGCCAAGCAAGTCCAGAAGTATTTCCATCATCAAGGGGAAGCTGTCTGACCACCGCTTCCACATTGGCAAGGAACCCATCCCAAATGTTTCCGAGAAGCCAGTGAAGAGCCTAGGTCATTGGTATGATGCCTCCCTTAAAGACAAAGAGCAGGTAGAGCAGCTTAGGCAGGAGGTAGCCAGTGGCCTGGAAAACATAGACAGAACCATGCTTCTGGGCAAACTGAAGCTCTGGTTCATGCAGTATGAACTACTTCCATGTCTTCTGTGGCTACTAACCCTCTAAAAAGTCCCACTCTCAAAGATGGAAAAGCTGGAGAGATTGGTCTGCTCCTATGTAAGGAAGTGGCTTGGCCTTCCCAGGTGCCTCAGCAGTATTGGACTTTATGACAAAGGAATGCTACACCTGCCCATTACCAGTCTGGTAGAGGAGTACAAGTGTGCCAAAGTCAAACTGGAGATGATGCTTCTGGATTTGAGCGATCCATTTGTAGCCCAAGCTGCCCCCATCTTGGCCACCAGAAGGAAGTGGACCCTGTTGGCTGCAACCAAGCAGGCAAAGGCAGCACTCAGACACAAGGACATCATGGGCCAAGTGCAGGAGGAGAGGAGTGGTCTTGGACTTGGGGCCAGTACACCTATGTGGAGCAAGGCCTCTCCATCTCAGAGACGCAAGATGGTGGTCCAGGAGGTACGTCGGGAGGAGGAAGCAAGAAGGAGTGCCCAAGCTGTGGCACATCAAAGCAAGGGCACTGGATGGCATGGGAAGGAGTGGAGAAGAGGAAGATCTCCTGGGAAGAGATGTGGGAAATGGAGCTAATCAGAGCAAGCTTTACTGTCAGGGCTGCCTACGATGTCCTGCTCTCTCCCACAAACCTAAGCCAATGGTATGCTGAGGACCCTGCATGCCCTCTATGCCAAAGTCTAGCAACACTGAAGCACATCTTAGTGGGATGCAAGATCAGCCTCACCCAGACTGGAAGCTGATGACAGACTTGAACAAGAGACTCTGCTTCCCAGCTGAAATTGCAGCCACCAACCTGCGACCAGACCTTGTTCTGTGGTCAGCCTCACTCAAGCTTGTCTATATTATCGAGCTCACCGTGCCATTGGAGGGTGCAGTGGAGGAGGCCTTTGAACTGAAAAAGCTGAGGTATGCTGAACTTGCAACTGAGGCTGGGATGTGAAGGTACCCCCAGTGGAAGTATGTTGCAGAGGGTTCGTAGCCACCTCAACAGCCAGGCTACTCCGGGAGATGGGAGTGCGAGGAAAAGCCCACCGGCAGGCAGCCAAAGACCTTTCTGCGGCTGCAGGAAAGGGAGCCAATGGCTGTGGGTGAAGAGAAAAGACTCCGCCTGAGTCTTCAAGTGAGTTGATGGCACCTAGGGAGTAAATCTGGGATGCTGGGATTCACTGCTGAACCCTCTGGAGATGTCGTGGGCCTATCAGCGAAACACCCAGGAAGGAGGGCGCCCATTTGACAACCCAAAAGGGGCCATCACTCAATTGACCATCCCACAGGGCCGAAAGTATTAAGGGATATCAACATCAAGTCCTACAATAGACCGGTGTTGTTGGGTAATTGCAGTAGTTTGTTACCGTTTGCCACTGAACCTGCATTAACGACGACAGTGGGGCCTCTGGCCTTAGTCAAACGGTTGGCACGTATGGTTAGATTTAGCAGGTTCCTTGTGTGTTGTGGCAAATAGTATGCCATACAGAACCGTTTGCAAGCTCCCGGTGCAAAAGTGTCATCCGCAATTCACCTTGCTGTGTTTTTTTACAACCAGGGCATATAGTGATGACGTTTACTAACTTGTCGTGACCTATGAACTGAAGGTGTCATCATTGTAAAGTCTACACACATGTCGTACCCAAGTTAGATCATAGTCTCTTTCTCAGACTGAGATCCAGTTAAGTGCTCTGCGTGTATCAGACGTTCAACCAACGGTCAGTAGGAGTGATCTCTAACACAATTCCTTTACATAAATGCAATTATTTCAGCTTTATGCTAAAAATTTTTTATGAAAAATACCCATAGTTAGGAGTTAATAAACATATTATATAGTATATGATCACAAAAAATGCTGGCGGGCAACTTTTAAAAAAAAAAAGGCTGGTGGGGAATGAGTCCCACATGCACCACGCAAATGTAAAGCTCATCTTTTATATGAATGTATTGAAAATCCTCGCTCTGCATCAGTGGACAAACACTGTGACAGCCGAGCAGACGCTGAGAGTGGCAGAGAATTTTCAAAAAGTTGTCAGTTTCTCGACTATGTGCAAACATCATGCGAAAAATGTTGTGCGACAGCCAATCACTGTGAAAAGTGGGCAAGCCAAGATTTTTACATATTCTTCCGACTGTTTGCAAAACTGGAGGATTATTGAACTGAAATTATCTGTCATTTACCTTAAATTCATTTAGAGCTGTCTTGAACATTTGTTGAACTGTTCAGTCGTTTTGAACCTTAAGTGGTAGATACACAATAAAGCTTATAGTTTATGATCCGCAGTTAAAAGACGATGAGGAAACGCAATCAGGGTGGAATCATTATTTTCAAAGGCATGCTATACATTAAAATGTCCTAACATGACCCAAAGTAAAAGTTTTTAGCACTGCCAGTGGCACTGAGCGCCGTAGTGGACAATGTAAACCACTTTACACAGAATTTGTTGTTTGTTATTTTGAGTATTTGCACACAGCTGTTACAATCACACTCTGCTGTGTAGCGCTGTGATAACGGCTGCAGTGAGAGCGCCATTTAAAGGGGCTTTTTTCTTTTGGCGGCTAATGATTTTGAAATCATCTTTGTGATAACAAAAAACAGAAAAGTAATATTCTGAATGTTCGGTCTTCTCTAAGTATAACTGAGTTTTTCTCTTCTGAAATAAAACCAATGAAGAAATGGACAGTTCAGTGTTTGTCCCTCTGTTGGTGTTTCTGCCTCAGTTTCTCATTATAGGAACTGTATGGATCTGGTAAGTAAAAATATCAAGTAAAACTCAAAACTGCATAACATACAGTGAATATTCTGATATGGATTCAGATTGAAAGAGTGTGAATTTTGACCCTACAGGTTTTTCATCAGCATGAATAAATTGAACTCATTTAAAAACAAAACTGATGACAAACAAATAGAGGTGAGAAAATCTGTATATCTGTATGTTAAATAAACTAATAGTCAGATTTTATAACATGATCTCTTTTTGTGTGTTTGTCATTGTTAGATGTTGCAGGTCTGTGAATAGATCAGCTGTCTGTCCATCAGAACTACTGGAGTGATGTCACAACTCTCTTTATGACATCATCACCTAGCAACAATCTCTCAGCAGTGACATCAGTGATGCAGTGATGTCATATACAGTGACATATTAATGACAGTTCAGTGTAAATAATCTAAATATTTAGGCTCCACTCGAACCTATGATTAGAGCTACAAAAAAGAATTTTAAAAAGCCCACTGCTGTCAGTTTACTGAAATTTAATCTCTCTTCACCTTTTGGTGTTTATGCTGAAAAGCATATGATGTGTTTTGGATAGGATGCTGCTGTATCTTAATAGCATCGTGGCTTCTTTACTCACTTAACCAGCTTTACCAGTAAGAACATTCAATTGACCAGCTTGGTTGACTAACTTTTGGTGTTGAATAGTGTGAATATGTAGGTCAAGCAGCAAACCAGCACTTATCAGTCTAATCCAGTATTAAAACTGAGTTGTGCACACGGTCTCTTCCTGTCATGTGGACGATTTATGCTTAAGTTTCAAAGATCAAAACGTTGATTAAGATTTATGTTGATGATGAGAACAGGAAACTTATTTTTGCAGCTGCATCTACTTTTTTAATTCATCAGAATTAAGACTTTACTTCTTACGTTACATTCATGCATTTGACAAATGGTTAAAGCAATTTTATTAATCATGACCTATTATGACTGCTTAGTGTAAATAATCTAATGCAAGTCTAGTAAAACTCTTTAATGTTTGATCAAAACAAGGCTTGGCTTTCTGAAGGTTTGCTTAAATAAAGCTTTATTTTTATTTTAGTATTATGGAAAGATACCTGTCTGATATATTTCTCAACATTTTATTGAGGCAATCACAGTCCCCAGAAGAGATTGTCTTGTGAATATGTGAATCTTTTAAAGTATGTTTCAGCTTTACTGTATGTATATTATTGTGTAAAATGTCATGTTTCTCTAAAATGACAATAATTGTAAATAATCATCTTTTTTACTACATTTGTCAAAGTCAACCTGTTTCTAAAAATAAAACTGATCAAGCATTTATTTAAGTAACTGATTTAAAATCAATCATAATAACCTGATTTTTTGGCAGAATTTCAAATATACCTTGTTTGTTAGGGACTTAAGCTCCTTTGCACCCTGCTTATTTTTGGACCCACATGAGTTGCACTGGAAAGTCTGGAAGGAAGTTCTGCACATACTTCACTCCTTACACGTGCTTGCATATTTTATTTTCTAAGCAATGTTACTATCAGCTCCATTTAACAGGTTTTAAAACAATTAAATTCATTTCTTAACAGTTTCCCCAAAGTCCAATGTAAATATAAAAATGTGCAGATTATTTCTGTCTCAATTTATTAGGAATGAAAGGAACAGGTTTATAAAAATATAAAACATAATCTGTCCTGTGAATCGAGTTGAGACTGAAAAAAGCAGAAAAGAATTTTATTTATTTTTCTGCTGGAGACATAAAAGATGAAGTAAAGATAAGAGTCACGTGTGACAGGACTCTCCAACAAATAACAGCTACACATAAAGATTTGTTAAAATGAATGTAATAGTTGTCTGATTATATAAAAGTTAAACATGTTCTGCAATGCGTTCCTTCTTCTTATGCTATGAAAAGTGTCAAAAAATGAGTCTTTCTTTAACATCCGCTTAAGTACTAGAAAAGGAAGTCAGATCAAAAAATGATCTACCAGAACTTCTGATATTGACACAACTTTACAAACCGGTTTAAGTTTTGGGTCTTACATTGCATTTTTGACTTTCTACAAAACTAAATGATGAACTCCAGACTCTCATCATTGATCCTGCTGTTACACATTCAAGGTATGAACACTTTTGAGTAGACGACTTGTGGTTGTTAGATATTTTTAAAACGTTTATTGGGAAAAAGCATCAGTGTAGCTTACTGCATTAAGACAGCGATATTGTAAGACAAGAGTCAGTACAAACCTTATTAACACTCGCAAAAGAAAACCTGGAGAGCCCAGAATGTATCCACAAAGTTTTACGCTTTACATGTAATTTGTGTTTGTAAGGGTGGATTCACTACAGCGCATCTACATTCAGCAGCATTCATGAATACTTTCATAATATTAGGACAAAAAGCCTTTTGAAAATTGTGTTTTCATTGCCTATATCTGAAAACTTCTTAAGAAGAACTTTCTCCAACTCAACTTTGTACATTTATCCAGAGATAGAGCGTGAACTCGACAAGAGATGCTGTGTGCTGGGTGGTGTTGCAAAGTCCTTTGCTTTATTTGAGTTCAGATTTGGGCTACTGTTTAAACTGTCTTTGCGGGTTGTTTTTTCATGCGGGTTAAAGATGAAAGGAATTTGTTTATCAGTAATTGGTATTGGAGCTGTGAATAATCATTCTTTTTGAGCTAGAATGTCCATTGGGATGGTTTTGATATAAGCTGGCAACCCTGGCTGTGTGCTTGCACAGACATTTGGTTCAGATTATATAGACTGTACATGTAAACCAACATTTTAATCAGATTGCAATGTTTAGGGTGCATGTAAACTGTATTGTCGTAACCTTCAAACGTATTATATTCAGTCGGATTGACAAAATTTTGTGCATGTAAACATATCCATTGAGAACTGAAATCTAGGCCTAATGGCCTGAACCCCAGAGCTTAAGTAAAAAAAGAAAATCATAGAAAATGAACAGAACATAAGAGCAGAGCTCATGAAGAAAAGACCAAAGAAGGATGAGCGCAAGAAGAAGAAACAGACAGAAGACACTTTTATCATTTATCCACCTTTATCCCCAACATGATAGATTTAAACTGACCAATCAGAAGACCACCTTTAACCCCCACTGTACTAGATAAACATCTCTGCCAATAGTCTTTGATCACTATCAGTAAGCAATGACTTTATGAAGCTTTTTTCTTTCACTAACAGTACACAGAAAAAATAAGTCGCCCTCTCTGAACATAAAGAACATAAGTCCGTTTTAAATGGCCACAATTACAGTACATTTGAAGCAGTAGCGTAGCCAGAAAAGAGACTCTGGGTGTGCATCTGAAAATCTGGGTGTGATACATTATTGTCATTTTACTGTGCAAAATTATTAACCATTAGCATATAACCATGCTATAATGGCACCATAGTGGATTCTTACAGTATTTCTGTGCTCTGAGAATATGATTTATAATGTTCAGTGATGTCACAGAACTGCCAGCCAGATTCAAACTGCTTTTGTGCATTGGTTGGCGTTCAGCGCTGGTCATATATACAATGGCGGTACTTGACCTAGAACTGATCCCTGAGGTACGCCGTATTTAACCGGGGTGTGATATGACTCTTCCTCATTTACATAAACAAAGTGATAGCGGTTGGTTAGATACGATCTAAACCATGCTAATGCCTGACCACTGATGCCAACATAGTTTTCTATTCTATCAAGTAAGATTGTGTGATCTATTGTGTCAAAGGCTGCACTAAGGTCTAGTAATATAAGAATTGAGATTTCACCACGATCGGATGTTAAAAAAAGGTGATTTGTAACTCTAAGCAGTGTCTCTGTGCTATGGGGCCTGAATCCTGATTGGAACTTTTCATACGTATTATTATTCACTAAGAATGCACGTAACTGGCTTGCCGCTACTTTTTTACATTTTAGAACACATGTGTCAAATACAAGGCCCGCAGGTCAAATCAGGCCAGTGGCACATTTTCATCCAGCTCGCGCAATAATATGTTTTTAATTAATCTTGGCCCGCTTCAATTCAGAATGGAGCATTGCACTACAATTCCCAGCAAGCACTGCGGATGCACTGCGCGCCAAACATGTGATCTCCACGTCTAGCACGAGACGGCTCTAGTCCAGGCCAGCAGTGCACTGACAGGATTCCACCATTACTGAAACGGTTACAGCAGCATTACTTTTCTTTTTTTTAACCAAAAACTTGGTCAGTCAGCCAGAAATAGTCAGGGCGTTTATGTCAGGTGCGAGTTTGTATCCGCCAATGTTACTTAGTGTTATTTTATTATGGCCCATTCGATCTTGAACATTTCAAAAAAATAAACGAACAGTTGAACTTGACAAGCGGACATTTCTGGAAGAATTTTTTTTCTGTCAAGTCAGCAGATGAGTGGTATGTTTATCATTAATTGTCACAATATGATGCACACAGGTATAAAGATGAAACTATAAATAAAACTACCAAAAAAGAAAATACTGATGAATCAGTAAAGATATTTAAATAACAATGAAATCCTGTCACCATAAAACCTGCTTTCGATAGAAAACGCAAGGTAGGAACATATACCCATATTCAGGGAACACTGAATGTCAACAATAATTTGAATCAAAAGACCTTTATTTATATTTATAAAACGGTTAGTTCCAATCCTTGATTCTGATTGGTCAATAGGTGTGCTTTATTCACGATAAAACACTGCTATGACCGCTTCACCCAACGGTTCTATTTAATATCACTGCGCCCTTACCAACACATAAACATATAATGAGACAAAGTCTGAGAACAGTTTGTTGTTTTTATTTGAGCTTTCATGTTGTTGTTCGCAGTCAGGGACTATTTTTTCTAGCGGAAGGAATGCTTTTATTGATTTAACTTCATGACACTTCGCGTCGTGCCTAACACTTTTTTTCTGCTGGAGCAGATTGGGAGGAAATCTGATGTGCAGTATTGTATTTGCCCAGTCAGAATCTTCACTGGCATCACAAAAAAGTACAAAATAAAAATAAAATATGCCTATTTTATATTTGTAGTTTTTGACATGTAACATTAATAAATATGACACCTAAGATTAAGATAATAACATTATTTACATCCCCACCAATGTCAAAATCAAAAATTTGCCCTTACTTTAGCTAAATGACTGTAATCTTTAGTGTTCAAAATGTGTGCAAAGAAAAGTTTATGGTTTTATTTATTACTGTGTTCATGTTCATTTAAAGAGGACTTATTCAATTAAGTAAATTCAATTCTTTACTTATGAGTGGCCTAGTTGTGTTTTAGTTTGTATGGGTAATGTCAGCATGATAAAGTTTGGCCCTCATTTTTTTCCGATCCGGCCCTCGGCTTAAATGGATTTGACACCCCTGTTTAGAAAGAAAAGGGAGATTTGAGATTGGTCTAAAATGATTAATTAATATCATATATTTAGGTGCATGAAAAACATGCTAGTAAGGCATCAATAGATACATTTCTAACGAATATATTAAAAGTGGAGCAGGGGTGTAGAAGGTTAACTGAAAAGATAAACACAAAAACCCTAGATAAATATTTATTAACAACAGCAGTAAATGTGCTTGATCATGGTTTTAAAAGTTATTTAAGACTTTTAATGGCAAATGTCGAGGGGGCATTATTGTTGCACTAAGTAGGCTACATTAAAATGATGGGAAAACCTCTCCACTTTTGGGTTTCCTTTGATTTCGGACAAAACTGGAATGTGTGCATTCAGGTTTGCTCTATGAATTTCTCTCCGCTCTTGCCCAAAGAGTGTGCACGCACTTTAAATCTCTTCAATCACTTCCATGCAATTGTTTTATCTTTTCCGAAGTTTGCGTGTATGCGCTCAGACTGCGTCTCGTGCATTCGCAAATCCATCAGCTCTCGCGCTCTCTCTGGTAAAAAGTTGGCGCTTTGGTCCGCAACCTGAGCCTGAGTTTTGTCTCAGATCATAGCGCTGGGTGCAGGGAGTGCTCATGGGAGTTGTAGTTTCCTAGTGTAGCATTGTGCATTGTTTATAATTTTTTCACATAACTTTTAAGAAAACTACAATAAAAAATATACTTAACCTGACAAAGTGGCTAGTGGGCTTGGCTGTCTTACCCGCCACAGCCGAAATCTACCCGCGTTCTCTTTCCATGCTGCACGCCATACCTTTAACTTTGTGCTTCTCCAATTTCGCTCCATTTTTCTAGCTACCTTTTTAACTCTTTCCTCGCCGTTGACAAGTTATCTCAGGTTATCTCGTCAATCCGCAATACCGCTATTATAAAACCCGGAAGTATCACCCTAGGGCAAACAGCTGTATATCCGTCTAAGTTTTGAGGATCGCTCTGAATCTGATCTCTATCAAAAGTCCTTTACAGAAATAGAATTATCTCAACTTTTTGCCCAAAATTTGGTGTTTTTGAAGAAACCTACCCATATTTGAGAGGTGATAAAAGAGAACTAATGAAGGTAGGATGAAACTTTTTTAAAGCAGAGGGTTTCTTGGAGCGATCAGGGGTGACAAGAATGGGAGCTGAAACGAAGCAGCTCTTGAGTTTGGCAAATGACCACATGAATGTAGTACTAGGGGAGATCAAGGCGGTGGCTGAAATTGTGAATGAAACACAGGTAAAAATTGGCAAAACCCCAGAAATCTCTGCATGGCCTTGCGAGAATCTGGGGATGGCCAGTTCACCACAGCCTTAATCTTATAAGGATCCATGCGAACACCCTCAGTCGAAACGATGACCCATCTCCTCTATGAACTTATCCTGGAAATCCATTCTTTGCACTGCTTGCTGGAGGAAATCTTTGAGAGAAGTTGGGAAGTGACTTCCTGCTGCTTCCATCAATGGCCAGATCCTTTTGTAACAGTACAGTAACTGAACAGGAAGCAATCGCAGCAAATATTCAAAGGTTTATTAACACTTTGCATAAACACACAGAACGAGTCCAATTGGTGGTAATGGTGAACGAAGGGCTACGGTGGTAAGTGGGTCCTGGTTGTTGATGAAATATTATTTTAAGCATGTTAGCTGTCATAATGTTTCTGCTTTTAAATGTGTCACAATACTGTTCCTTTGTGAAAGTTTACATCAATTTGGAAGCAACACAAATTACAATTATTCATGCAATTATTCTTTTGCCTTTGGATCAGTTTCTGACATGTTTTAAAGTGAGTCTGTATATTTACTAAATTTAGAGATTTGTGTTTGAGAACAAAATTGATGAATCTGGGTTCATATCTTTATAGGACTGGATTTTTCGTCTGTCTCGGTGGTCATTTTAATAAAATCACATTTACATTAAACTATTAATATTGTTATTGTTTCTTGAGGCCGGGGCTTGAGCACCAAGTTCACCCCCCAGAACTGCCCAAAGAAAGAAAGGGAGGAGGAGTGATGGCAGAAAAATTGCACCTGGACCCGGAGGCCTGAAGGCCTTATATACGCCCATAATGATGATTGACAGGCCTGAAAGTTTAGGCTCCTCTCAAACGATTAGAGGTACAAAAAAGAATAGATTACATTTAAACAAAATAACACAGTCTCACCCCATGTCGTCAATATTTGACGACACTTGACCATTCCTCAATATGTGACGCGGAGGGTATACCTTTCGCGTCATTTTTTGACGAACTGGGGACTTCAATACTATTACGTCCGTTGCATTCTCTTCTCCTATTTTCTTACCATTTTCGCGTCGGTTTAGGGTTAGATTACGCAAAATTAAACAGTGTACGTGAAATTAAACAGTTGTCACCTGGCGTTGGGGTTAGAAACAGTTGTCACCTGGCGTTGGGGTTAGAGTTAGGTTTGGGTAGGGATATCATTATGTAAATCTAACCCTAAACCGACGCGAAAATGGTAAGAAAATAGGAGAAGAGAATGCAACGGACGTAATAGTATTGAAGTCCCCAGTTCGTCAAAAAATGACGCGAAAGGTATACCCTCCGCGTCACATATTGACGAATGGTCATGGGGTGAGACTGGGTTGAAAAAAACACAGCTGTCAAATCAATTTCATCTCTCTTGACCTTTTGGTGTTTATGTTGTGAATTGTACACTTGTTTTTGAGGTTGTCTCGTCTGAAAAGCATGTGATGTGTTTTGGATAAGATGCTGCTGTATCTTAAAAGCATTGTGGCTTCTTTACTCACTTAACCAGCTTTACTAGTAAGACCATTCAATTGACCAGCTTGGTTGACCAACTTTTGGTGGTGAATAGTGTGAATATGTTAGTCAAGCAGCAAACCAGCACTTATCAGTCTAATCCAGTTAGTTGAGTTTGAGTTGTGTCACACGGTCTCTTCCTGTCATGTGGACGATTTATGCTTAAATTTCAAAGATCAAAACTTGGATTAAGATTTATGTTGATGTAGAGAACAGGAAACTAATTTTTGCAGCTGCATCTCCTTTTTTTAATGCATCAGAATTAAGACTTTTCTTCTATATATGTTGCATTCATGCATTTGACAAATGGTTAAAGAAATTTGATTTATCATGACTTATTATGACTGCTTAGTGTAAATAATCTAACGCAAGTCTAGTAAAACTCTTTAATGTTTGATCAAAACAAGGCTTGGCTTTCTAAAGGTTTGCTTCTGTAGATGTTTTAATAAAGCTTTATTTAGTATGTGACTTATGGAAAGATATTTTGCACTCACCTTTCTGATATTTCTCCACATACATTTTCATTGATACAATTACAGTCCCTATAAGATTGTCTTTTGAAAGTGACCTTTTAAAGTATGTTTCAGCTTTACAGTATGTATTTTATTGTGTAAAATGTCATGTTTCACAGTTTCAGTAAATGTCTCAGTATATGCACAAGCTTGTTCAAGTAGATTTCACTAATTGTTAATTCTCATCTTCTCTGATTTTGTTTTTTGCATGATCACATTCTTCTGTGTGTCATGATGAATAAACAAAACAAATTATTAGCTTTTCTGCAAAATTACCATAATTATAAATCATCACCAAGGAGATGTTGTTTTGGCTTCACGTCACAGACTGAAAGAGAAAGGGAAGGAAATAAAACCGCACATACATTTCTTAGTTAAATCTTTAAATGGACATAATAACCTTATTTTTGAAACAGATTTTTCGAATTTATTTTTAGATCAAACCCACCAAATCGCGCAGCCTGTCCCTCAGGAAAGGAGTAAGAAGCAACCATACCATCTCACCGCAGGCGGAAAAGAAATCCTTTTGCTGGCAAATCAGCAAAACAGTAGAAACTTGTTTTCTGGCCAGACCTGATTATGTGGTCAGAGCTATGCAAGACTACCTTGTTGGTGAAGCTCACTGTCCCATGGGAGGGGGGAATGGAGGCTGCCAATGAGTGGAAGCGTGCCAAGTATGCAAACTTGGTAAAAGACTGCAGAGAGACTGGCTGGAAAGCCGCAACGTGGCCCGTCGAAGTTGGATGCAGAGGCTTTGTTGGGTCCTCAACGGTTCGCCTGCTCCGTGAAATAGGATTAATAGCCATTAAAGAACTGGCAGAGGAGGCAGAGAGGGGCAGCTTTTGGCTGTAGCTAATTAGGAAGCAGAGGATATGGGGGCCAAGTAACACCTAGGGCATCATCAGGGGATCTCCCTGCCATCGCTCCGCAACCAGGAGATGTAATGGGGTTAACATGCATGACTAGTGGTCCCCAGCTGATGATTCCTTTTATGCCCAAAGAGGTGGAACACACCTGCACAAAAGGCACCCGTGGAGGTGCATCAGGCAGCAATGACCAGCAGGTTAACCATCAGCCTTTATTTCTAAGACCCACATGAGTTGCACTGGAAAGTCTGTAATGAAGTATATTCATTCGTGCGTGCGCATACTTTTAGACGTGCATTACATATTTAATTTTCTGAGTAAAGTTCAATGTAAATACAAAAATTTGCTGATTATTTCTGTCTCAGTTTATTGAAAATCAAAGGAACAGGTTTATTAAAATATAAAACATAATCTATCCTGTGAATCGAGTTGAGACTGTTGCTCAAGAATAAGAGCACTAGCAGTAAAAAGATGAAGATTAATGATTAGATTTTTTTCTGCTGAAAACATAAAAGATGAAGTAAAGATAAGAGACATCTTTTACGGGACTCTCCAACAAATAACAGCTACGTGTAAAGATATAGGGGTGGTTTCCCAGACAGGACTTATCCTAGTCCCAGACTAAATGTTTGAGCTGCTTTAATTTAAAAACACCTTGAACTGTTTAATTTTAACATATATCGGTGACATTGTTTTGTCTTAAGATGCGCACCTGTAGTGTTCTTTCTTAAGGTATGTTTGTAAAGACTTCTTAAATGACCTAATATAAATAAGGCCCAGTCCTGGATTAATCTAAACTCTGTTCGGGAAATCGCCCCTTAATGTATAGTTGTCTGATTATGTAAAATTCAAGCATGTTCTGAAATGAAAAGTGTCAAAAAGTGAAGGAGAGTCTTTCTTTAACATCCGCTTGAGCGTGAGAAAAGGAAATCAGATCATTTAATGATCTCCCACAACTTCAGATATTGACACAACTTTACAAACCGATTAAAGTCAGAGATCTCCACAAGCACGTATGTATACACATGTACAGTATATGGATTGAATCTTTTATTTGAAATGTTACGAAAAACAAGCATTTTAGTTGTGTTTTGTTTTACGGTAATAACTGTCTGATTAATTCAGCATCACAATGATGTTTTGTTTTCTCTCAGGAATAAGAAAAGAGTTTTGGGTCTTATGTGACTTTCTGCAAAACTACATCATGAACTCCAGACTCTCATCATTGATCCTGCTCTTGCACGTTCAAGGTATGAACACTATTAAGTAGACCAAAGTTTTGTGGTTTTTAAAACGCTTATTGGGAAAAAGCATCACTGTGGTTTATTAAGACAGTGATATTATAAGACAAGAGTCAGTACAAACCTTGTTAACACTCGCAGAAGAAAAGGTACAGAAGCTGTCACTCGGGCGATACCCTTTCAAAAGTAAACTTTATTTCTACACTGTAAAAAAACTTTGCTGCCTTAAATTTTTTTTAAATCAACAATGATTTACAAGTCATGTCAACAGAAATTAGCTGTCACAACTTATAAAATATAGTTGAGAAAAGTCAACTTAACATTATAAGTTATAACAACTCACCTGTAGTTATAACAACTCATCTCTAGTCAAGATAAATAATAGTAAGTTGAAATGACTTGCAAATCCGAGCCGACTCAACAAAAAACGTCAAGGCAGCAAAGTATCTTTTACAGTGTACATAAACTGTGCATATACTGTAAGTATCTCAAAGGTACATATTGATAGATCTGAGGTATCTATATAGTTCATATTAAGACTTATGAACTTTGAATTTTTTTCTGACAGTGTAGGTAAAGACAAGCTGGATTAAATATAAGCCAATGGCAATGCATTATTAAGGTAATGGGGTCAAGCGCTGTACATTCTGCAGCATTCATTAATACTTTCATAACATTAGGACAAAAAGCCTAATTAAAAATTGTATTTTTATTGCCTATATCTGAAAACGTCTTAAAAACAACTTTCTCCAACTCAGCTTTGTACATTTATTCAGAGATAAAGCGTTAACTCGACAAGAAATGCTGTGCGCTGCGTGGCGTTGCCAAGTCAAGATTTGGGCTACTGTTTAAAATGTCTCTGTGGGTTGTTGTTTTTTAAAGATGAAAGGACTTTGTTTATTAGTTATTGGTATTTGGGCTGTAACAATAATTGCGATGCTTTTGAGCTAATGTTTAGGGTGCATGTAAACTGTATTGTCGTAACCTACGTGACTACATTTTGGGCATGTAAACATTGAGATCTGGAATCTAGGCCTAATGGCCTGAACCCCAGAGCTTAAGTAAAAAAGAAAAGCATAGAAAATGAACAGAACCCAAGCATAGAAAAAGACCAGAACAAAGAAGGATGAGCGCAAGAAGAAGAAACAGACAGAAGACACTTTTATCCACTTTCTTTGACCTTGTGACTAAACCCAACATGATAGATTCAAACTGATCAATCAGAAGACCTCCTTTAACCCACACCGTACTGGATAAACAACTCTGCCAATAGTCTTTGATCACTATCAGTAAGCAATGCCTTTCTGAAGCTTTTACTAACAGTACACAGTAAAAATAAGTTGACTCTCTCTGAACATAAAGTTATACGTCCATTTTTAAATGGCCACAATTACAGTTCATTTGAATAATTAAAATAAATTTACAATTAACTGAACAATAAAATGTGCCATCTATACTTTTTCTCATAAGAAAAGTATCCAATCATACAATTAAAGCTTACAACTAGGGATGTGCCCGAAGCCGAATACGTTGTTTGGAAGGGCACAGATAATGGCTTCAAACTGAATAGCGAATTCATCCGAATAACAGAAAAAAATATTTGTCCAGACACAATCACGTGTTTGTTGGAACAGCGCTAAATTATATGTGTGTTGAGTGAATGGTTGTCATCTATGAAATGACATGAATGACATTTTCTGCGTCTTTTATTTAGAAATATCAGTTTTTTTGGAATTACTTTTAAAATCTTTAAAACGCTGCTAATTTCAAACTTTTTTTAAACCAATTGGAAAAATTGACCTTTTTCCGTTTTATTTAATTACACAAGACCAGAAAAGCTTGATAAAATGCTGCACTCTAATAATAAAATGTTTGTAAATAATTACAGACTTTCGTAACAGATGATCTTTTAATTACATCAAGTTGAAGCAAGCTTTATTGTCAATCTAGGTGAATAAAAAATAAATAAGTAGCCTAAAAATAAAAATATGAAAATGTTACATATTTCAAAGCAAAATTTAATCTGAAGATTACTATGACATAAATTGCAATTAACATAAAAATAAAGTTAACTTCTTATACCCTGAGGCTAATTTGGGGATTTTTGCCTGGATTTGGCCTACCCAATTTCAAAAGGTTCCCATACCCACATGCAGAGGTTTACATAAGTTTGGTATCATTTAACAGGAAACCCTTTGAAATTACATAAAATACTGTAGAAAGTGATAAACATTGTTGTATGTGTTGTCAGACCTCTAATAAACATAAAAATAAATAGGCGCTTTTTGATGTTTTTTTTTATTTTTTATTTGAAAGTGTATAATTCTGTTTGATTTCACCAATCGTCAGCTTACAGAGGAAAAATTATTTTTTTCTTTATCATAATCTATGCAAAAATTATTTTACTCCAACTGAAGGGAGGAATAATACCCTTTTTGTATACAATTTCTGCCTAAAAACATTTGAAGCCCACAAAGGTGGGCGTCTCTGTCTCAAGCCCCTATCCGAACTCAAAGCAGTGTTCTCCATTGTACAGCCTCTTTCAAGTATTTCATCCTGTACAGAGTTTTCCTCTCTTTCTGGACATAGTGAAAGACGTGCTGAATTCCACCGCTTTCCATCACTTAAGATGAAAGAACTCTGACCTGTTTGTTGTTGTACAGACAACGGATCAGTAAACTGGGCTTCTCTTTTTTTACATGAAAAGGCTTTCTCACTTTCACCTTATCTCAAATCGCAACATTAAGAAATTTAGATCCTCTTTTCCGATCTGTGTATTGTTTACTTTTGTTCTGTGTTTGTGTCACACGAGCTCTGACCTGAGCAAATTTATCAGGGGTATCCTCAGGCAGAAGAACATTTAACTTTGTTCTCATGGGTCGGCCTCTCAAGAGCAGAAAAGGGGTCTCACCTGTTGTAGCATGGGGTGTCGCTCGATAGCTCTTCAGCATGGTCAGGACTGCAGATTTCCAGGGCTTCCAGTGTCACTTCACCTGCTTGGAGACCCTGTTTCAGCTCCATGTTGAACCTTTCAATGGCTCCATTAGCCTGAGGATGATAAACACTGGTCTTTATGTGCTTTATTCCCTATGTTTTCACAAAATCAGCAAATTCAGACGATGTGAACTGCGGCCCATTGTCCGCCGTGATGGTGCAGGGGTTTCCTTCTCGAGCAAAGACAGTGGTCAGAAAATTCAGAACAGTTTCTGTTGTTACTGAAGAAGCCAAACCAACTTCCGGCCATTTGCTGAAATAGTCAATCAGTGTTATTGCGAACTTAAAATCAGCAGCTCCTACTATATGGTCCAACCTGATCTCACGAATTTCCGTGGCATGGTCGCGGAATTTTGTGCTCGTTTTTCCGTGGCGTTCTCACGGATCTCCGCGTGTTTCCGTGGCCCTGCCGCGGACTTTCTTTTCCGTGGCATTCTCACGGATTGGTTACTCAACTGTTTTGTCCTATTTTCTTACCATTTTCGCTTCGGTTTAGGGTTAGATTTACATAAAATGACATCCCTACCCAAACCCAACTCTAACCCCAATGCCAGGTGACAATTGATTAAAGTTTAGAAAATATAAAAGAATACATCAGAAAAAATTGTATAAACCAATACTTACAGTGACAAAGTAACGCAAGCACCAAATCTAACCCTAAACCGAAGCGACAATGGTTTGAAAATAAGAAAAAGCAGTTGAGTAACCAATCCGTGAGAATGCCACGGAAAAGAAAGTCCGTGGCAGGGCCACGGAAATATGCCGAGATCCGTGAGAATGTCACGGAAAAATGAGCACAAAATTCCGTGACTATGCCACGGAACTTTGTGAGATCATGTTGCATGGTCCTACTATATCAATAGCAACATGTTGAAATGGGCCTTTTGGGACCTCCACTGGCTGCATTGGAGCTGTAAGTGTTTTGGGCCATTTATCACTGGCCTGGCAGGTCACACATGCAGACAGTATAGTGTGCACAAGATTGTCCATTCGTGGCCACCAATACAGCTCTCTCAGACACTGTTTGGTTTGAGCCAGCCCCTGATGTCCCTTGTGCGCCAAGTGGGTGAGGCGTTCCCGCAGTGCAATAGGAACTATCAAACCATTCCCCCTGAAAATCAATGGACATTCAACAGCCAGTTCATTTCTGATCGGGAAGTATAGACGTAAATCACTGGAGACAGACGTTTGCAGTTTAGGCCAACCTGTTTGAATTGTCTGACGTAACTGAGACAGTTCTGGACAGTCCTCGCATTCAGCTTTGAAGTCCACTCTGCAATTTCAGAAATTAAATCCTGTTCAATGGATACAGTGATGTCTGTGTGGCTCAATGGCATATGGGACAGACAATCTGCCACACAGTTTTTACTATCTGGACGGTAGTAAAGGTAGTAAACAAGCTACCCTCATGTCTGCTCTATTCATGCCCTTTGGTTAGAGAAGAGTGGTCAGGGCCTGATGATCAGTTCTTAGAGTGAAATGATGTCCCCACACATACGTTCTCCACTTTTCTACCGCCCAAACACATGCAAGCACCTCCTTCTCCACTGTAGAATATTTCCGTTCAGCCTTGATAGCCTCCTGGATGCAAAAGCTACCACACGCTTGACACCATCAGGATGTAGCTGTGTCAGAACCGCACCAAAGCCTTAATCTGAGGCATCTGTAGTAATGAATTTGGAAAGGAAAGGGTCATAAATAGAAAGAACAGGACTCTCCAGCAGCATTCTCTTAAGCATTTCAAAGCTTTCAACAGTCTCTTTACTCCACTGTAGTGGCGTTTTTGCATCAGCTCTAAGCATCTGCCTCAGTGGCTCAATCACAGTAGCATAGTTTGGAATACATTTTTGTTAAACCATGATGTGAGCCCTAGGAACGAACTACCATATCTGTAGGTCGAGGAGCTTCTGAAATGGCAGTGAGGTGGTCTGGGCTGGGACATAGTCCTTCTTTAGAAATGACAGGACCCAGGAATGGAATGCTTGCTTGGTTGAAAGAGCTTTTATCAAGGTTAATCTGCAGGCCAACCTCATCTAGCTTTTGACGAACATCTTGGAGGTGAAGATACATACAATTTTACCCGCAGCTTTTTCCTGTGTGGATGCTGGTCACGCGGCATTGGTCAAAAAAATAAAATAAAATAACAGTCAAATTTTGAAATGCATTGTTGTAACGCGCGTTACTAAGATTGTAACAAGTACAATATTACCAAAATTTTATTAGAAATGCGTTATATTACTGTGTTACAGCATTATATTTTGTAATGCGTTACTCCCAACACTGCAACTGAGGTATGCAGCAAAGCATTTGTGAAGCCACAACACGCACAACCTTGAGGCAGATGGGCTACAACAGCAGAAAAACCCACCGGGTACCACTCATGTCCACTACAAACAGGAAAAAGAGGCTACAATTTGCACAAACTCACCAAAATTGGACAGTTGAAGACTGGAAAAATGTTGCCTGGTCTGATGATTCTCGATTTCTGTTGAAACATTCAGATGGTAGAGTCAGAATTTGGCGTAAACAGAATGAGAACATGGATCTATCATGCCTTGTTACCACTATGCAGGCTGGTGGTGGTGGTGTAATGGTGTGGGGGATGTTTTCTTGGCACACGTTAGGCCCCTTATTGCCAATTGGGCATTGTTTAAATGCCAAAGCCTACCTGAGCATTGTTTCTGACCATGTCCATCCCTTTATGACCACCATGTACCCATTCTCTGATGGCTACTTCCAGCAGGATAATGCACCATGTCACAAAGCTCGAATTATTTCAAATTGGTTTCTTGAACATGACAATGAGTTTACTGTACTTAAATGGCCCCCACAGTCACCAGATCTCAACCCAATAGACCTGTTTGAGACGAGACTCACTCTGATCTTTCACCCAGATCTTTAAATTAACTCATGAGTCGTGAGTCTCTAGTATCATTATCCCGGATCAGTTGAGTCCTACTAAAATTCAATGTAAAACCATAATAAGCACCACCACACACACAAACCTCTTGCAACATTATTGATGAGACTTCGCCCACTCTACAGATCCACTCGTAACCGGCTGATCTGTGCGAGAACTGACCTGAGAATCACTCAGAGCCAGAAACATTGCAGACTCGAGAGACATGCGAATCTGCAATGTTTCTGGCTCTGACTTGAGAATCTCTCAACTCGTAACCGGCTGACCCATGCAAACTGTCTCTCAAGTCAGAGCCAGAAACACCGCAGATCTGCCAAAAACATTGCAGACTCGAGACTGCAATGTTTCCGGCTCTGAGTGAGAATCTTGCGTCAGTTTGCTTGAATCAGCCGGTTAGTGGATCTGTAGAGCGAGTGAATCTCATGAGTCCCATGTTCTGCGAGTCTACAATGTTTAAGGCTCTGAGAATCTTGAGTTGCACGGATCAGCCGCTTACAAGTGGGTCTGTACTGAGTTTTCTTGGCGATTTAGCAATACTGACTCAAGTGACTCACACAACCGGGATCACTTTAGTGGGTGACTCGCAATAACCCAGATCCTTAAAATGAGTCGAGTTTGCCAGGCCTACAACCCAATAGAGCATCTTTGGGATGTGGTGGAACAGGAGCGTCATGCACTAGGTGTGCATCCAACAAATATCCATAAACTCCAAGATGCTATTCCATCAATATGGGCCAACATTTCTAAAGAATGCTTTCAGCACCTTGTTAAATCAATGCCACATAGAATTAAGGCAGTTCTGAAGGTGAAAGGGGGTCAAACACGTAAGGAATAATTGACGACGGGCCATTGAATAATAAGAAAATAATGCACACCCAAGGTGCAATGCGGCACGAGGCGAACCGGAGTTACACCGCGGGTGTGCATTATTCAAATAATTCAAAGGACCGGAGTTAATTATTATTCTTATACCACGGTTACCACAAACATTGCTCTGGTGCCTATTTTTACGACATTTGACAAGTTAGGTGTGCGGTTATCAGAAATTAATGCATACCCACGGAACATTTCTCAGCCAATCAGAATACAGCATTCAACAGACACGTGGTATAAAGTATTAGTATGGTGTTCCTAACAATCCTTTAGGTGAGTGTATATAATGTGGTAATTTTTATTTATGATATATATGGAGATAAATAAACCTTTGCAAATCTGCTGGTTTAATACATTCATGTCCTGACCACCAGGCTAGAAATGTAAACATCCTTAATTCACACTTACTACTAGTCTATCAAATAGTCTATCCGCTTGACGGATCCGACCGCATATGTACTGCAATAAACAGGCGTTCGGCGGCTTTTTACATCAAAGGCCGACAGGCTATGCCATTTAGGGCTATATTTTTGAAAATCCTAGACATGGTTGGACCTGCCGACAGGGTTGAGCACTTTTATATACTGTGTTGAGCAAAGAGGCTGCACAGTTTGTCCAGCGGGAAGGGGCCACACATCAGGCCACCAGATGGGGTTGCAATATAACTCGCAATGTATAACTGTTATTATAATTGGTAACATTTTACAATAAAGTTTAATTTGTTAACATTATTAAATACATCAGCTAATTTGAGATCAAGTAAGTCAGATTTCAAAGAAAAAAATAATAAATAAACTCAGGTTTATTCAAATTAATTTCATCATTGATCTCTAGTGCATTTTACATTTGGATCTCAAAAATATGCTTACATTTACATTATACTGTGTTACGAATGTCGATAATATTTCATATTTATTTTTAGGGTCCCTAACATTGGATAATTTTAATGTAACATGTAATAAACAGAATATTTGTGCTGCGAGGAGGACAGCCGTAACAGTGCAGTGTTTTTACTCAAACATCAACATCAAAACTGGGTTCTGGTTCAGTCATAAACAGAGAACAAACTGGAGAAACAAAGATGAACCTGAAGATTTGACTTTAGATTCAGATTACTCAGGACGAGTGTGTCAGAGGATCACTGAAGATTACTCAGAGCTCACAATATCAGATCTGAGAGAGAGAGACAGTGGAGAATATCAGCTCATGTTCATTATGAAGGATGGAGTTAAACATCTCAGCTCAGTCACAGTCAATCTAACAGTCACAGGTACATTTACATTCTCATCAGTCCAGTTAAACTCTTTTCATTTCTCATCTAATGTAAGGTTTTCATTATTTAGGTTTACAGGTGAAGATGAATCCTGAATCTACAGGACAGCAAGTTAAATTGAGCTGTGATCCCTCCTGCCCTTTGATATATAAATATAATTACCGCTGGTACAAGAATGGAGAACATTTATCATTTGCCCAAAGCATATTTGTGTCATCCAGTGGAAACACTAACAGTTATTACTGCTCTGAGCTGCATAAGTCATTGTTCTCTTCATCTGTGTGTGAGTTTGACATTTATAAAATAATTACAATAAAATGGAAGAGCAAAATAAGCATTTTTCTTGTTGATTCATATACAGTATGAGTGTGTTTGTAATTGATTGTGAATGTTACAGCAGTATTTTGTGACTCTTTCAGGTCTTTCTAACAGTAGCTGTTGGGGTGTGACTTACACCTCTAGAAGAGTTTGTGCTTTAGTGGGATCAACAGTAAATATTCACTCTTCATACTCACATCCCACTGGATATACAATAAAGGAAACATACTGGCATTACTATCATCAAACAGAATTCAGAGATCTGCGTGAGGATCATCAGTTTTCTGGTCGTGTGGAGTTTGTGGGAAACACGCTGAGAATCAAAAATGTCAGCACGAGTGACAATGAAGAATATGAGTTCAGGATCATCACTAACACATCAGATAAAGTTTCTGGTGTACCTGGAGTCACTCTTACTGTAACAGGTAACTGCTCATAATAAACTCTCTGTAAAGCTGCTTTCACTGATTAGATTTGATTAATATATTATGATACAGATTTAGGGTCTTTACAATTTTTTTATCTTTTGTGAAACGGTGAGTAGATTACATTTTAAATATTAAAATGGCAATGCTATCAATCATTTGAATTAATCATCTGAAATTTCATCTCGTCTGAATGCTGTATGATGTTTATGTTGTGAATTGTACACTTGTTTTGAGGTTGTCCATTGTGAAAATAATATGATGTGTTTTGGTCACTGCATATTTAATGCTGTATCTCAATGTCTTCATTGCTGTGGAATCTTAACTCACTTAAACAGCATTACCAGTTGGACCATGCCGTTTACTAGCTTGCAAGCATGGTTGACCAAATTTTGCTGTTAATATTGTGAATATGTTGGTCAAGCAGCCAGGCCATCAGCAAACCAGTACTTACCAGTCTAATCCAGTATTAAAACTGAAGCTAGTATAAACTGGTTTTATGAGTTGTCACACATTCTCTTCGTGTTTAAGTGGGTGGTTTGTGGCAAAGTTGATCAAGACTTTATGTTGATGTTGAGGACACTCATTACAGAAGTCTTCAGATTTAAAACAAATACACTAATCAACATTTGACGTGGATCAAAAAAGTTAATCAAATTTGCTCTTAGACAAAAACTATTGCATTGTTCAAAACACAAAAATAACTTTTATGAAAGGTTTTGATTCACTTCCAATGTTGACTGTATATTTATGTTGCACTTATGTGTTTGACAGATGCTTTTATTCAAAGGAATTTAAGCAGTGTTCACATTATATATTTTATCTGTATGTGTGTGTTTGACTGCATGACCTTGTCATTGTTCACATCATACTGAATTGAGCTAAATCAAACATTTCAAGCTTAACTTTAAAAAGCTTTAGTTGACGTGAACTCTGTTATATGAAATCTCAGGTACACGAGTGAGAAGCAGTCCAGACCCTGTGATAGATGGAGAAAAAGTGATATTAAGCTGTTCAACTGAATGCACTCTGGATAACAAACATACTTACATCTGGTATAAGAATGGACAACAGGTAACAGATGGATTGACATTATTAAACAAGCTGTACCTGGACTCAATCAACAGTGAGGAGCTACAAGAGTATTCCTGTACTGTAAGAGGTAACACAACATCTCCTCATACATTTATATAAGAGTCCTTAAAGTTATGTTCTGAATTTTCTTGGGTTCATCTGTATTCAGATAAAATGGAGAGTTCAGTGTTTGTCTCTCTGTTGGTGTTTCTGCCTCAGTTTCTCATTATAGGAGCTGTATGGATCTGGTAAGTAAAAATATCAAGTAAACCTCAAAACAGCATAACATACAGTGAATATTCTGATATGAATTCAAATTGTAAGAGTGTGAATTTTGACTCTACAGGTTTTTCATCAGCATGAATAAATTGAACTCATCTAAAAACAAAACTGATGACAAAGAAATAGAGGTGAGAAAATCTGTATATCTGTATATTAAATAAACTAATGGTCAGATTTTATAACATTATCTCTTTCTGTGTGTTTGTCATTGTTAGATGTTGCAGGTCTGTGAGTAGATCAGCTGTCTGTCCATCAGCACTACTGGAGTGATGTCACAACTCTCTTTATGACATCATCACCTAGCAACAGTCTCTCAGCAGTGACATCAGTGATGCATTGATGTCATACACAGTGTCATATTAATGACAGTTCAGTGTAAATAATCTAATGCTGAAATAGATGAATTATTCATTGAAGTATTGAGTTTATCATTCAACAGTCTTGTGTCAGTGTCAGATCATCTTATAATTGTGTTCTTGCTATAGATTTTGTATTAATACATTTACTTTGCATTTCAGTATTTACAAATATTATTCAAAGTCCTTCATATTAGTGAATCTTAATTTGGTTTTCTATTTTTATTGTTTTAAATTTTGTCTTTATGTAATATTGTATCTTCTCATCTAAGTCTCCATCAAAAAGAGCTGAGGGGTTCTTGTTTAAATAAAGATAAAAAATACATACATACAAATACATACAATAGTTGATTATTTGTGACACTTTTGGGGGGCGGTTTCCTGGACAGGGCTTAGTCCTAGACTAAAATGCATATTTGATCTGCCTTAATTTAAAAACATTGCATTGGCACTGACATATCTTGACATATATAAGTGCCATTGCTTTGTCTCAAGATGTACAACAGTATTGCTTTTTTGTAAGGTTTGTTTGTAAAATAACTAAGGTCTAGTCGTGCATTAATGTAAAACCTGTCCGGGAAACCACCCAATAGTGTTTCGCCAACAAAGCCTTCAATGTCACAAATTAATAAATTACTGTCATTACATTAATACTGCTGCTAAAAGTTTTTGAAATATGGACATGATTTCTTAGAGCCATATATATCTAATGATTTATGATTTTTAATACCATCAAATGTCGAAATGTTAAAATATGATAACTGAGCTTACCAACAATATATAGTTTGTCAAGATGTTTTATAGGATATTTGCTGACATCTGCTGGTCAAACACGTGTTAACTCTTCCATGACATAATGTTATGAAAATAAACATCATATTATATATACAGTACTTTATGTATCAAACTTACATTTATTTTAGCACTGTATTTTATTTCTTATCTGACAGAGCTCTTATTTGTGTGTTAAATGTTTATTGATAATCATATTTACCATGTAGGCCTATTTCTTCTTAACATTTCTTTCAAATGTTCACGTTTATCTGTTTCATCTTGTCTTGTGTACACTGAAATCACTTAAATTAAATGATGTGTTATCAGTCTTTCTGTAACTATGACTAAAGTACTACAGCATGGGAATTTGCACATTTATTTCCTTGATGAAGGTGAATGAGGGTTATTTGTTATTTTTAAGTATTGTGATGAAGGGAAATATTTCAGATTTTAAGTAGTAAATGATACAGATTCAAATAAAGAGTGACTCACATGAAAGTGTTATGGCCAGCTGAAGCTTGTGTGTTTTATGCTGTTGTGTAGTCATTTAAAGTCACAGTAATTTATATTAGGGTCTATGTTGATCACAGAGATTTTTGTTAACATAGACTATACTGAATAGTGACTTTAGAGGTTTTATTATTGTAAAGGACGCTGTGTTGAGCTCTGTCTAAATACAAAACTTGTTGTTACAATCTGACAGTCCTCAGGACTCAGTTGCTCTTAAAGGAACACGCCCAGATTTTTGGAATTTAGCTTATTCACCGTATCCCCCAGAGTTAGATAAGTCCATACATATCGTTCTCATCTCCGTGAGTGCTGTAACTCTGTCCGACGCAGCCCCCGCTAGCTTAGCTTAGCACAAAGACTGAAAGTGAATAGCTCCAGCTAGCAAACCGCTCCCAATAAGTGACAAAATAACGCAAACATTTTCCTATTTATGTATTGTGATTTGTGTAGTCACACCGTGTACAAATAACATGGTCACATGAGACACAGCCATCTTTTAACCGTACTGGGAACTACATTCTCAGAAGACGAAGCACTGCTACTTAGGCGGAGCAATCTGTCCTGTGAATGGAGTTGAGACTGTTGCTCAAGAATAAGAGCACTAGCAGTAAAAAGATGAAGATTAATGATTCGATTTTTTTCTGCTGGAGACATAAAAGATTAAGTAAAGATAAGAGACATCTTTTCCTGGACTCAGCAATAATTAACAGCTATAAATTATCTTTAAATATAAAAGTATGTAATAGTAGTCAAAATATGTAAAGTCCAAGCATGTTATGAAATGCTTTCCTTCTTCTTATGCTATAAAAAGTGTCAAGTAGAGTTTTTTAACATCCGCTTGAGTACTAGAAAATGAGATAAGATCATTAAATGATCTACAACTTCAGATATTGACACAACTTCACAAACCGCTTAAAGTCAGAGATCTCCACAAGCACGTATGTATACACATGTATATGAATTGAATGTTTTATTTGAAATGTTACAAAAACAAGCATGTTAGTTGTGTTTTATTTTACTGTAATAACTGTCTGATGAATTAAGCATCACAATGATGTTTTGTTTTCTCTCAGGAATAAGAAACGAGTTTTGGGTCTTATGTGACTTTCTACAAAACCAAACGATGAACTTCAGACTCTCATCATTGATCCTGCTGTTACACATTCAAGGTATGAACACTATTAATTATAAAACGGCCAGTTCTGGTTCTTCATTCTGATTGGTTGAAACGCGTTCTCAGCTGTGATAAAACTCACCGGTAAACCCACGGCTCAAACCGTATTACATAGCTTGTATCACTGCGCCACTGTTGTTGTGTACTGTAGAAAATAACTGTCAAAATGTCGGATTTTGTTGTCAATTTTGATTTATTGGGTGGGCTAATTATATTATATTGTATTAATTATAATCCGCAACAATTGAACAATTAATGGCGATATCCAGATAAGTGTCAATAAATATTGTTGAGTTTTCTTGTTGATTAATCATTAATGCTTCCGTGAGGAGTAGTTGTACCGTATATTATCCACTGGGTGGCGATCTTACACAAACACTGATGCTTTCACTCAACACTTTAAAACTCAAGTGTATTTTTTGATCAGCGATCTGAATCGGATCTCTAACAAAAGTCATTCACAGAAATGGAATTATACCAACATTTTGCTCAAAATTTGAGAGGATAAAAGAACAATTGAAGGTAGTGTGAAACGTTTTTATTTTGTTGTTTGAAAGCAGAGGGTCTGTTCTTTCATTTGATATATTGTATGTTTATATATCTAAAGAAGAACATTTTTCTGGAAGGCATTAATGTTTAACTAAAGCTGGGTGGCAACTCTTTTAAAAAACGCTGGCAGGGAAAGTGTTAAGCATGCTTAACACAAGCACATGCTTCCAAGCATATCCACACGTCAACAGTTGCACGGTATAAATGTTAATGTATAAATTAGATGAATGTTAATTTATGAAAATAAACACCACAGTCTTAATAATTCATATTTTCATTGTGTCTTTGCTTCGTCTGTTTTGCTTGGGAACCGCTCTGTTGCAGACACACTTGAGTCTGAGGAACTACTTTGTTTGGCGGAAGACTAATATCTGTACTAATATAATTACAACTTATTTGCTGTGTTTTATTATATGAAATCCTGCTATACATAATTTGAAGCAACCGTTTTATAAACGCAATAAGCCCCGCGAAGCAGTGGGTTACCAGTGCATTTTATAACGGCTAAGGGGGTTTTAGGCACTCCGCTTCGCGTCGTGCCTAACAACGCCCCTTAGCCGTTATAAAATGCACTGGTAACCCACTGCTTCTTGGGGCTTATTGCTTTAGTAGATGACAGTTTTGTGGTTTTCAAAACGCTAATTGGGAAAAAGCTTCGGTGTGGTTTATAAAGACAGTGATATAAGACAAGAGACAAGCTCACTCGGGCGATACCCTTTTTTAAAAGTAAACTTTATTTCTACATAAACAGTGCATATAAGTATCTCAAAGATACATATTAATACACCTGAAGTACACAAATAGTTCATATTAAGACACAATTTTTCTGACAGTGTAAATAAAGACAAGCTGGAAAGACCAGAATGTAACCACAAAGTTGTCTTCTCACAGACGCTTTACATGCAATTTACGGCTTACAACAACGCCCTGAATCTGTTTAGGAGCTTCTTACTTAGTGCCAGATTATCCATAGACGGATTGGCCAATAGGGGGGCACCAAGAGCTCCAGACTGCGACCAATCTTTTTGGTTATCTTCTGACTAGAATTAGTCAAGGGGGTTTTATGTTTCTGTGGTTCACAACTTCTTGAACGTTTCATTAATTGTGCACTATGGCATTTGCAATAAATGCATAGAGAGTTAAGTCTATTTATTATCAAAGTATTTGTTAGTAATACAGTTATTTTGGGGGAAAATGTGAATAATTGCATTGCAGGCTGATTTAAGCCGCGGTCACACTGGACGTTGCTGTGTGGAGCAGCTCATCAGTTTGATCTTTTGCTTCATTTATTTGTACTTTTCAGTAGAGAGAAAGGTCACACAGTGACGTACCAGTTTTGTACTGATCACAATGCTCCACGTGATATGAATTCACAGAGCTTTGACTTGAACTTTGCTAGGCAGTGACCTAAGGAGACATCTTTTACAGGACTCAGCAATAATTAACAGCTATAAATTAACTTTTAATATAATATCATCAACCTGTGTATTTATACTCCCTGTTCAGTTCCTTCCTTGGTTGGTTATTGTTAATGTGATGTTTGTATTTATGCTATGTTGCTATTTTAATTCTTAATTAAAACCTATATGTTATTCATATCATCGTCGCCTTGCCTTCCTTTAAGTGGAAACGTTACAGAATAACCGACCGTAAAAACATGCTGGACCCACCCACACTGCACCTACTTCTTTGTGCGGAGGGCTCATGGGATACATGGAGATGGAGGGGGCTCTCTGTCCTTGCTCAAGAGCCTGAGGCAGTTTCTGAGCCGGAGCTTGAGCATGCGGTCCATTGCAGAGTCAGGTGCAGACATTGACTTGATAGACCTGTGGTTGACGGATCCTATTCCCACCAAAATCCCCACCCTTCTCTCTTCATCGGTTCCGTCCGAAATCCTCCATTCGCCCTGTACCCTGATCCCTCCTTTATCGTTGGTTCCGTCGGCACCCCTGTTGTAATCTTGCTCCTTGGCTCTGCCTCCACGGCTTGCAACGTGCAGCCCATCTGCCTCGCCTCGGACCTCTCATACCCCAGTGTGGCCTGAAAGAGAGCCCCCGGCTACGCTTGGGGTCTCCGGTCCACCGCCGCCACCGCAGCTTTGCAACCCGTCACCTGCACCTTGGCTCACCACTTCCTCATCACACTGACTTCTGGCATTTCGGCCATGCTTCCTACCTGCACCCGTCATCTTGGACTCCTCTGACTTCCCTGTCGCCCTCTCTCACCACATTGTTGCCCAATTCAGCCAAGTCCCCACCAGTGCTCTATCCCGGGAGTCAGCAGCTGGCCTCCATGCTCCCTGCGCATTGGTGTCATCCTGGTCCTTCGACCTCTCATTGCCGGTTGCCCATTTTGCCATGGCTCCGCTTCTGGTGTTGGAACCCTGGGATTCCCTCTACACGTCATACATTCCATCCTGGCTCCCCCCACCTTCAGCTCCACCATGGTCTATTCTGCTGACTCCTCCACGCCCTCCACCAAAGCCTCCGCCTCTTCTTCACTCCCCCTTTTTTACTGTCATCACGGCGCAAGGATGCGCCTATTTGGGGGGGGGGTGCGTTATGTCACATGTCGTCTTGTTTGGACTTCACCTGTCTTTGTTTGTCATCACCCTGTGTATTTATACTCCCTGTTCAGTTCCTTCATTGGTCGATTATTGTTAATGTGGTGTTTGTATGTAGCTATGTTATTCTTCAGTAAAACCTATATGTTATTTTGTTACACAGTGCAGGATTTTCCATTTGGATCTCAAAAATATTGCTTACATTACCTTTATACTGTATGCTACAAATGTCAATAATATTTCTTTTGTATTTTCAGGGTTCCTAACATTGGACAGTTTTAATATAAACTGTTATAAAGAGAATATTTGTGCTGTGAGAGGGGACCGGGTAACAGTGTACTGCGATTATCCAAACAACAAAATAATCACTGGCTTCTGGTTCAGTCAGAAACAGAGAACAAACTGGAGAAACAAAGATGAACCTGAAGATTTGACTTTAGATTCAGATTACTCAGGACGAGTGGATCAGATGATCACTTACCGCTACTCACGGCTAACAGTATCAGATCTGAGAGAGAGAGACAGTGGAGAATATCAGCTGATGTTCATTATGGAGGATGGAGTTAAACATCTCAGCTCAGTCACAGTCAATCTAACAGTCACAGGTACATTTACATTCTCATCAATCCAGTTAAACTCTTTTCATTTTTCATCTAATGTAAGATTTTCATTATTTAGGTTTACGGGTGAAGATGAATCCTGAATCTACAGGACAGCGAGTAAAACTGAGCTGTGATTACTCCTGCCCTTTAACATCTGAATATAATTACGGCTATAAGAATAGACAATCTGTAATAAATAACCAAAGCATATTTGTGTCATCCAGTGGAAACAATGACAGTTATATCTGCTCTAAGGAGTCTTCTTCATCTGTGTGTGAGTCTGACATTTACACAATATTTAGATGAAATAGATAATAAATTAGCAGTTTTCTTATCCAAATATATTTGTAATTAATTGTGAATGTTACAGCAGAGTTTTGTGTCTCTTTCAGGTATTTCTAAGAGTAGCTGTTCATGTGTGACTTACACCTCTAGAAGAGTTTGTGCTTTAGTGGGATCAACAGTAATATTCACTCTTCATACTCACATCCCACTGGATATACAGTAGAGAAAACATACTGGCATTACATTAAGTCTGAGGAAATATATCCTTGGGTATTTAATCTCGTGAAATTCAGTGATCTGCGTGAGCTTCATCAGTTTGCTGGTCGTGTGGAGTATCTGAGAAACACACTGAGAATCAAAGACGTCAGCATGAGTGACACTGGAGTATATCAATTTAGGATCTTCAACGGCACATCAGATGAATTTGCTGGTTCTCCTGGAGTCATTAGGGGTCAAGCCCCGAAGGGGCGTAGAACCCTATTGTATTTGTTAGTTTTCTTAATTTTATTATTAGGGGTCAAGCCCCGAAGGGGCGTAGAACCCTATTGTATTTGTTAGTTTTCTTTTTATAATAATTATTATTAGGGGTCAAGCCCCGAAGGGGCGAAGACCCCTATTGTATTTGTTAGTTTTCCTATTATAATAATTAGGGGTCAAGCCCCGAAGGGGCGAAGACCCCTATTGTATTTGTTAGTTTTCTTTTTACAATTATTATTAGTTATTCTTCTTCCGCCATTGCGGTCTATGGCAGCCCATAGAACCGTACGTAGGAAAGTTATGAAATTTGGCACACTGATAAAGGACACTCCAGTGTGTCCCCACAGCAAATTTGGAGTCTCTATGTCTAACCCGCTAGCGCCACCAACAGTCCAAAGTTGCACTTATGTTTTTGCTTATAACTTCTGGTCCGTATGTCCTAGAAACACAATTTTTGTTTCCTCTGATTCCTTGGCTCAAGACGATTCGAAAGGACCCTATGACGTCATTTTCCGTCATGAAAATTTTTCCACTATTTTGAATTATTCGTAAAACCTACTTTTTCGAACTTGTCCTAGAGCTTTTGTCCGATTGCCACGAAAATCGGCACGTAGCATCTAGAGACACTCATGGCAAAAAGTTATCAAAAGAATTTCAATACACCAATCCGTTGTCATATAGCGCTTCAAAGAATTTGAAGTAGAGCGCAAAAAAAACAGATTTTAGGTTGTATCTTCGCCAAACTTAGGCATATTGACACGAAACTTGGTACTTGAGATGCCAGTCAGGAACTACGGGTGCATGCACAGTTTCGTTGCAGCGCCACCTAGTGGTCAGGCTTATGTTTTACACGCCTATAACTTTGGCTCCGATTGACGTATTTTCACGGGACTTGTTTCTTTGGAGTTCTGAATAGTTGCCGAGTCCAACGATACCAAACATGCCAGAATTCGCCTTAAGGTTAACCCTGTGCGGCAAAATAGCGCTTAAAAAACACGCGCGAATATCTCTGCGAGCGTAATTCTGATTGACTCGAAAACAACATAGGAAGAAACTAACCTCACCTTCTGAACAAAAAGTTCTATTGGCGTTATATTAAAATTTTCATCAGAAATGGCCGAAAAATGCAAAAAACGAAAAATTACCTTTAAATTTTGTATTTTTTACACATAAATGGTTATAACTTCGCAACGAAATGAGATTTTTTCACCAGATTTGATACGCTGATGTACGACCACAGTCTGAGGCTACACAAAAAAAATTGCTTGCTTGCACCACTAGTTGGCGTTATAATTGAACAAAACCTGTGATATCAAGCCGGCCCTATGGTCATACAACTGTTTCTTCACTAAACTAAAGTGTATAGACATAAAACTAGCTCAATGTAACGTAATCATGACCTGAAGTTGCATGCACAATTTTGTCACAGCGCCACCTAGTGGTTTTGAGATAGAAAATGGTAATTTTTGCCTAAAACTACTGCAACAAACACATCTAAAACCATAAATCATCATGGATTATTCATTTCATGGCTTGGATTATAATCACTGGTGGATGTCAATTTACTGTCTAGCGACCAATGAGAATACCTTATCAACTGTTGTTGCAACAGCTTTTTCTCTGCATCAGAACAGCGTAGAGACATGGGGATGGTCTCTTTTGACTCATTTAACTTGCTGTAACATGTTGTGACCCATGTTTTGCCACTGCAAACATCACATACATGTCTTTCAGTGCTCTAATGTTCCATGATTGTCAATAACAGAAGGACGATTGCAGTAGACAAGAACATAGATTATTTTTGTTGATTACTTTTGCGTTTTTTTCATCTGAAATCATAAGGTTTACCTAGGTTCTTTAGTCTGCTTATCCAAACGCAACTTTACATCCTTCTGTGCCCTTTTCGGCTTGACCCCGGCATTGCTGCTTGCAGCTATATTTAGGGGTCAAGCCCCGAAGGGGCGTAGAACCCTATTGTATTTGTTAGTTTTCTTATAACAATTATTATTAGGGGTCAAGCCCCGAAGGGGCGTAGAACCCTATTGTATTTGTTAGTTTTCCTATTATAATAATTATTATTCTGGTTCTTCTTCCGCCATTGCGGTCTATGGCAGCCCATAGAACCGTACATAGGAAAGTTATGAAATTTGGCACACTGATAGAGGACAGTCCAATGTGTCCCCACAGCAAATTTGGAGTCTCTATCTCTAACCCGCTAGCGCCACCAACAGTCCAAAGTTGCACTTATGTTTTTGGTTATAACTTCTGATCCGTAAGTCCCAGAAACAAAATTCTTGGTTCTTCTGATTCCTTGGCTCAAGACAATTCGATTGGACCCTATGACGTCATTTTCCGTCATTAAATTTTTCCGCCATTTTGAATTGTTTAAAAAACCTACTTTTTCGAACTCGTCCTAGAGCTTTTGTCCGATTTCCACGAAAATTGGTATGTATCATCTTGAGACACTCATGGCAAAAAGTTATCAAAAGAATTTTGATACAGCAATCCGTTGTCATATACCTCCTTAACGAATTTTACGTAGAGCGCAAAAAAACGGATTTTAGGCTGTATCTTCGTCAAACTTTGGCCTATTGACACGACACTTGGGACTTGTGATGCCAGTCAGGAACTGAGGGTGCATGCACAGTTTCGTCGCAGCGCCACCTAGTGGCCAGAGAAATGTTTTATACACCTATAACTTTGGCTCCGATTGACGTATTTTCACGGGACTTGTTGCTTTGGAGTTCTGAATAGTTGTCGAGTCCAACGATACCAAACATGCCAGAATCCGCCTTACGGTTAACCCTGCGCAGCAAAATAGCGCTTAAGAAACACGCATGAATATCTCCGCGAACGTTTTTCCGATCGACTCGAAAACACCATAGGAAGAAACTAACCTTACCTTCTGAACAAAAAGTTCTATTGACGTTATATTAAAATTTTTATCAGAAATGGCCGAAAATTGCAAAAAAACGAAAAATTTCCTTCAAAATTTGTGTTTATTACACATAAATGGTTGTAACTTCGTAACGAAAATATATTTTTTCACCAGATTTGATACACTGATGCATGAGCATATTCTGAGGCTGCACAAAAAAAATTGTATGCTTGCACCACTAGATGGCCTTATAATTGAACAAAACCTTTGATAACAAGCCATCCCTATGGTCTTACAACTGTTTCTTCACTAAACTAAAGTGTATAGACATAAAACTAGCTAGATGTAACACAATCATGACCTGATGTTGCATGCACAATTTTGTCATTGCACCACCTAGTGGTTTTGAGATAGAAATATGGTATTTTTGCTTAAAACTACTGCAATAACATATCTAAAACCATGAGTCATCATGGATTATTCCTTTCATGGCTTTGACTATGATCACTGGTGGTTGCCAATTCACTCCCTAGCAACCATTGAGAATACCTTATTAACCGTTTTTGCAAAAGCTATATCTCTGCATCAGAACATCGTAGAGACACGGAGATGGTTTCTTTTGACTAATTAAACTTGTTATAACATGATGTGATGTTTTGCCACTGCAAACACCACTCACATGTCCTTCAGTGCTCTAATGTTCCATAATTGTCAATAACAGAAGGACGATTGCAGTAGACAAGAACATAGATTATTTTTGTGGATAACTTTTTTGTTTTTTCATCTACAATTATTAGGTTTACCTAGGTTCTTCAATCTGCTCATCCAATCTCAATTTTACATCCTTTTGTGCCCTTTTCGGCTTGACCCCGGCATTGCTGCTTGCAGCTATATTTATTATTAGTTATTCTTCTTCTTCCGCCATTGCGGTCTATGGCAGCCCATAGAACCGTACGTAGGAAAGTTATGAAATTTGGCACACTGATAGAGGACAGTCCAATGTGTCCCCACAGCAAATTTGGAGTCTCTATGTCTAACCCGCTAGCGCCACCAACAGTCCAAAATTGCACTTATGTTTTTGCTTATAACTTCTGATCCCTAAGCCCTAGAAACAAAATTCTTGCTTCTTCTGATTCCTTGGCTCAAGGCGATTCGATTGGACCCTATGTCGTCATTTTCCGTCATGAAAATTTTTCCGCCATTTTAAATTATTCGTAAAACCTACTTTTTCGAACTCGTCCTAGAGCTTTTGTCCGATTGCCACGAAAATTGGTATGTATCATCTTGAGACACTCATGGCAAAAAGTTATCAAAAGAATTTTGATACAGCAATCCGTTGTCGTATACCGCCTTAACGAATTTAACGTAGAGCACAAAAAAACAGATTTTAGGCTGTATCTTCGTGAAACTTAGCCCTATTGACACGACACTTGATACTTGTGATGTCAGTCAGGAGCTGAGGGTGCATGCACAGTTTCGTCGCAGCGCCACCTAGTGGCCAGACCAATGCTTTACATGCCTATAACTTTGGCCCCGATTGACATATTTTCACGGGACTTGTTTCTTTGGAGTTCTGGGTAGTTGCCGAGTCCAACGATACCAAACATGCAAGAATCCGCCTTACGGTTAACCCTGCGCAGCAAAATAGCGCTTAAAAAACATGCGTGAATATCTCCGCGAACGTTTTTCCGATCGACTCGAAAACACCATAGGAAGAAACTAACCTTACCTTCTGAACAAAAAGTTCTATTGGCGTTATATTAAAATTTTCATTAGAAATTGCCGAAAATTGCAAAAAACGAAAAAGTAACTTCAAATTTTGTGTTTTTTACACATAAATGGTTGTAACTTCGTAACGAAAAGAGATTTTTTCACCAGATTTGATACGCTGATGTATGAGCACATTCTGAGGCCACAAAAAAATTGTATGCTTTCACCACTAGATGGCCTTATAATTGAACAAAACCTTTGATAACAAGCCAGCCCTATGGTCATACAACTGTTTCTTAACTAAACTAAAGTGTATAGACATAATAGTAGCTAGATGTAACACAATCATGACCTGATTTTGCATGCGCAATTTTGTCATTTTGCCACCTACTGGTTTTGAGATAGAATATGGTATTTTTGCCTAAAACTACTGCAACAACACATCTAAAACCAGGAGTCATCATGGATTATTCCTTTCATGGCTTTGACTATAATCACTGGTGATTGCCAATTGACCCCCTAGCAACCATTGAGAACACCTTATCAACCGTTTTTGCAAAAGCTATATCTCTGCATCAGAACATCATAGAGACATGGGGGTGGTTTCTTTTGACTCAATAAACTTGCTGTAACATGATGTGACCTACGTTTTACCACTGCAAACACCACTCACATGTCCTTCAGTGCTCTAATGTTCCATGATTGTCAATAACAGAAGGACGATTGCAGTAGACAAGAACTTAGATTATTGTTGTTGATAACTTTTTTGTTTTTTCATCTAAAATTATTAGGTTTACCTAGGTTCTTCAATCTGCTTATCCGATCTCAATTTTACATCCTTTGTGCCCTTTTCGGCTTGACCCCGGCATTGCTGCTTGCAGCTATATTTATTATTCTGGTTCTTCTTCCGCCATTGCGGTCTATGGCAGCCCATAGAACCGTACGTAGGAAAGTTATGAAATTTGGCACACTGATAGAGGACAGTCCAATGTGTCCCCACAGCAAATTTGGAGTCTCTATGTCTAACCCGCTAGCGCCACCAACAGTCCAAAGTTGCACCTATGTTTTTGCTTATAACTTCTGATCCGTAAGTCCTAGAAACATAATTCTTGCTTCCTCTGATTCCTTGGCTCAAGACAATTTGAATAGACCCTACGACATCATTTTCCGTCATGAAAAATTTCCCGCCATTTTGAATTATTCGTAAAACCTACTTTTTCGAACTCGTCCTAGAGCTTTTGTCCGATTGCTACGAAAATTTGTATGTATCATCTTGAGACGCTCATGGCAAAAAGTTATCAAAAGAATTTCGATACAGCAACCCGTTGTCGTATACCGCCTTAAAGAATTTTACGTAGAGCGCAAAAAAACAGATTTTAGGCTGTATCTTCGTCAAACCTAGGCCTATTGACACAACACTTGGTACTTCTGATGCCAGTCAGGAACTGAGGGTGCATGCACAGTTTCGTCGCAGCGCCACCTAGTGGCCAGAGAAATGTTTTATATGCCTATAACTTTGGCTCCGATTGACGTATTTTCTCAGGACTTGTTTCTTTGGAGTTCTGAATAGTTGCAGAGTCCAACGATACCAAACATGCCAGAATTCGCCTTACGGTTAACCCTGTGCAGCAAAACAGCACTTAAAAAACATGCGCAAATATCTCCGGGAGCGTTATTCCGATCGAGTCGAAAACACCATAGGAAGAAACTAACCTTACCTACTGAACAAAAAGTTCTATTGGCGTTCTATTAAAATTTTCATCAGAAATGGCCGAAAATGGCAAAAAACGAAAAATTACCTTCAAATTTTGTGTTTTTTACACATAAATGGTTGTAACTTCGTAACGAAAAGAGATTTTTTCACCAGATTTTATACGCTGATGTACGACCACAGTCTGAGGCTACACAAAAAAAATTGTTTGCTTTCACCACTAGATGGCCTTATAATTGAACAAAACCTTTGATATCAAGCCAGCTCTATGGTCATACAACTGTTTCTTCACTAAACTAAAGTGTATAGTCATAAAACTAGCTAGATGTAACACAATCATGACCTGATGTTGCATGCACAATTTTGTCATTGCGCCACCTACTGGTTTTGAGATAGAATATGGTATTTTTGCCTAAAACTACTGCAACAACACATCTAAAACCATGAGTCATCATGGATTATTCCTTTTATGGCTTTGACTATAATCACTGGTGGTTGCCAATTCACTCCCTAGCAACCATTGAGAATACCTTATCAACCGTTTTTGCAAGAGCTATATCTCTGCATCAGAACATCGTAGAGACACGGGGATGGTCTCTTTTGACTAATTAAACTTGTTGTAATATGATGTGACCCATGTTTTACAACTGCAAACACCACTCACATGTCCTTCAGTGCTCTAATGTTCCATGATTGTCAATAACAGAAGGACGATTGCAGTAGACAAGAACTGAGATTATTTTTGTTGATAACTTTTTTGTTTTTTCATCTAAAATTATTAGGTTTACCTAGGTTCTTCAAACTGCTTATCCAATCTCAATTTTACATCCTTTTGTGCCCTTTTCGGCTTGACCCCGGCATTGCTGCTTGCAGCTATATTTAGGGGTCAAGCCCCGAAGGGGCGTAGAACCCTATTGTATTTGTTAGTTTTCTTTTTATAATAATTATTATTATTAGTTATTCTTCTTCCGCCATTGCGGTCTATGGCAGCCCATAGAACCGTACGTAGGAAAGTTATGAAATTTGGCACACTGATAAAGGACAGTCCAATGTGTCCCCACAGCAAATTTGGAGTCTCTATCTCTAACCCGCTAGCGCCACCAACAGTCCAAAGTTGCACTTATGTTTTTGCTTATAACTTCTGATCCGTAAGTCCTAGAAACAAAATTCTTGCTTTCGCTTATTCATTGGCTCAAGACGATTTGATTGGACCCTATGGCGTCATTTTCCGTCATGAAAATTTTCCGCCATTTTGAATTATTCGTAAACTCTACTTTTTCGAACTCGTCCTAGGGCTTTTGTCCGATTGACACAAAAATTGGTATGTATCATCTAGAGACACTCATGGCAAAAAGTTATTAAAAGAATTTCGATAAACCAATCCGTTGTCGTATAGCGCATCAACGAATTTTACTTAGAGTGCAAAAAAAACAAATTTTTGGCTGTATCTCAGCCAAACTTAAGCCTATTGACACGACACTTGGTACGTGTGATTCCAGTCAGGAACTCAGGGTGCATGCACAGTTTCGTCACAGCGCCACCTAGTGGCCAGACGAATGTTTTATAGGCCTATAACTTTGGCTGTGATTGACATATTTTCATGGGACTTGTTTCTTTGGAGTTCAGTATAGTTGCCGAGTCCAACGATACCAAACATGCCAGAATTCGCCTTACGGTTAACCCTGCGCAGCAAAATAGTGCTTAAAAAACACGCGTGAATATCTCCGCGAGCGTTTTTCTGATCGACTCGAAAACACCATAGGAAGAAACTAACCTTACCTTCTGAACAAAAAGTTCTATTGGCGTTATATTAAAATTTTCATCAGAAATGGCCGAAAAATGCAAAAAACGAAAAATTACCTTTACATTTGGTGTTTTTTACACATAAATGACTGCAACTTCGTAACGAAAAGAGATTTTTTCACCAGATTTGATACGCTGATGCATGAGCACATTCTGAGGCTACACAAAAAAAATTGTATGCTTGCACCACTAGATGGCCTTATAATTGAACAAAACCTTTGATAACAAGCCAGCCTTATGGTCATACAACTGTTTCTTAACTAAACTAAAGTGTATAGTCATGAAACTAGCTAGATGTAACAGTCATGACTTAAGGTTGCATGCACAGTTTTGTCATAGCGCCACCTAGTGGTTTTGAGATAGAAAATGGCTATTTTTGCCTATAACTACTGCAACAACACATCTAAAACCATGAGTCTTCATGGATTATTCCTTGATTATTCCTCCATGGCTTGGATTATAATCATTGGTAGTTGCCAATTCAATCCCTAGCAACCAATGAGAATACCTTATCAACCGTTTTTTGCAAGAGCTATATCTCTGCATCAGAACATCGTAGAGACACGGGGGCTCTTTTGACTCATTTAACTTGCTGTAACATGATGTGACCTACGTTTTAGCACTGCAAACACCATTCACATGTCCTTCAGGGCTCTAATAATCCATGATTGTCAATAACAGAAGGACGATCACAGTAGACAAGAACATAGATTATTTTTGTTGGTTACATTGGCGGTTTTTTATCCGTTATCATTAAGTTTACCTAGGTTCTTCAATCTCCTTATCCAATCTCAATTTTACATCCTTTTGTGCCTTTTTCGGCTTGACCCCGGCATTGCTGCTTGCAGCTATATTTAGGGGTCAAGCCCCGAAGGGGCGTAGAACCCTATTGTATTTGTTAGTTTTCTTATTATTATTATTAGTTATTCTTCTTCTTCTTCTTCCGCCATTGCGGTCTATGGCAGCCCATAGAACCGTACGTAGGAAAGTTATGAAATTTGGCACACTGATAGAGGACAGTCCAATGTGTCCCCACAGCAAATTTGGAGTCTCTATGTCTAACCCGCTAGCGCCACCAACAGTCCAAAGTTGCACTTATGTTTTTGCTTATAACTTCTGATCCGTAAGCCCTAGAAACAAAATTATTGCTTTCTCTTATTCATTGGCTCAAGACGATTCGATTGGACCCTATGGCGTCTTTTTTCGACATGAAAATTTTCCGCCATTTTGAATTATTCGTAAAACCTACTTTTTCGAACTCGTCCTAGAGCTTTTGTCCAATTTCCACGAAAATTGGTATGTATCATCTTGAGACACTTAAGGCAAAAAGTTATCAAAAGAATTTCGATACACCAATCCGTTGTTGTATACCGCCTTAACGAATTTTACGTAGAGCGCAAAAAAACAGATTTTAGGCTGTATCTTCGTCAAACTTAGGCCTATTGACACGACACTTGGTACTTGAGATGCCAGTCAGGAACCGAGGGTGCATGCATAGTTTCGTTGCAGCGCCACCTAGTGGCCAGAGAAATGTTTTATACACCTATAACTTTGGCTCCGATTGACGTATTTTCATGGGACTTGCTTCTTTGGAGTTCTGAATAGTTGCCGAGTCAAACGATACCAAACATGCCAGATTTCGCCTTACGATTAACCCTGCGCAGCAAAATAGCGCTTAAAAAACACGCGTGAATATCTCCGCGAACGTTTTTCCGATCGACTCGAAAACACCATAGGAAGAAACTAACCTTACCTTCTGAACAAAAAGTTCTATTGGTGTTATATTAAAATTTTCATCAGAAATGGCCGAAAATTGCAAAAAACGAAAAATTACCTTCAAATTTTGTGTTTTTTACACATAAATGGTTGTAACTTCGTAACGAAAAGAGATTTTTTCACCAGATTTGATAGACTGATGTATGAGCACATTCTGAGGCTACACAAAAAAAATTGTATGCTTGCACCACTAGATGGCCTTATAATTAAACAAAACCTTTGATAACAAGCCAGCCCTATGGTCATACAACTGTTTCTTAACTAAACTAAAGTGTATAGTCATAAAACTAGCTAGATGTAACACAATCATGACCTGATGTTGCATGCACAATTTTGTCATTGCGCCACCTACTGGTTTTGAGATAGAAATATGGTATTTTTGCCTAAAACTATTGCAACAACACATCTAAAACCACGAGTCATCATGGATTATTCCTTTCATGGCTTTGACTATAATCACTGGTGTTTGCCAATTCACTCCCCAGCAACCATTGAGAATACCTTATCAACCGTTTTTGCAAAAGCTATATCTCTGCATCAGAACATCGTAGAGACACGGGGACGGTCTCGTTTGATTAATTAAACTTGTTGTAACATGATGTGACCCATGTTTTGCAACTGCAAACACCACTCACATGCCCTTCAGTGCTCTAATGTTCCATGATTGTCAATAACAGAAGGACGATTGTAGTAGTCAAGAACTTAAATTATTTTTGTTGATTACTTTTTTGTTTTTTCATCTAAAATTATTAGGTTTACCTAGGTTCTTCAATCTGCTTATCCAATCTCAATTTTACATCCTTTTGTGCCCTTTTCGGCTTGACCCCGGCATTGCTGCTTGCAGCTATATTTAGGGGTCAAGCCCCGAAGGGGCGTAGAACCCTATTGTATTTGTTAGTTTTCTTAATTTTATTATTATTATTAGTTATTCTTCTTCCGCCATTGCGGTCTATGGCAGCCCATAGAACCGTACGTAGGAAAGTTATGAAATTTGGCACACTGATAAACGACAGTCCAATGTGTCCCCACAGCAAATTTGGAGTCTCTATATCTAACCCACTAGCGCCACCAACAGTCCAAAATTGCACTTATGTTTTTGCCTATAACTTCTGACCCGTACGTCCTAGAAATTAAATTCTTGTTTCCTCTGATTCCTTGGCTCAAGACGATTCGATTGGACCCTATGACGTCATTTTCCGTCATGAAAATTTTCCCGCCATTTTTAAATATTCATAAAACCTACTTTTGCGAACTCGTCCTAGAGCTTTTGCCGGATTGCCTTGAAAATCGGTATGCACCATCTAGAGACACTCAAGGCAAAAAGTTATTAAAAGAATTTTGATAAACCAATCCGTTGTCGTATAGCGCGTCAACAAATTTTACGTAGAGCTCAAAAAAACGGATTTGAGGCTGTATCTTCGCCAAACTTAAGCCTATTGACACGATACTTTGTATTTGTGATGCCAGTCAGGAACTAAGGGTGCATGCAGAGTTTCGTCACAGCGCCACCTAGTGGTCAGACTTATGTTTTACATGCCTATAACTTTGGCTCCGATTGACATATTTTCACAGGACTTGTTTCCTTTGAGTTCTAAATAGTTGCCGAGTCCAACGATACCAAACATACCCGAATTCGCCTTACGGTTAACCCTGCGCAGCAAAATAGCACTTAAGAAACACGCGTAAATATCTCCGCGAACGTTTTTCCGATCGACTCGAAAACACCATAGGAAGAAACTAACCTTACCTTCTGAACAAAAAGTTCTATTGGCGTTATATTAAAATTTTCATCAGAAATGGCCGAAAATTGCAAAAAACGAAAAATTACCTTCAAATTTTGTGTTTTTTACACATAAATGGTTGTAACTTTGTAACGAAAAGAGATTTTTTCACCAGATTTGATACGATGATGCATGAGCACATTCTGAGGCCACACAAAAAAAATTGTATGCTTGCACCACTAGATGGCCTTATAATTGAACAAAACCTTTGATAACAAGCCAGCCCTATGGTCATACAACTGTTTCTTAACTAAACTAAAGTGTATAGTCATAAAACTAGCTAGATGTAACACAATCATGACCTGATGTTGCATGCACAATTTTTTCATTGCGCCACCTACTGGTTTTGAGATGGAATATGGTATTTTTGCCTAAAACTACTGCAACAACACATCTAAAACCATGAGTCATCATGGATTATTCCTTTCATGGCTTTGACTATAATCACTGGTGGTTGCCAATTTACTCCCTAGCAACCATTGAGAATACCTTATCAACCGTTTTTGCAAAAGCTATATCTCTGCATCAGAACATCGTAGAGACATGGGGATGGTCTCTTTTGACTAATTAAACTTGTTGTAACATGATGTGACCACTGCAAACACCACTCACATGTCCTTCAGTGTTCTAATGTTCCATGATTGTCAATAACAGAAGGACGATTGCAGTAGACAAGAACTTAGATTAATTTTGTTGATAACTTTTTTGTTTTTTCATCTAAAATTATTAGATTTACCTAGGTTCTTCAATCTGCTTATCCAATCTCAATTTTACATCCTTTTGTGCCCTTTTCGGCTTGACCCCGGCATTGCTGCTTGCAGCTATATTTAGGGGTCAAGCCCCGAAGGGGCGAAGACCCCTATTGTATTTGTTAGTTTTCTTTTTACAATTATTATTAGTTATTCTTCTTCCGCCATTGCGGTCTATGGCAGCCCATAGAACCGTACGTAGGAAAGTTATGAAATTTGGCACACTGATAAAGGACACTCCAGTGTGTCCCCACAGCAAATTTGGAGTCTCTATGTCTAACCCGCTAGCGCCACCAACAGTCCAAAGTTGCACTTATGTTTTTGCTTATAACTTCTGGTCCGTATGTCCTAGAAACACAATTTTCATTTCCTCTGATTCCTTGGCTCAAGACGATTCGAAAGGACCCTATGACGTCATTTTCCGTCATGAAAATTTTTCCACTATTTTGAATTATTCGTAAAACCTACTTTTTCGAACTTGTCCTAGAGCTTTTGTCCGATTGCCACGAAAATCGGCACGTAGCATCTAGAGACACTCATGGCAAAAAGTTATCAAAAGAATTTCAATACACCAATCCGTTGTCGTATACCGCCTTAACAAATTTTACGTAGAGTGCAAAAAAACTGATTTTAGGCTGTATCTTCGTCAAACTTAGGCCTATTGACATGACACTTGGTACTTGTGATGCCAGTCAGGAACTGAGGGTGCATGCACAGTTTCGTCGCAGCGCCACCTAGTGGTCAGATTAATGTATTACACGCCTATAACTTTGGCTGCGGTCAATGTATTGTCACGGGACTTGTTTCCTTGGAGTTTTGAATAATTGCCGAGTCCAACGATACCAAACTTGCCAGAATTCGCCTTACGGTTAACCCTGCGCAGCAAAATAACGCTTAAAAAACACGCGCGAATATCTCCGCGAGCGTAATTCTGATCGACTCAAAAACACCATAGGAAGAAACTAACCTTACCTTCTGAACAAAAAGTTCTATTGGCGTTATATTAAAATTTTCATCAGAAATGGCCGAAAAATGCAAAAAACTAAAAATTACCTTTAAATTTTGTATTTTTTACACATAAATGGTTATAACTTCGCAACGAAAAGAGATTTTTTCACCAGATTTGATACGCTGATGTACGACCACAGTCTGAGGCTACACAAAAAAAATTGCTTGCTTGCACCACTAGTTGGCGTTATAATTGAACAAAACCTGTGATATCAAGCCAGCCCTATGGTCATACAACTGTTTCTTCACTAAACTAAAGTGTATAGACATAAAACTAGCTCAATGTAACGTAATCATGACCTGAAGTTGCATGCACAATTTTGTCACAGCGCCACCTAGTGGTTTTGAGATAGAAAATGGTAATTTTTGCCTAAAACTACTGCAACAAACACATCTAAAACCATAAATCATCATGGATTATTCATTTCATGGCTTGGATTATAATCACTGGTGGATGTCAATTTACTGTCTAGCAACCAATGAGAATACCTTATCAACTGTTTTTGCAACAGCTTTTTCTCTGCATCAGAACAGCGTAGAGACATGGGGATGGTCTCTTTTGACTCATTTAACTTGCTGTAACATGTTGTGACCCATGTTTTGCCACTGCAAACATCACATACATGTCTTTCAGTGCTCTTATGTTCCATGATTGTCAATAACAGAAGGACGATTGCAGTAGACAAGAACATAGATTATTTTTGTTGATTACTTTTGCGTTTTTTTCATCTGAAATCATAAGGTTTCCCTAGGTTCTTTAGTCTGCTTATCCAAACGCAACTTTACATCCTTCTGTGCCCTTTTCGGCTTGACCCCGGCATTGCTGCTTGCAGCTATATTGGCAATTGTTTCTGTTAGTAAATTTTTCTTCTTCCGCCATTGCAGTCTATGGCAGCCCATAGAACCGTACGTAGGAAAGTTATGAAATTTGGCACACGGATAGAGGACAGTCCAATGTGTCCCCACAGCAAATTTGGAGTCTCTATGTCTAACCCACTAGCGCCACCAACAGTCCAAAGTTGCACTTATGTTTTTGCTTATAACTTCTGATCCGTAAGCCCTAGAAACAAAATTCTTACTTCCTCTGATTCCTTGGCTCAAGACGATTCGATTGGACCCTATGTCGTTATTTTCCGTCATAAAAATTGTTCCGCCATTTTGAATTATTCGTAAAACCTACTTTTTCGAACTTGTCCTAGGGCTTTTCTCCGATTGCCACGAAAATTGGTATGTATCATCTTGAGACACTCATGGCAAAAAGTTATCAAAAGAATTTCGATACAGCAATCCATTGTCGTATACCGCCTTAACGAATTTTACGTAGAGCGCAAAAAAACAGATTTTAGGCTGTATCTTCGTCAAACTTAGGCCTATTGACACGACACTTGGTACTTCTGATGCCAGTCAGGAACTGAGGGTGCATGCACAGTTTCGTTGCAGCGCCACCTAGTGGCCAGAGAAATGTTTTATACACATATAACTTTGGCTCCGATTGACGTATTTTCACAGGACTTGTTTCTTTGGAGTTCTGAATAGTTGCCGAGTCCAACGATACCAAACATGCCAGAATTCGCCTTACGGTTAACCCTGCGCAGCAAAATAGCGCTTAAAAAAACACGCGTGAATATCTCCGCGAGCGTTATTCCGATCGTCTCGAAAACACCATAGGAAGAAACTAACCTTACCTTCTGAACAAAAAGTTCTATTGGCATTATATAAAAATTTTCATCAGAAATGGCCGAAAATTGCAAAAAACGAAAAATTACATTCAAATTTTGTGTTTTTTACACATAAATGGTTGTAACTTCGTAACGAAAATATATTTTTTCACCAGATTTGATACGCTGATGCATGCGCACATTCTGAGGCAACACAAAAAAAATAGTGTGCTTGCACCACTAGATGGCCTTATAATTGAACAAAACCTTTGATATCAAGCCAGCCTTATGGTCATACAACTGTTTCTTAACTAAACTAAAGTGTATTGTCATAAAACTAGCTAGATGTAACACAATCATGACCTGATGTTGCATGCACAATTTTTTCATTGCGCCACCTACTGGTTTTGAGATAGAATATAGTATTTTTGCCTAAAACTACTGCAACAACACATCTAAAACCATGAGTCATCATGGATTATTCCTTTCATGGCTTTGACTATAATCACTGGTGGTTGCCAATTTACTCCCTAGCAACCATTGAGAATACCTTATCGACCGTTTTTGCAAAAGCTATATCTCAGCATCAAAACATCGTAGAGACACGGGGATGGTCTCTTTTGAGTTATTAAACTTGTTGTAACATGATGTGACCCATGTTTTTCCACTGCAAACACCACTCACATGTCCATCAGTGCTCTAATGTTTCATGACTGTCAATAACAGAAGGACGATTGCAGTAGACAAGAACTTAGATTATTTTTGTTGATAACTTTTTTGTGTTTTCATCTAAAATTATTAGGTTTATCTAGGTTCTTCAATCTGCTTATCCAATCTCAATTTTACATCCTTTTGTGCCCTTTTCGGCTTGACCCCGGCATTGCTGCTTGCAGCTATATTTAGGGGTCAAGCCCCGAAGGGGCGTAGAACCCTATTGTATTTGTTAGTTTTCTTAATTTTATTATTATTATTATTAGTTATTCTTCTTCCGCCATTGCGGTCTATGGCAGCCCATAGAACCGTACGTAGGAAAGTTATGAAATTTGGCACACTGATAAACGACAGTCCAATGTGTCCCCACAGCAAATTTGGAGTCTCTATATCTAACCCACTAGCGCCACCAACAGTCCAAAATTGCACTTATGTTTTTGCCTATAACTTCTGACCCGTACGTCCTAGAAATTAAATTCTTGTTTCCTCTGATTCCTTGGCTCAAGACGATTCGATTGGACCCTATGACGTCATTTTCCGTCATGAAAATTTTCCCGCCATTTTTAAATATTCATAAAACCTACTTTTGCGAACTCGTCCTAGAGCTTTTGCCGGATTGCCTTGAAAATCGGTATGCACCATCTAGAGACACTCAAGGCAAAAAGTTATTAAAAGAATTTTGATAAACCAATCCGTTGTCGTATAGCGCGTCAACAAATTTTACGTAGAGCTCAAAAAAACGGATTTGAGGCTGTATCTTCGCCAAACTTAAGCCTATTGACACGATACTTTGTATTTGTGATGCCAGTCAGGAACTAAGGGTGCATGCAGAGTTTCGTCACAGCGCCACCTAGTGGTCAGACTTATGTTTTACATGCCTATAACTTTGGCTCCGATTGACATATTTTCACAGGACTTGTTTCCTTTGAGTTCTAAATAGTTGCCGAGTCCAACGATACCAAACATACCCGAATTCGCCTTACGGTTAACCCTGCGCAGCAAAATAGCACTTAAGAAACACGCGTAAATATCTCCGCGAACGTTTTTCCGATCGACTCGAAAACACCATAGGAAGAAACTAACCTTACCTTCTGAACAAAAAGTTCTATTGGCGTTATATTAAAATTTTCATCAGAAATGGCCGAAAATTGCAAAAAACGAAAAATTACCTTCAAATTTTGTGTTTTTTACACATAAATGGTTGTAACTTTGTAACGAAAAGAGATTTTTTCACCAGATTTGATACGATGATGCATGAGCACATTCTGAGGCCACACAAAAAAAATTGTATGCTTGCACCACTAGATGGCCTTATAATTGAACAAAACCTTTGATAACAAGCCAGCCCTATGGTCATACAACTGTTTCTTAACTAAACTAAAGTGTATAGTCATAAAACTAGCTAGATGTAACACAATCATGACCTGATGTTGCATGCACAATTTTTTCATTGCGCCACCTACTGGTTTTGAGATGGAATATGGTATTTTTGCCTAAAACTACTGCAACAACACATCTAAAACCATGAGTCATCATGGATTATTCCTTTCATGGCTTTGACTATAATCACTGGTGGTTGCCAATTTACTCCCTAGCAACCATTGAGAATACCTTATCAACCGTTTTTGCAAAAGCTATATCTCTGCATCAGAACATCGTAGAGACATGGGGATGGTCTCTTTTGACTAATTAAACTTGTTGTAACATGATGTGACCACTGCAAACACCACTCACATGTCCTTCAGTGTTCTAATGTTCCATGATTGTCAATAACAGAAGGACGATTGCAGTAGACAAGAACTTAGATTAATTTTGTTGATAACTTTTTTGTTTTTTCATCTAAAATTATTAGATTTACCTAGGTTCTTCAATCTGCTTATCCAATCTCAATTTTACATCCTTTTGTGCCCTTTTCGGCTTGACCCCGGCATTGCTGCTTGCAGCTATATTTATTCAGTTTCTTGTTCTTCCGCCATTGAAGTCAATGGCAGCCCATAGAACCGTACATAGGAAAGTTATGAAATTTGGCACACATGTAGAGGACAGTCTCAGAAGTTACTATAGCAACATTGGTGTGTCTGACTCAAACCCTCTAGCGCCACCAACAGTCCAAATATGCACTTATGTTCATGCTCACAACTTCTGACCCGTGAGTCCTAGAAACTAAATTCTTGTTTCCTCTGAATCCTTGGCTCATGATGATTCAAATGCACACATTGATGTCATTTGTGTCATGCACATCTTTCCGCCATTTTGAATTTTTTAAAAAAACTACTTTTTCGAACTCCTCCTAGACCGTTTGTCTGATTTGCATGTCCTTTGGTATGTAGCATCTAGAGACACCCATGACAAAAAGTTATCAAAAGCTTTTTGATAGACCAATGCGTTCTCATATAAATTGACAACATATATGGCGGCGAGCACGCCAAAACGGACGTGAGGCCTTATCTTCGCAAAACTTTATTGTATCGACACGAAACTTGGTATATGTCATAACAGTCATGACCTGAGGGTGCCTGCAACGTTTCGTCACAGCGCCACCTAGTGGTCACGAGATTCGAAAAATGCCTATTTTCGCTTATAACTACTTCAAACTTCAGTCTAAAATCATGAAGGTGGTCTTGTTAGATTCCTTGAGGCATGCCGAGTCAAACGATACCAAACGGTTTTCGGTCGGCCATTTTGGGTGTCGGCCATTTTGAATTTTCTCATTAAGTTCAATATTTCACAAACAGAATGGCGTATCGCTACGAAATTTGGCTTGGTTCATCAGTGACATGTTCTGAGCGCACTTATAAATCTTTAGGACGGCGCCACCTAGTGGTCAGGATATGTAAAAACAATTTTTTAAATCTTTATATCATTTGATTAAATTGCCACTATGACATAAGACTTCACTCTATTGATTCCTTGGCTCATGCTGAGTCCGACTGTACCAAATATGTCTGAGTCAAACCTACTTCCTGTCGGCCATTTTGAATTATATTGAACACATACTTTTTCAAACTCCTCCTAGAGCGCTCGTGTGATTGGCTTGATTTTTGGTATGCATCATCTAGAGACACTCTAGACAAAAAGTTATCAAAAGATTTTCGGTAGACCTATCCGTTGTCGTATAACGTATCAAAGAGTGCGAGGGCGAGCACGCCAAAATGTGTTTGAGCCTGTATCTTTGCAAAACTTTTGCGTATTAATATGAGACTTGGGATATGTCATAACAGTGATGACCTGAAGGCGCATGCACCATTTCGTCACACTGCCCCCTACTGGTCACGAGATATAAAAAATGTCTATTTTTGCTTATAACTACTGCAAATTTGAATGTAAAATTATGAGACTGGTCTTATTAGATTTCGTGAGGCATGCCGAGTCAAACGATACCAAATGGTTTTTGGTCGGCCATTTTGTGTGTCGGCCATTTTGAATTTTTCTTTAAGTTCAAGTATTTCAGAAACGCAATTGCGTATTGTTATGAAACTTGGTATGGTTCATCAGCAACATGTTCTGGGAGGACTTGTAAACGTTTCGGTGCCCCCTAGTGGTCAAGAGATTTGAAGCTATATCTCTGCATCTCATTATCGTATTTACACCAAATTTGGTGGGTGTCATCACAATCAAGACCTAAGTCACCTTCTATTGTTTTGGTCAGTGCCCCCTAGTGGTCAAGTCATTTAAGGCTATATCTCCGTATCGCTTTATCGTATTTACATTAAATTTGGTATGTGTCATCACAGTCATGACCTGAGGCACCATCTATTGTTTCGGCACAGCGCCACCTAGTGGTCTCAATATACGAAAAAATTGCTTTTTTTTTCATAAAACTAATGCAAACTTAGATCTTAAATCATGACAGTCATCACGTATGAATAATTTTTTGCCATGTTTGGCTTGACCCCGGTATCGCTGCTTGCAGCTATATTTATTATTAGTTATTCTTCTTCCGCCATTGCGGTCTATGGCAGCCCATAGAACCGTACGTAGGAAAGTTATGAAATTTGGCATACTGATAAAGGACACTCCAATGTGTCCACACAGCCAATTTGGAGTCTCTATGTCTAACCCACTAGCGCCACCAACAGTCCAAAATTGGACTTATGTTTTTGCTTATAACTTCTGATCTGTAAGCCCTAGAAACAAAATTCTTGCTTCTTCTGATTCCTTGGCTCAAGACGATTCGATTGGACCCTATGACATTATTTTCCGTCATGAAATTTTTTCGCCATTTTGAATTATTCGTAAAACCTACTTTTGCGAACTCGTCCTAGAGCTTTTCCCCGATTTCCACGAAAATTGGTATGCAGCATCTAGAGACACTCAAGGCAAAAAGTTATTAAAAGAATTTCGATAAACCAATCCGTTGTCGTATAGCGCGTCAACAAATTTTACATAGAGCGCAAAAAAACAGATTTTAGGCTGTATCTTCTCCAAACTTAGGCCTATTGACACAAATCTTGGTACTTGAGATGCCAGTCAGGAACTGAGGGAGCATGCACAGTTTCGTCACAGCGCCACCTAGTGGTCAGACTTATGATTTACACGCCTATAACTTTGGCTCCGATTGATGTATTTTCACGGGACTTGTTTCTTTAGAGTTTTGAATAGTTGCCGAGTCCAACGATACCAAACATGCCAGGATTCGCCTTACGGTTAACCCTGTGCGGCAAAATAGTGCTTAAAAAACACGTGCGAATATCTCCGCGACCGTAATTCTGATCGACTCAAAAACACCATAGGAAGAAACTAACCTTACCTTCTGAACAAAAAGTTCTATTGGCGTTATATTAAAATTTTTATCAGAAATGACCGAAAAATGCAAAAAACAAAAAATTACCTTTTAAATTTTGTATTTTTTACACATAAATGGTTATAACTTCGCAACGAAAAGAGATTTTTTCACCAGATTTGATACGCTGATGTACGACCACAGTCTGAGGCTACACAAAAAAAATGGCTTGCTTGCACCACTAGTTGGCGTTATAATTGAACAAAACCTGTGATATCAAGCCAGCCCTATGGTCATACAACTGTTTCTTCACTAAACTAAAGTGTATAGTCATAAAACTAGCTCGATGTAACGTAATCATGACCTGAAGTTGCATGCACAATTTTGTCACAGCGCCACCTAGTGGTTTTGAGATAGAAAATTGAAAATTTTGCCTAAAACTACTGCAACAACACATCTAAAACCACAAGTCATCATGGATTATTCATTTCATGGCTTGGATTATAATCACTGGTGGATGTCAATTTACTGTCTAGCAACCAATGAGAATACCTTATCAACTGTTTTTGCAAGAGCTATATCTCTTCATCAGAACAGCGTAGAGACATGGGGGTGGGCTCTTTTGACTCATTAACACCACAGTAACATTTTGTGAGCTGAGTATTACCACTGCAAGCACCACTCACATTTCCTTCAGTGTTCTAGTTGTCAATGCTCCTCAAGACGTGAGGGAGAGATTTCACTGAATAAGAACACAGCTTTTTTGCTGATTACTGTTATATTAATTTGTCTGAAATCAGGAGGTTTTGCTAGGTTTTTTAAACTGCTCATCCGGACTCAAGTTTACCTTCTTCTGTGCCCTTTTTGGCTTGACCCCGGCATTGCTGCTTGCAGCTATATTTAGGGGTCAAGCCCCGAAGGGGCGTAGAACCCTATTGTATTTGTTAGTTTTCTTATTATTATTATTAGTTATTCTTCTTCTTCTTCTTCCGCCATTGCGGTCTATGGCAGCCCATAGAACCGTACGTAGGAAAGTTATGAAATTTGGCACACTGATAGAGGACAGTCCAATGTGTCCCCACAGCAAATTTGGACTCTCTATGTCTAACCCGCTAGCGCCACCAACAGTCCAAAGTTGCACTTATGTTTTTGCTTATAACTTCTGATCCGTAAGCCCTAGAAACAAAATTATTGCTTTCTCTTATTCATTGGCTCAAGACGATTCGATTGGACCCTATGGCGTCTTTTTTCGACATGAAAATTTTCCGCCATTTTGAATTATTCGTAAAACCTACTTTTTCGAACTCGTCCTAGAGCTTTTGTCCAATTGCCACGAAAATTGGTATGTATCATCTTGAGACACTTAAGGCAAAAAGTTATCAAAAGAATTTCGATACACCAATCCGTTGTCGTATACCACCTTAACGAATTTTACGTAGAGCGCAAAAAAACAGATTTTAGGCTGTATCTTCGTCAAACTTAGGCCTATTGACACGACACTTGGTACTTGAGATGCCAGTCAGGAACCGAGGGTGCATGCATAGTTTCGTTGCAGCGCCACCTAGTGGCCAGAGAAATGTTTTATACACCTATAACTTTGGCTCCGATTGACGTATTTTCATGGGACTTGCTTCTTTGGAGTTCTGAATAGTTGCCGAGTCAAACGATACCAAACATTCCAGAATTCGCCTTACGATTAACCCTGCGCAGCAAAATAGCGCTTAAAAAACACGCGTGAATATCTCCGCGAACGTTTTTCCGATCGACTCGAAAACACCATAGGAAGAAACTAACCTTACCTTCTGAACAAAAAGTTCTATTGGTGTTATATTAAAATTTTCATCAGAAATGGCCGAAAATTGCAAAAAACGAAAAATTACCTTCAAATTTTGTGTTTTTTACACATAAATGGTTGTAACTTCGTAACGAAAAGAGATTTTTTCACCAGATTTGATACGCTGATGCATGAGCACATTCTGAGGCTACACAAAAAAATTGTATGCTTGCACCACTAGATGGCCTTATAATTGAACAAAACCTTTGATAATAAGCCAGCCCTATAGTCATACAACTGTTTCTTCACTAAACTAAAGTGTATAGACATAAAACTAGCTAGATGTAAAACAATCATGACCTGATGTTGCATGCACAATTTTGTCATTGCGCGACCTACTGGTTTTGAGATAGAATATGGTATTTTTGCCTAAAACTATTGCAACAACACATCTAAAACCACGAGTCATCATGGATTATTCCTTTCATGGCTTTGACTATAATCACTGGTGTTTGCCAATTCACTCCCCAGCAACCATTGAGAATACCTTATCAACCGTTTTTGCAAAAGCTATATCTCTGCATCAGAACATCGTAGAGACACGGGGATGGTCTCGTTTGATTAATTAAACTTGTTGTAACATGATGTGACCCATGTTTTGCAACTGCAAACACCACGCACATGCCCTTCAGTGCTCTAATGTTCCATGATTGTCAATAACAGAAGGACGATTGCAGTAGTCAAGAACTTAAATTATTTTTGTTGATTACTTTTTTGTTTTTTCATCTAAAATTATTAGGTTTACCTAGGTTCTTCAATCTGCTTATCCAATCTCAATTTTACATCCTTTTGTGCCCTTTTCGGCTTGACCCCGGCATTGCTGCTTGCAGCTATATTTAGGGGTCAAGCCCCGAAGGGGCGTAGAACCCTATTGTTATTGTTAGTTTTCTTATTATTATTATTATTATTATATATTATTCTTCTTCTTGTTCTTCCGCCATTGAAGTCAATGGCAGCCCATAGAACCGTACATAGGAAAGTTATGAAATTTGGCACACATGTAGAGGACGGTCTCAGAAGTTACTATAGCAACATTGGTGTGTCTGACTCAAACCCTCTAGCGCCACCAACAGTCCAAAAATCCACTTATGTTCATGCTCATAACTTCTGACAAGTGAGTCCTAGAAACTAAATTCTTGTTTCCTCTGAATCCTTGGCTCATGATGATTAAAATGCACACATTGATGTCATTTGTGTCATGCACATCTTTCCGCCATTTTGAATTTTTCGTAAAACCTACTTTTTCGAACTCCTCCTAGACCGTTTGTCCGATTTGCATGTCCTTTGGTATGTAGCATCTAGAGACACCCAAGACAAAAAGTTATCAAAAGCTTTTTGATAGACCAATGCGTTCTCATATAAATTGACAACATATATGGCGGCGAGCACGCCAAAACGGACGTGAGGCCTTATCTTCGCAAAACTTTATTGTATCGACACGAAACTTGGTATATGTCATAACAGTCATGACCTGAGGGTGCCTGCAACGTTTCGTCACAGCGCCACCTAGTGGTCACGAGATTCGAAAAATGCCTATTTTCGCTTATAACTACTTCAAACTTGAGTCTAAAATCATGAAGGTGGTCTTGTTAGATTCCTTGAGGCATGCCGAGTCAAACGATACCAAACGGTTTTCGGTCGGCCATTTTGGGTGTCGGCCATTTTGAATTTTCTCATTAAGTTCAGTATTTCACAAACAGAATGGCGTATCGCTACGAAATTTGGCATGGTTCATCAGTGACATGTTCTGAGCGCACCTATAAATCTTTAGGACAGCGCCACCTAGTGGTCAGGATATGTAAATAAATTGTTTAAAATCTTTATGTCATTTCATTAAATTGCCAGTATGACATACAACTTCAGTCTATTGATTCCTTGGCTCATGCTGAGTCCGACTGTACCAAATATGTCTGAGTCAAACCTACTTCCTGTCGGCCATTTTGAATTATATTGAACACCTACTTTTTCGAACTCCTCCTAGAGCGCTCGTGTGATTGGCTTGATTTTTGGTATGCATCATCTAGAGACACTCTAGACAAAAAGTTATCAAAAGATTTTCGGTAGACCTATCCGTTGTCGTATAACGCATCAAAGAATGCGAGGGCGAGCACGCCAAAATGTGTTTGAGCCTGTATCTTCGCAAAACTTTTGCGTATTAATATGAGACTTGGTATATGTCATAACAGTGATGACCTGAGGGTGCATGCACCATTTCGTCACACTGCCCCCTACTGGTCACGAGATATAAAAATGTCTATTTTTGCTTATAACTACTGCAAATTTGAATGTAAAATTATGAGACTGGTCTTGTTAGATTTCGTGAGGCATGGTGAGTCAAACGATACCAAATGGTTTTTGGTCGGCCATTTTGTGTGTCGGCCATTTTGAATTTTTCTTTAAGTTCAAGTATTTCAGAAACGCAATTGCGTATTGTTATGAAACTTGGTATGGTTCATCAGCAACGTGTTCTAGGAGGACTTGTAAACTTTCCGGTGCCCCCTAGTGGTCAAGAGATTTGAAGCTATATCTCTGCATCTCTTTATCGTATTAACACCAAATTTGGTGGGTGTCATCACAATCAAGACCTGAGTCACAATTTATTTTTGGTCAGTGCCCCCTAGTGGTCAAGTCATTTAAGGCTATATCTCTGCATCTCTTTATTGTATTTACACCAAATTTGGTGGGTGTCATCACAGTCATGACCTGAGGCACCGTCTATTGTTTCGGCACAGCGCCACCTAGTGGTCTCAAGATACGAAAAAATTCATAAAACTAATGCAAACTTAGATCTTAAATCATGACAGTCATCACGTATGAATCATTTTTTGCCATGTTTGGCTTGACCCCGGTATCGCTGCTTGCAGCTATATTTATTATTAGTTATTCTTCTTCCGCCATTGCGGTCTATGGCAGCCCATAGAACCGTACGTAGGAAAGTTATGAAATTTGGCACACTGATAAAGGACAGTCCAATGTGTCCCCACAGCAAATTTGGAGTCTCTATGTCTAACCCACTAGCGCCACCAACAGTCCAAAGTTGCACTTATGTTTTTGCTTATAACTTCTGATCCGTAAGCCCTAGAAACAAAATTCTTACTTCCTCTGATTCCTTGGCTCAAGACGATTCGATTGGACCCTATGTCGTTATTTTCCGTCATAAAAATTGTTCCGCCATTTTGAATTATTCGTAAAACCTACTTTTTCGAACTCGTCCTAGGGCTTTTCTCCGATTGCCACGAAAATTGGTATGTATCATCTTGAGACACTCATGGCAAAAAGTTATCAAAAGAATTTCGATACAGCAATCCGTTGTCGTATACCGCCTTAACAAATTTTACGTAGAGCGCAAAAAAACTGATTTTAGGCTGTATCTTCGTCAAACTTAGGCCTATTGACACGACACTTGGTACTTCTGATGCCAGTCAGGAACCGAGGGTGCATGCACAGTTTCGTTGCAGCGCCACCTAGTGGCCAGAGAAATGTTTTATACACCTATAACTTTGGCTCCGATTGACGTATTTTCACAGGACTTGTTTCTTTGGAGTTCTGAATAGTTGCCGAGTCCAACGATACCAAACATGCCAGATTTCGCCTTACGGTTAACCCTGGGCAGCAAAATAGCGCTTAAAAAACACGCGTGAATATCTCCGCGAGCGTTATTCCGATCGTCTCGAAAACACCATAGGAAGAAACTAACCTTACCTTCTGAACAAAAAGTTCTATTGGCGTAATATTAAAATTTTCATCAGAAATTGCCGAAAATTGCAAAAAACGAAAAATTACATTCAAATTTTGTGTTTTTTACACATAAATGGTTGTAACTTCGTAACGAAAATATATTTTTTCACCAGATTTGCTACGCTGATGCATGAGCACATTCTGAGGCAACACAAAAAAAATTGTGTGCTTGCACCACTAGATGGCCTTATAATTGAACAAAACCTTTGATAACAAGCCAGCCTTATGGTCATACAACTGTTTCTTAACTAAACTAAAGTGTATTGTCATAAAACTAGCTAGATGTAACACAATCATGACCTGATGTTGCATGCACAATTTTTTCATTGCGCCACCTACTGGTTTTGAGATAGAATATAGTATTTTTGCCTAAAACTACTGCAACAACACATCTAAAACCATGAGTCATCATGGATTATTCCTTTCATGGCTTTGACTATAATCACTGGTGGTTGCCAAGTTACTCCCTAGCAACCATTGAGAATACCTTATCGACCGTTTTTGCAAAAGCTATATCTCAGCATCAAAACATCGTAGAGACACGGGGATGGTCTCTTTTGAGTTATTAAACTTGTTGTAACATGATGTGACCCATGTTTTGCCACTGCAAACACCACTCACATGTCCTTCAGTGCTCTAATGTTCCATGATTGTCAATAACAGAAGAACGATTGCAGTAGACAAGAACTTAAATTATTTTTGTTTATAACTTTTTTGTTTTTTTTATCTAAAATTATTAGGTTTATCTAGGTTCTTCAATCTGCTTATCCAATTCAACTTTACTTTCTTCTGTGCCCTTTTCGGCTTGACCCCGGCATTGCTGCTTGCAGCTATATTTAGGGGTCAAGCCCCGAAGGGGCGAAGACCCCTATTGTATTTGTTAGTTTTCTTTTTACAATTATTAGGGGTCAAGCCCCGAAGGGGCGTAGAACCCTATTGTTATTGTTAGTTTTCTTATTATTATTATTATTCATCTTCTTGTTCTTCCGCCATTGAAGTCAATGGCAGCCCATAGAACCGTACGTAGGAAAGTTATGAAATTTGGCACACATGTAGAGGACAGTCTCAGAAGTTACTATAGCAACATTGGTTTGTCTGACTCAAACCCTCTAGCGCCACCAACAGTCCAAAAATCCACTTATGTTCATGCTCATAACTTCTGACCCGTGAGTCCTAGAAACTAAATTCTTGTTTCCTCTGAATCCTTTGCTTATGATGATTCAATTGCACACATTGATGTCATTTCTGTCATGCACATCTTTCCGCCATTTTGAATTTTCCTTAAAACCTACTTTTTCGAATTCCTCCTAGAGCGTTCGTCCGATTTGCATGTCCTTTGGTATGTAGCATCTAGAGACACCCCAGACAAAAAGTTATCAAAAGCTTTTTGATAGACCAATGCGTTCTCATATAAATTGACAACATATACGGCGGCGAGCACGCCAAAACGGACGTGAGGCTGTATCTTCGCAAAACATTATTGTATCGACACGAAACTTGGTATATGTCATTACAGTCATGACTTGAGGTTGCCTGCAACGTTTCGTCACAGCGCCACCTAGTGGTCACGAAATTCGAAAAATGCATATTTTTGCTTATAACTACTTCACACTTGAGTCTAAAATCATGAAGGAGGTCTTGTTAGATTCCTTGAGGCATGCCGAGTCAAACGATACCAAACCGTTTTTGGTCGGCCATTTTGGTTGTCGGCCATTTTGAATTTTCTCATTAAGTTCAGTATTTCACAAACCGAATGGCGTATCGCTACGAAATTTGGCATGGTTCATCGGTGACATGTTCTGAGCGCACCTATAAATCTTTAGGACGGCGCCACCTAGTGGTCAGTATATGTAAATAAATTGTTTAAAATCTTTATATCATTTGATTAAATTGCCACTATGACATAAGACTTCACTCTATTGATTCCTTGGCTCATGCTGAGTCCGACGGTATCAAATATGTCTGAGTCAAACCTACTTCCTGTCGGCCATTTTGAATTATATTGAACACCTACTTTTTCGAACTCCTCCTAGAGCGCTCGTGTGATTGGCTTGATTTTTGGTATGCATCATCTAGAGACACTCTAGACAAAAAGTTATCAAAAGATTTTCGGTAGACCTATCCGTTGTCGTATAACGCATCAAAGAATGCGAGGGCGAGCACGCCAAAATGTGTTTGAGCCCGTATCTTCGCAAAACTTTTGCGTATTAATATGAGACTTGGTATATGTCATAACAGTGATGTCCTGAGGGTGCATGCACCATTTCGTCACACTGCCCCCTACTGGTCACGAGATATAAAAAATGTCTATTTTTGCTTATAACTACTGCAAATTTGAATGTAAAATTATGAGACTGGTCTTGTTAGATTTCGTGAGGCATGGCGAGTCAAACGATACCAAATGGTTTTTGGTCGGCCATTTTGTGTGTCGGCCATTTTGAATTTTTCTTTAAGTTCAAGTATTTCAGAAACGCAACTGTGTATTGTTATGAAACTTGGTATGGTTCATCAGCAACATGTTCTGGGAGGACTTGTAAACTTTTCGGTGCCCCCTAGTGGTTAAGAGATTTGAAGCTATATCTCTGCATCTCTTTATCGTATTTACACCAAATTTGGTGGGTGTCATCACAATCAAGACCTGAGTCACAATTTATTTTTTGGTCAGTGCCCCCTAGTGGTCAAGTCATTTAAGGCTATATCTCTGCATCTCTTTATTGTATTTACACCAAATTTGGTGAGTGTCATCACAATCAAGACCTGAGTCACAATTTATTGTTTGGTTAGTGCCCCCTAGTGGTCAAGTCATTTAAGGCTATATCTCTGCATCTCTTTATTGTATTTACACCAAATTTGGTGGGTGTCATCACAATCAAGACCTGAGTCACAATTTATTGTTTGGTTAGTGCCCCCTAGTGGTCAAGTCATTTAAGGCTATATCTCTGTATTGCTTTATCATATTTACACTAAATTTGGTATGTGTCATCACAGTCATGACCTGAGGCACCATCTATTGTTTCTGCACCACGCCACCTAGTGGTCTCAAGATACAAAAAAATTGCTATTTTTTTCATAAAACTAATGCAAACTTAGATCTTAAATCATGACAGTCATCACGTATGAATCATTTTTTGCCATGTTTGGCTTGACCCCGGTATCGCTGCTTGCAGCTATATTTATTATTAGTTATTCTTCTTCCGCCATTGCGGTCTATGGCAGCCCATAGAACCGTACGTAGGAAAGTTATGAAATTTGGCACACTGATAAAGGACAGTCCAAATATTATCCACAGCAAATTTGGAGTCTCTATCTCAAACCCGCTAGCGCCACCAACAGTCCAAAGTTGAACTTATGTTTTTGCTTATAACTTCTGATCCGTAAATCCTAGAAATGAAATTCTTGTTTCCTCTGATTCCTTGGCTCAAGACGATTCGAATGGACCCTATGACGTCATTTTCCGTCATGAAAATTTTTCCACCATTTTGAATTATTCGTAAAACCTACTTTTGCGAACTCGTCCTAGAGCTTTTGGCCGATTTCCACGAAAATTGGTATGCAGCATCTAGAGACACTCATGGCAAAAAGTTATTAAAATAATTTTGATAAACCAATCCGTTGTCGTATAGCGCATCAACGAATTTTACGTAGAGCGCAAAAAAACAGATTTTAGGCTGTATCTTCACCAAACTTAGGCCTATTGACACAAATCTTGGTACTTGAGATGCCAGTCAGGAACTGAGGGAGCATGCACAGTTTCGTTGCAGCGCCACCTAGTGGCCAGACGAATGTTTCATAGGCCTATAACTTTGGCTATGATCATCATATTTACAAGGGACTTGTTTCCTTGGAGTTTTGAATAGTTGCCGAGTCCAACGATACCAAACATGCCAGGATTCGCCTTACGGTTAACCCTGTGCGGCAAAATAGCGCTTAAAAAACACGCGCAAATATCTCCGCGACCGTAATTCTGATCGACTCAAAAACACCATAAGAAGAAACTAACCTTACCTTCTGAACAAAAAGTTCTATTGGCGTTATATTAAAATTTTCATCAGAAATGGCCGAAAATTGCAAAAAACGAAAAATTACCTTTAAATTTTGTATTTTTTACACATAAATGGTTATAACTTCACAACGAAAAGAGATTTTTTCACCAGATTTGATACGCTGATGTACGACCACAGTTTGAGGCTACACAAAAAAAATTGCTTGCTTGCACCACTAGGTGGCGTTATAATTGAACAAAAACTGTGATATCAAGCCAGCCCTATGGTCATACAACTGTTTCTTCACTAAACTAAAGTGTATAGTCATAAAACTAGCTCAATGTAACGTAATCATGACCTGAAGTTGCATGCACAATTTTGTCACAGCGCCACCTAGTGGTTTTGAGATAGAAAATTGTAATTTTTGCCTAAAACTACTGCAACAAACACATCTAAAACCACAAGTCATCATGGATTATTCATTTCATGGCTTGGATTATAATCACTGGTGGATGTCAATTTACTGTCTAGCAACCAATGAGAATACCTTATCAACTGTTTTTGCAAGAGCTATATCTCTTCATCAGAACAGCGTAGAGACATGGGGGTGGGCTCTTTCGACTCATTAACACCACAGTAACATTTTGTGAGCTGAGTATTACCACTGCAATTTCCTTCAGTGTTCTAGTTGTCAATGCTCCTCAAGACGTGAGGGAGAGATTTCACTGAATTAGAACACAGCTTTTTTGCTGATTACCGTTATATTAATTTGTCTGAAATCAGGAGGTTTTGCTAGGTTTTTTAAACTGCTCATCCGGACTCAAGTTTACCTTCTTCTGTGCCCTTTTTGGCTTGACCCCGGTATCGCTGCTTGCAGCTATATTTATTAGTTATTCTTCTTCCGCCATTGCGGTCTATGGCAGCCCATAGAACCGTACGTAGGAAAGTTATGAAATTTGGCACACTGATAAAGGACAGTCCAAATATTATCCACAGCAAATTTGGAGTCTCTATCTCAAACCCGCTAGCGCCACCAACAGTCCAAAGTTGAACTTATGTTTTTGCTTATAACTTCTGATCCGTAAATCCTAGAAATGAAATTCTTGTTTCCTCTGATTCCTTGGCTCAAGACGATTCGAATGGACCCTATGACGTCATTTTCCGTCATGAAAATTTTTCCACCATTTTGAATTATTCGTAAAACCTACTTTTGCGAACTCGTCCTAGAGCTTTTGGCCGATTTCCACGAAAATTGGTATGCAGCATCTAGAGACACTCATGGCAAAAAGTTATTAAAATAATTTTGATAAACCAATCCGTTGTCGTATAGCGCATCAACGAATTTTACGTAGAGCGCAAAAAAACAGATTTTAGGCTGTATCTTCACCAAACTTAGGCCTATTGACACAAATCTTGGTACTTGAGATGCCAGTCAGGAACTGAGGGAGCATGCACAGTTTCGTTGCAGCGCCACCTAGTGGCCAGACGAATGTTTTATAGGCCTATAACTTTGGCTATGATCATCATATTTACAAGGGACTTGTTTCCTTGGAGTTTTGAATAGTTGCCGAGTCCAACGATACCAAACATGCCAGGATTCGCCTTACGGTTAACCCTGTGCGGCAAAATAGCGCTTAAAAAACACGCGCAAATATCTCCGCGACCGTAATTCTGATCGACTCAAAAACACCATAAGAAGAAACTAACCTTACCTTCTGAACAAAAAGTTCTATTGGCGTTATATTAAAATTTTCATCAGAAATGGCCGAAAATTGCAAAAAACGAAAAATTACCTTTAAATTTTGTATTTTTTACACATAAATGGTTATAACTTCGCAACGAAAAGAGATTTTTTCACCAGATTTGATACGCTGATGTACGACCACAGTTTGAGGCTACACAAAAAAAATTGCTTGCTTGCACCACTAGGTGGCGTTATAATTGAACAAAAACTGTGATATCAAGCCAGCCCTATGGTCATACAACTGTTTCTTCACTAAACTAAAGTGTATAGTCATAAAACTAGCTCAATGTAACGTAATCATGACCTGAAGTTGCATGCACAATTTTGTCACAGCGCCACCTAGTGGTTTTGAGATAGAAAATTGTAATTTTTGCCTAAAACTACTGCAACAAACACATCTAAAACCACAAGTCATCATGGATTATTCATTTCATGGCTTGGATTATAATCACTGGTGGATGTCAATTTACTGTCTAGCAACCAATGAGAATACCTTATCAACTGTTTTTGCAAGAGCTATATCTCTTCATCAGAACAGCGTAGAGACATGGGGGTGGGCTCTTTCGACTCATTAACACCACAGTAACATTTTGTGAGCTGAGTATTACCACTGCAATTTCCTTCAGTGTTCTAGTTGTCAATGCTCCTCAAGACGTGAGGGAGAGATTTCACTGAATTAGAACAGCTTTTTTGCTGATTACCGTTATATTAATTTGTCTGAAATCAGGAGGTTTTGCTAGGTTTTTTAAACTGCTCATCCGGACTCAAGTTTACCTTCTTCTGTGCCCTTTTTGGCTTGACCCCGGTATCGCTGCTTGCAGCTATATTTCTTATTGTTACAGGTAACTGCTCGTAATAATGCTGTATTTACTAAACTCATTTGTAAGGACTAAAGTGATGCTATTGAACTTAAGAGCCTTTTGAAATTAAAAAGCCCTTTAATGAACTGAAGTTTATGTTGTGAATTTTACACTTGTTTTTGAGGTTGTCTCTGATATGATGTGTTTTGCTTACCAGTCTAATCTAGTATTAAACTGAAGCTGGTTTAAACTGGTTTTCTGGGCAGAGATGTCTATCACACAGTCTCATCCTGTTTAAGTGGGTGGTTTGTGGCAAAGCCGATCAAGTTTTTATGCTGATTCAAGAACAGGACATTCATTTTTGCAGCTGTGTTTCCTCTCCTAATCTTTCATCTGTGTCTTTAGAGATATATGTTTATGCATTTGATAGATGCTTTCATGTAAACTGCTTTAATTTAAACTAAACCGATCAGAGACACCGTAGTATTATTTTTTCTGAATTTGCAAGTCAATAGGGCTTCTGATCGGTTTGGTTTCAAACATTACTCAAACTATCTTCCTTTGTGTTCATCAAAAAAAATAAAATAATAATAATACAGGTTTGTAACAACATGATAGTGAGTAAATTATGACACCTTTTGTCATCATTGTCATCTTATCCCGTGTTCAAGGAGTAGGGAGCAGTGAACACTGTGTAGGGACCCTGTCAATTGAAGCGCATCTTATGTGTGTTTTACTGTTGCTCACGCCATGCTTTGACAACTTTGAAAAGGAGTTTATGGGAATTCTGTTTAATTCAATCTCAGATACACGAGTGAGAAGCAGTCCAGACCCTGTGATAGATGGAGAAAAAGTCATATTAAGCTGTTCAACTGAATGCACTCTGGATAACAAACATACTTACATCTGGTATAAGAATGGACAACAGGTAACAGATGGATTGACATTATTAAACAAGCTGTACCTGGACTCAATCAACAGTGAGGAGCTACAAGAGTATTCCTGTACTGTAAGAGGTAACACAACATCTCATCATACATCTAAGGAAATTATATAAGAGAGAGTTTCAGTCCTTGATGCTGATTGGTTTATACTCAGCTATGACATCATCACTGAGCTACTTTCACTGTGCAGCATTCATCGCTGATCATTAATATTGCACACTCTTAAAACTAATGTGTTAAATTAATCTTGTGTCTAGTTAATTTAACACATCTCTGTGTTATTTTTAGAACAACACACTTTGTGTTGTTTTAACACTTCTTGTGTTGTCCCTGTTATTTATATGAACTCAAAATAAACACGAAATGACACATAATGTGTTAAATAGTTTAACACAAAGCAATGTGTTAAAATTAACACACCCAGGATGTGTTAATTTTAACACATTGTTTTGTGTTAAACTATTTAACACATTGGGCTCTATCATACACCCGGCGCAATGCAGCCCAATGCATGACGCAAGTGTCTTTTGCTAGTTTCAACCCTGCGCAATGATAATTTTCACGTTTAACGCAACGTTGTTTAAATGGCAAATGCATTTGCGCCCACTTTTGCGCCCATGGGCGTTCTGGTCTGAAAACGAGGTGTGTTCAGGCGCATTGTTGGCGCGTTGGTATTTTGAGGCAACTAAAATAGACTACGCCATTGACCAACAAAAACCTGCTCTAAAGTCTAAAGTCAATGGTGTAATAGTTTTTTTGTTATTTAAAGAGCGCAGTAAATTATGCGCCTATAAACGGGACGACAACGCGGGTTTGCTTATCACATACATGAATGCACAGCAGCACAAAAATGCTTTTAAATATGAAAATGTATTGAAATGTAAAAGAGAGTCTTTTGGACATAAATGAGGACTAATTATGAGACGTTAGAAGGCACAAAGAGCTGCTTTACTTGTAGCCTGGTAAGTAAATAAATGCTTTGCTTTAAACAAATGCATCTATTTTTAAATGTTTTTAAATGCTACCCTACAGATTTATTGTATATGATGACTCTGTATCTGTGGATATGGTGAGATGAGAAACATTTTAAGTAAAGCTTTGTAAAAATTCCATGGCGCTGTTCTAGTGCTGAAACGCTTCGGCTCTCAGAGCGTTTTTAAATTCTTTATCTCTTTTTTGTATTTTTAGAGTACAAACCTTTTCTAGCATATTTGCAAATTATTTTATGAGATTAAAATGATTATGTCAATACATTTACAGTAATTAAAAGCTTTCTATTTGTACTTCTATGACTTGAAAGAAAACACATTTTTTTAAGATTATTCTTAAACTGGTGGTCTTCTTCCTCTGCTTAGTTTTTTGTTAGTTTACAAAGTCCGTCATCTAAATAGGGATTAGATATAGCGCCAGCACAACTGGCTTTTAAAGGGGATAAGAGATAAGACTCTCACTGGTTTACTGCATGCTACGCCCAAAACACACCCATTACTCATTAGGTAAATATGAATAACCCTTTTCGGCCGTGCGCTCGGCGCACAAACCATTTTTCCTGTCGTTAAATTAGCAAAAGTGGCATCGGACACGCCCATTTAGACCATGCACTTTAGACAATGCGCTTAGATTGTTAAAATAGGGCCCATAATGTGTTGTTTTTAACACAATATGTGTCATTTTGTTTAGATTTGAAGGTCATATAAATAAAAGGGACAACACAAGATGTGTTAAAACACAGAGTGCGTTCATCCAAAAACAACACAGAGATGTGTTAAATTAAGGACAACACACTAGATGTGTTGTCCTTAACCAGACACAAGATGTGTTCATTTAACATATTCGTTTTAATAGGGTAGCAGTTTTTATGTCAAACACTTCAGTATATCTCATAATAAAAAGAAACATTTGTGTCATTATTATTTTCATTTTATCGAAATTTATTTCATTAAAAGATTTCATGCATTTGTCTCTGTGTCAGTCTGTAAGTCACGGGTTAAAGGTCATTGCTCTTCAGTTGTGATGATATTCATAATGTAGCACAGCCTCTTATACCTGCATTCAGGTGATTTATCTGATAGATTTACTGTATTGATTTTAACATCATGCCTCTGTGTCATTTAAGATGAAGAGTAAAGTTATTTTCTATTTCAGAAACAACTGACAGCTCAGTGTTTGTCCCTCTGTTGGTGTTTCTGCCTCAGTTTCTCATTATAGGAGCTGTATGGATCTGGTAAGTAAAAATATCAAGTAAAACTCAAAACTGCATAACATACAGTGAATAATCTGATATGAATTCAGATTGTAAGAGTGTGAATTTTGTCCCTACAGGTTTTTCATCAGCATGAATAAATTGAACTCATCTAAAAACAAAACTGATGACAAACAAATAGAGGTGAGAAAATCTGTATATCTGTATGTTAAATAAACTAATGGTCAGATTTTATAACATTATCTCTTTCTGTGTGTTTGTCATTGTTAGATGTTGCAGGTCTGTGAGTAGATCAGCTGTCTGTCCATCAGAACTACTGGAGTGATGTCACAACTCTCTTTATGACATCATCACCTAGCAACAGTCTCTCAGCAGTGACATCAGGCTGTTATTGAACTCAATGCTTTTTTTAGTTAGTTTAAGATTTTATATGCAGTTAGGAAAGTGTTTGTTTTTAGGGCTATTTTTTAAGGCTTTTTTGGGGTAATCTTCTTTTACTAACAAATAGTTGCTATGATTTTGTGTCTTCTAAATGTCGACTCTTCAGTGTACTTTGGTTTCATTCAGGACTCAGGAGAAAATCTTTTGCTTATTCTGCACTCTGATCATGAATGAATCCTCAGAATATAACAACAGCTTGATCATTTTGTTACCATGGGAAAATTTAAAGCGCTTATTAAAAGTTTTAAGTTATTCTCAAGCTGGATTTTGTATACATTTACATAACATTTCAGTATTTACAAACAGTATCAAAAGTCTTTCATATTAGTGAATCTTAATTTTATTGTTTTTAATTGCATCTTTATGTATAATGTATCTTCTCTGCAAGGTCTCATTCAAAAACAGTTGGGAGACTTCATTAAATAAAGACGAAATAAAAGTACATATAAAAGTTGATTTTGATTGGCCATTTATTGTTTTAAAAGGATAGTTTATTTAATCATAAAAGTGATGACATCATTTTGATCATGTTGATCTAAACCTGTATGAGTTTCTTTATTCTGATGAACACATGAGGCTTTTTAATGATACACACACAGTTGACAGCAGAGGTGGACAATAACTTCATTAGTAAGAGGATTTTTTTCTTTTCTGTATCGTGATTGTTTTTTTTTTTTTTGTTTGTTTTTTTGAAGGAGACAAACAGTCTATCAGTAATCACGCTAGTAGGGTCATGTGTCATGAAGTTCAGTAATTGATTAACCAACTGGTGGCATTCACGGCAAAATGGACGTGATCCTGAGTGGGCGCATCCATGGCCGTAAAAAGAGTATGTCAGTATGAAGTATGGTCAGGCAAATGATTTTTGTATGTATTTGCTTACCTATTTTCGGCAAAAATTTTCTTGAAACATCACACTAACCGTGTGCATGCCTGTGTTTAGTTAACTTCATTTAGGTTAGATGTAATCAGATCACTCAATACAGCCGAGTCAACTGCCTCTAGTGGACAAAAACAACACTGCACCAAATATACAAGAGTCTCTCTGTGGTGTACAGATGAAAAGGATTTCCAAAGTGAATTCACTAAATAACACAAAAGAAAGTCATGTTTAATTTAAAGGGGTCACATCAACTTGAAAATTCTGTCTATAGTGGCATTGTTGAACTTTCACAGTTTATTAAAATAATGTTCCCAAAACTGTCACTGGGCTAGTACCCTTTGTAAAGACCCCATTTAGGTACAGATATGTGATGTCAGTGTGTACCTCGAGGTATTAATATGAACTCTTTATGTGCACAGGTGTACTTTTTAAAATGGTACCGCCCCAGTGACATCTAGAGATCATTTATAACATTTGTTTCTGACAGTGTATGGATTATATTATTACTGGGAAACATGAAGACATGATGCACTGCTGTAAATCTACCACATAAAGACTTCAAGTTTATCCCAGGAGAGGGCGACACACAACAGAGTCTAAGAGTAGTACAACATACACAAAACAATGAGTCTCCAGAAACAGAGAGAGACTCTTAGGGCTGGTTTCCGGGACAGGGATTAGCTTAAACCAGGACTAGGCCTTAGTTTAATTAGGGAAAAGCAAAGGGCACTGATGTATTTTAAGATATGTCAGTGCAAGTTGTTTTTTGTTTGGATAGCTCTTACATTTATTTTAGTCTAGGACTTGTCTAATCCCTGTCCAGGAAACCGCCCCTTAGAGTTTAGATTGACAGAAATTGTGAAAGAAGGAAACTACCTTGAAATTTTATTGTAAGTTATGTCAATATTAATCCACTAAACTGCACTGTTAGACATTTCTGTAAATTTTACAGTTATTTACTGTATATCACTCAGTATAATACTGCAAACTTTTTATACAGTAAATAACTGTAATTCACATTGCATTATGGGAATTTTCTGACATTAAACATCATATACAGTAATTTAAATGAAAGCCAAGCCAGCTAAAACAATCACATCATGATAGATCTGCAGGAGAATGAGATTAAATTAGGATAATAAACATCAATGTTTGGTTTGCAGGTTCATTTGGCTCTACACAGACCGCTTGGTGATGTCAAATTACAAAAGTGATTCAAAGGAAACTTCTCCGTGTGATTTCTTGAATCGCTTCACATCTAATGTCACAAAACGGTGTTCCGGAACGGAAATCCTTCACTTTTCTATTGGGTTTTTTTTTTAATTAAGCAGCAAAATAAATGTACCATAAAATAATTTGCAATGTAACAACTGTAAAGAAATACAGCTACAATGCCGAGTACAATATGTGTATGTTCCCCTTTAAGAGCGTTCAGTCTGCCTCTGTGTCCCGCCCACTTCTGTGATTGACAGCCTACATGCTGCTGCTACTACTACTGCAGCTTCACTACAGATACAGCTTCTCAAACTGTCTTTTTAAGCACATTGTGTATTTATTTATGTCAAACAATCTTGTAGGCACAACATTAACCACTAAAGGACATTGTTTTGTCAAGGTTCATCTGTCCATGCAAGTGGTGGGTATTTTTTCCAACGCTATTTGATCAAAGAGAAGTAAAATAATATTTTCTCTGTAATTTACAGAAAACATAAATTTAAAAATAACTTCATAAGCTGGCTATAACCGCTACTAAGGTAAACATGAAGGTAAATGTAACGTTAGTCACAAATCTGTTATTGCATCTTCTGCTATTCTAAAAAGTTTGATGTTTGTCTGTGTTTTTAACTGTATTAAGAAATGTCTAGGGCGGTATATGAAATAACTCCCTATACAATTCGTTCACTATTCCCTACATTAGTTTATAAAATGAGTAAGTGTTTATATGCACAAAATGTTGTCAATCCGACGAAATTTAATACAATTAAAGGTTACGACGATACAGTTTACATGCAGCCTAAACATTGCAATCTGATTTAAATGTTCGTTTACATGTACGTTATTTAGAATCCGAACCGAAAGTCTGCGCAAGCGCACAGCCAGGGTTGCCAGACCCACGTTTCAAAACCATCCGACTGGACGTTCAAAACTAGCCCAAAAGCATCACAATGACTATTCACAGCCCAAATACCAATAACTTATCAACGAAATCATTTAATCTTTAACCCGCAGAAAATAACAACTGGTGGAAACAGTTTAAACAGTATCCCAAATCTAAACTCGAAAAAAAGCAGAGGACTTGGCAACGTTACGCTTGCGACAGCATCTCTCGTTGGAGTTCACGCTTTACTCTGTATAAAAGTCAAAACTGAGTTGGAGTTGTTCTTAAGAAGTTTTCCGATATAGGTAATGAAAACACACTTTTCAAAAGTCACAACACTATTTTATTGCTTTAAGCAGCCTAATGTTTTAAAAGTATAAACAAACGCTGCAGAATTTAGTACAGCGTGTGACTCCATTAATGCTGTTGTTGCGTGTTTCTGTGACGAGATTCATAAATATAATAAGTTACGTGAACTTGGAGCGCAAATGTTCTGCGTATGTGCACGACGTATTTTTGCATCCGATTGAGAAAGTCACAGTCAAACTAACATTGTGTTTTTATCAGCAATAAGAAAAGTTCTTGTTTAATGTTTTGTAGCTGGTATATGTGAGTTTCTACAAAGAGAAATCATGAACTTCAGACTCTCATCACTGATCCTGCTGTTACACATTCAAGGTATGAAACACAGTTTTGTTGTTGTACTGAAATACTTCAATTCATTATATATTTGTTAAAAGTATGTCAGATTTTAAACTAGTTTAGTCTAATTAAATTTACATTGCTGAACTCCAAAGGCTGGATTCTCCATTTGGATCAGTCTCTAAAATGTTTAAAGTGAGTTTGTATATTTAAAACTGAACTTAGAGATTTGTGTTTGAGAACAAAATTGATGAATCAGGGTTCATATCCTTACAGGACTGTCTGAATCTCTCATCTTGCTCTGTAATTTTAATGAAGTTAAATACAGATAATCTACAAATATTATTAATGTTACGGTTATGGTTACTTCTTCAAGGGTCCCTAACATTGGATAACTTTAATGTAACCTGTGATAAACTGAATATTTGTGGTGCGAGGGGAGAACTGGTAACAGTGAGGTGCGATTACTCAAACATCAACTTCAAAACTGGGTTCTGGTTCAGTCAGAAACAGAGAACAAACTGGAGAAACAAAGATGAACCTGAAGATTTGACTTTAGATTCAGATTACTCAGGACGAGTGGATCAGATGATCACTTACCGCTACTCACGACTAACAATAAGAGATCCAAGAGAGAGAGACAGTGGAGAATATCAGCTCATGATCATTATGAAGGATGGAGTTAAACATCTCAGCTCAGTCACAGTCAATCTAACAGTTTCAGGTACATTTACATTCTCATCAGTCCAGTTAAACTCTTTTCATTTCTCATCTAATGTAAGGTTTTAATTATTTAGATTTACAGGTGAAGATGAATCCTGAATCTACAGGACAGCGAGTAAAACTGAGCTGTGATTCCTCCTGCCCTTTAACATCTGAATATAATTACCGCTGGTACAAGAATGGACAATATTTAACATTTGACCAAAGCATATTTGTGTCATCCAGTGAAAACACTGACAGTTATTCCTGCTCTGAGTTTGATTCAGTTCCCTCTTCATCTGTGTGTGAGTCTGACATTTACACAATATTTAGATTAATTATTTATTAAATTAGCAGTTATCTTGTTGATTCATATACAGTATGAGTGTGTTTGTAATTGATTGTGAATGTTACAGCAGTATTTTGTGACTCTTTCAGGTCTTTCACACAGTGGCTGTTGGGGTGTGACTTACACCTCTAGAAGAGTTTGTGCTTTAGTGGGATCAACAGTAGATATTCACTCTTCATACTCACATCCCACTGGATATACAGTAGACAAAACATCCTGGGATAACCGACGTTATGGGGCATTCAGAGATCTGCTTCAGGATCGTCAGTTTTCTGGTCGTGTGGAGTTTGTGGGAAACACACTGAGAATCAAAGACGTCAACACGAGTGACACTGGACATTATCAGTTCAGGATCATCACTAACACATCAGATGTAGTTTCTGGTTATCCTGGAGTCTATCTTACTGTTACAGGTAACTGCTCATAATAAACTCTCTGTAGTGCAGCACTCATTATACTGAAGCATTATAGTTCAAGTAAGAGTCACGACTGTGATTAGAGATTTAGGTAATTCTTTATCAATTGAGCTAAATCAAAAATATGAGGCCCAACTTGGAAAATTAGTTTATGTGAACTCTGTTATATGAAATTTCAGATACACGAGTGATAAGCAGTCCAGACCCTGTGATAGATGGAGAAAAAGTGATATTAAGCTGTTCAACTGAATGCACTCTGGATAACAAACATACTTACATCTGGTATAAGAATGGACAACAGGTAACAGATGGATTGACATTATTAAACAAGCTGTACCTGGACTCAATCAACAGTGAGGAGCTACAAGAGTATTCCTGTACTGTTAGAGGTAACACAACATCTCATCATACATCTGACTTTACTGTTACACTGTAAAAAGTGGACAGTTGGATCAACTTAAAAAATAACTTCAGTTGGTAATACCTAAAAAATTTTGTTTCTTGAAATTGAAATTTTAAGTTGAACAAAAGTAGTTTTAGTTACCAACTAAAGTAACTCTTTAAAGCTACATTCGGCAACTCTGGAGGATTGAGATGATTTTGAATGTTTTCAATTTTTATGCCCCTCCCACACTACCACCGAGCAACCTCATATCGAGCTCGTCCTCATCAGTGCGTGTTCAAGCATACAGGGTTTTCTGCAGAAAATTTGTTAGTTAAGGTGGTAAAGTTGGGTGGGTTTCAGGTTCTGAGTGAGGCTGTCAATGTATGGCTCCATGACCTATTAACATTAGATGTGAGAGAAAATTAATAATATTTAAGAGAATGTTTATTCATTCTTGAGCTTGCTTGTGTCTGAAAATGTGCCCATAAGGTGAGATTTGAAAGAGGCGCCACACGTCTTCCCCTCTCTTCTTCGGCGTCGATATTAAGATGGGTCACATTCTCTTTAACCTGAGCTAGAAAGGAGCCCTCAGGTTGCTGTTCACATGCTGCTTTAATTTTCCTTAATATCTCAATGGTAACAGGAAACTAAATAAACATGCAAATTAAACATGATTTTATATTTACAGAGGAAAACTGTCATTTATTTATATAAATAAAAATCATTGTGACATCACACTTTACATGGTTTTTCATTGCCATGAAATTAATATCTTCCTTCTGGAACAATTTGGAAAGCTGTGTCAGGTAGGGCAGGATGTCTGCCTGCATATGAACAGCTGCCATGAATCTGTAAGTTGCACAGTTATGTGTACAACCCTCGTGCTACTGGGTCCTTCTTTATATTCGCCTCCCAGCAAGTGTAGCAAGCCGTGCAGGCAGATTTCTCTGAAGATTTGAAATGGCTTTCTCTTGTGATAGCCACCTAGTGTCCTCCTTGGGTGGGTGTAGGGCAATTTATTCAAATCCATATTTCTATAAGGAATTTGGTGTAGCCTGCAATGTTTTCACTTACTGTGACTTTCAGGTCCGCTACTTGGAGGACACTGGCAGCTGCTTTTAGGGCACTAGTGCGGTTTGCACTATTCCGAAAATAAAGGTGCAGGTCTTGAAGGTGCTTTCTGAAAGTTTTCATGTATGGCACTCCCTCTGATGCATCTCTACATGTCAGGGCCAGGCTGAGCCAGCACAGTGCACAGACACTAATCCTGGCCAGATGTCGGTCAACAATTTTGCTGTGCCATTCTGTTTTCCTAAATTAAAAAAAGTTAAGATTTAGGCAACCTGTTCATTAGTTTCAACTTTAACTTAACTGTCCTTTTCCTTCATTCATTCACTTTACCAGTCATCACTGCTGCTCCATCTGTGCCAAGGCCAAAGATGCGTTCCTCAGGTATTTTTTTTATCATGACCACCTGCTTCACAGCATCTGCAATAGTTGTGGCCGTGCCATCTGGAATGGATACAAGATCCAAAAATTGACACAATAGCTGTCCTTCCTTGTCTGTATACGTGAAATATTTACGAAAAACAATTCGTCTAATCCTGGTTCCCTTTCAGTCGGTCACTACGACGTCGCGTCGTGACCGACGAGTTGGGGGCTCGCTTGGAGAGACCAATCTGCTTCGTATACTACTAAAACGCCAATGAACTTGGCATTGAGATATTTGCATAATGCTGGCGCCGCCCCGCCAGGTGCCTTTATAAGCAGCAGGTGCAAATAGGGAAATTGGCTTTTTCGCTTCGAAAGCCGGCTTTATCTGCTACTGAGAAGCTACTCTCTGCTCTTCTGGGAACGGTTGCTGAAGTTGATTGACAAGCAGTACTAACACAGTGGACGCTCTCAGTATTCCACTGCTCTGCATATTTTTTGTTTTGAGTTTAGTGTGTGCGTTGCCTTTCCCTGTGCGCATCATCAGCTGAGCACCTAAAGAGTGATTTCCCTAAAGAGTGCTACGTGAGAGCTCTGTGTCTTTTTAAAGACAGCCACTCTCTCGTATATTCGGAGATCAGCGTCCTTTTCAGGATTGCTTTTCGTCCGTGCGATCTTGGATGCGAGAGGTATAAGGGTTCCAGTTATGGTCACAAGCGCTGTCTTCGTGCTTGGGCATCAAGCACTCTGAGGCTGCATTCGTGGAGAGTGTTTGTTCTCTCTGTGAGAGCATAGCCCTCTTGGATTGCGGAGACGACTGACGTTTCTACGGGAATGCTGTCCACGCCTTTGCAGTGCTGACACGCCGTGGTGCGGCTGTCAAGCGCTCGCAGGACGCTCTTCGCATCACTACGCTGAGTAGGACGGAGGATGCATCCTCCACCTACCGGCCTCTCATCCTCAGCCGTTTGAGGCTCCGGTCGAGACTGCAGAGTCGTGTTCTACGATTTCTGCCGAATCCATTGGACCTCCTTCTGGTCCCGTTCACTTCTGCAGCATCAGAGGTGTATCCATTTTTCCTCCGAGGCGGAGTTGTTCCGGAGATGGCGGCCGTGCCCGCTCGAGCGGCGGAAACGGTAGAGTTGGAGAGGTTAACCCCTCTCCGCCCGAACCGTACCACCCACGTGATTGGTATTTCGGAGCTGCTCGGGCCTCTCGGTCCTCTCCTCCTGTGCCTTTCTTTCCCGAAGGCACGAAGAGCTGACGTGATTTGCGGCCATCTCGGCCATTCAGCGTTCAGCTTCAGCTTTCACCCCTCACCAATGGAGCCGCTAAGGGCGGGGACCCCTTCAGTGAGCGGGAGGCTGCGATGCAGCTGCGTTCCTGGAGGGACCACCCAACCCTTCCCTCTTGTGTTTGTAGACAGTCGTCCGGTTACGGGCGATGTCCGTCAGGCATGCGGAGAGGCGGCTTCAGCCCTGCATGCAATAACGTTGCTACAGGTTCACCAAGGATTTACGAGGGAGGCCGCGACCTTCAGTCGTGCGATGTCCACCACAGTGGTTCAAGATCGCCACCTTTGGCTGTGTCTGGCTGACATGACGGATGCAGGCGAGAACAACTTCTTGAATGCTCCTGTCTCACAGACCGGCCTCTTCGGCGAGGCCGTGGAGTCGTACAGCTCCGCTGCGCAGACTGAGGCGATCTCCTAGGTCATGCCCCGGCGAAGGAGAGCTGCCCTTGGACCACCACGCCGGCTCCTCAGTCTGCCTCTCGCCGTCGGCGTCCTGCGGCGGCCACCTCCGTTCCCCTCCTCGGACCCCATCTCGGCAGGGCGGGGAAACCGGTCGTCAGCAGCTCACTTCCTGTGAAATCGGGAGTTTAGTGGCCAGTAACGGGCGACCCGGATTGGCAGAGGATCACTCTTCAGGAGATGGTGATTCGCTCCTTCCCCCGATAGAGGGTTGGTGGAAAATTCTTGGTTTGCATGTGTTCCACCGGCGGTTTAGCCGGTACCCACTTAACCACACATAGAGTGCATTCCTCTTCCCTCTCCAGGTCACCAGCTCACCCTACCTCTCCTCTATCGCCAGCGGGTGTTCTGAGGAGTCCGAGCCCTCCACTGAGGAGACCGGACAACCAGCACCCTCATCGGAGTCTGTGCTCTCCGCAGAGGAGACCAGACGACCGTCACATTCAGCGGGCTCAGGTCAGTGTCACGCACACATACTGTAGATGTTTATGCTGTCACAGCAGACGCACCGGCAGTCTCACCTGTCTCGCTTCGCTGCCCCACCGCGGGTACTTCGGTAGTGTCGTTAATCCTCCTCATACGGTGCCTTGGTGCTTGGCTTCAGTTCCCAGCCCGTTTCATTGGGTTTTACGCATATAGTTAATGCTTCGGCATCTCGCTCGTTTAAGTCATCAGGTCGTCTGGGAAAGAGCAACTTTGCCCGTGCAGAGGATCCTTTTTCTCAGTATGGAATTAGACTCGATCGACTAATTGGCGTGTTTTACAAGAGTGCGCAACTAGTCAGTTCTGACTTGCCTCGGTTTAATTCGAGGGAAGTACGCGGTCCCTCTGAAACAATTTCAGAAGCTCCTGGACATATGACAGCATGCTGCGGCTGTGAAACTGCTCGAGCTGCGTCATATGAGACCGCTTCAGCGTTGGCTTTACGATCGAGTCTCGAGGAGAGCGTGGCGCACCGGCATAAATTGTATAAACACTACACCTGCGTGTCATTTTAATTTTCCCCGTAGTAGACCCAGCATTTCTGATAGCAAGATATGCCTCTGAGGGGTCTCCTGGCATTCTGTAGCATACAATGCCCTAAGCACGGGATGATCAGCCACGTATGACGGACTTGCAGTCTCTGGGGTGTGTATAGCACCCCAACTGCCGCGAGCGGTGCGCTGTATATCTGGGACTTGTACGCTCCGCTATGGAGATGCGAGGGAAGGATGTATTAGTCGACACCGATAACATTGCGACTGTTGCGTTATTTACCGTTAAGGCGGTTTTGCGCTCTCGTCACCTGTCGTATCTCGCTCGTCATCTCCTCCTTTGGAGTCAGAAGCATCTGAGGTCCCTTCGTGCCATTTACATCCCAGGTTCGCTCAATACAGCGGCAGACGCGTTCCCGAGCTGCGCGCCCCGGCGAATGGCGGCTCCACCCCCAGACGGTCCAGCTAATTTGGAAGAAGTTCGGTTGTGCGTAGATAGATCTGTTTGCGTCGCCGGACGATACCCACTGTCGCCTATTTTATTCATTAACCGAGGGCAGCCTCGGCGTGGATGCGTTGGCACACAGCTGGCCGCGGGGGGTGCGTAAATACGCATTCCTTCCAGTGAGCTTATTGCGCAGACACTGCAAAGTCAGGCAGGACGGGGAGAGCCTTTTATTAATCGTCCGTACTGGACGACCAGGAATTGGTTTTCATAGTTAATGCTCCTCGCGACAGCCCTCCCTGGCGGATTCCCTTGAGGAAGGGGCACATTTGGCACTCGCGCCCCGACCTGTGGATATCCATGTATGGTCGTTCAGCGCGCGCAAGGTTTAGGTGATTTATCGCAAGCGGTATCTAACACCATTGACGCGGTTCGAGCACCGTCCACAAGACGGGCTTACGCGCTTAATGAAACCTTTTCGTCACCCGGTGCTCTTCGCAACGCGAGGACCCCAGAGAATGCCCTTTAACATTGTGCTTTTATATCTTTAACATAGGTTAGATGGTAGGATGTCCCGCCGCCATTAAAGTTGATATCGCCGCTATTTCTGCTCATCACTCACTATCAACGGCAGATCAGTTGGCCAGCATGATTTAATTATTACATTTTAAGAGGCGCTCGCAGGCTAAACCCCTCGCGCCCTCCCTCTTTCCTCCTGAGACCTGTCCATGGTGCTGAAGCCTTCAGGTCTCCTATTTTAGCCTTTGCAGTCTGCGAGTCTGAAGTTTTTTATCAATGAAAACTCTGACCCTGCTAGCATTGGCCTCCATGAAGAGAGTAGGGGATTTACATGCATTCTCTGTTGACGATTCGTGCTTTTAGTTTGGTCCTGCTGTCTCACTGAAGACCCAGACCAGGCTACGTGCCCAAAGTTCTCACCACTCCCTTCAGAGATAAGGTGGTGAGCTTGCAAGCGCTGCCCCCGGGGGACGCAGACCCAACCATGGCTTTGTTGTGCCCCGTACGCGCACTGCGACTCTACGTGGTTCGCACGCAAAGCCTCAGGACCTCAGACCAGCTCTTTGTTTGTTATGGTGGCCAGCAGAAAGGGAAAGCTGTCACTAAGCAGAGGATGTATCATTGGATAGTTGATACTATCGCCCTGGCTTATAATCTTCAGGGTATTTCTTGCCCCTTTAATTTGAGAGCGCACTCCACACGGAGTGTTGCCTCATTTTGGGCTATCGCTCGTGGTTCCTCGCTAACAGACATCTGTAGAGCTGCTGGTTGGGCGACACCTAATACGTTCATTAGATTTTACAATGTTTGTATCGAGCCTGTATCCTCTCGTGTTCTTTCCTCACCAGGGAGGGCACGGAGAGCAGACTCGCAAGTCGGCTTGCAGCCTCCGACTGAGGCTCCAAATTGAGTTTCAGTATGGAAGGCCATCAGAGAAAAAATGCGTAATGGTTTGAATTGCTCTTCCTCTGTTGCCTTGGCAGCCTTTGTTGCGGAGCACTGGCTGTCAGCCTTTCACTAGCTGTATTCTTACGAACCTACGTGTTTGGCTGGGCTCCAAATTGTGTTCCTTTGTGAGTATTATTCTGTGGGGTTAATCCTACCAGCCCACGTTTCCCTTAGCAGAGCACTGCTTTGCTTACACAGCCACGGCTGTCATTTATACCTCAACTACGGTTGACTTTCGCCCACCAATAGCCCTTAACGGGGCGGTGGCTTCCGCAGCGTCCCTATACCGCTCAGATAGGGCGCTTCCCAGTCACTGGCACTACTGTGGGGTTAAAGGAACATCTAGTGCCCGGCCTTCTGCCTTAAAACCTAATTCTCCTTATCCTTAAGTGGAACCGGAGGGCTTTACGCAGACACTGGAAGAGGTCAGCCCTCAGTGGCGTTTTGTTAGGGATTCCCAATTCGTCGGTCACGACGTGACGGCGTAGTGACCGACTGAAAGGGAACGTCTCGGTTACGAATGTAACCCTCGTTCCCTGAAGGAGGGAACGGAGACGTCACGTCCCGTCGCCACAGGGCTGCTCCCTGCTGTTTATCGACCGGTCACATTCTCCCGGCTTTCTCAGCGAAAAGAAGCCAATTTCCCTATCTGCACCCGCTGCTTATAAAGGCACCTGGCGGGGCGGTGCCAGCATTATGCAAATATCTCAATGCCAAGTTCATTGGCGTTTTAGTAGTATACGAAGCAGATTGGTCTCTCTAAGCGAGTTCCCAATTCGTCGGTCACGACGTGACGTCTCCATTCCCTCCTTCAGGGAACGAGGGTTACATCCGTAACCGAGACGTTTTGTTACACGCATTTCTTACCATTTTCGCTTTGGTTTAGGGTTAGATTTACATAAAATGACATCCTTACCTAAACAAACTCTAACCCCAACATCAGGCGACAATTGGTTAAAGTTGAGAAAATATAAAAGAATAAGTATTGTATCTTTTTTTTAAATAAACCAATACTTAAAGTGACAAATACTTAAAGTAACATATAACACAAGCACCAAATCTAGCCCTAAACCAAAGCGAAAATGGTTTGAAAATAGGACAAAAAAAGTTGAGTAACCAAAACGTGAAAGTGACACAAACAGAAATTGTGACATGCTCACGTTCAAACGCGGCAAAACGTGACATTTTCACGTTGGTCCATACGTGAAATAATCACGTATTGGCGTGATATAGGGTTGCACAGAGATGTCTGTGGACTCATCAATTTCCAAGCCAATAACCTTTGATGTTCTGATGGCTTCTAAAATGGGCTCCTCAACCACTTCACCCAGAATCTGTAACATTTTGTCCACAATCCTGTGGGACCTGTAGTTGGTCCTTTGATCAATTTAAAAAAAAAATTATTTGTAATTATTTGTAATCCATGACAGCAAAAGTACACTAATGAAATAAAAATTCTTACCTTCAATTTGGCAAAATATTCACAGCCTAAGGAGGTCTGCAAGAGCCAGCAATGCCCGGTAATTTGTATGGTGTGCGATTTCATGCTTTACCAGCCAGTAAAGACATTTAAAGCCGCCAATTATGGCCTCATGCTCCACATTTAAAATGGGCTGAAATGCCACACTGATGGGCAGACCTTATAAACAAACATTCAATAAGCTGTCACTGTTAGTTTAAATTAAATAATTAAATCACCCTAGTTTGTTATTCCTAAACAACTCAAACACTTACTTCGGCTTGATTGGGCTGCAATTCCAACACATGAAATGTGATTGGTTGAGCTCAAGTGGGAGTCCAAGGCATCACGCCTGTAGTTAGTGCCTCTATGAAAGGCCTTTGAGAGGGGCCACGTAATGCCCTTTGACGGTGCATCCTGCACAGTCTGCAAAACATCCCTAGGAACAATGCAATAACTCATTGTACGTCGTATGAAGAATGCAGCAATTTTAGGTTGTGTTTTTCGGTCCATTTGGCTGTGTACAATGTGACAGAAAACATGTGCAATCATCAAACATATAAGATGTGTGAACGCAACTAGCCTTAATAAGAAAACATTACAGCTATCATAATAATTGCAGATGCTTCGAGCGAACAGTTTACAGATTATTATAGTATTTAAAGACTTTAGATCATTTAGAATAATTATCTTACCTCGATGGCTACCCAGATAGCATGCAAACCATTTAAACAATGTTAAAAACTACTGCATTGAATCAATATCATGTTTGCACCCTCCACCAACATTGAAAAAATATCTAGATTCCAACAAACCACCACCATCGCGATCAGTGCTTGCTTCAGTTGAGTCTTTGACTCCTATTATTCACTAAGTTAAATCTTTCTTTTCTTTTTTTAGTGTTTGTATGTGTATATGTAGAAACACATGTGCATTGGAAAAGAAAGATGTGTTTCAAAGTTAAGTTGAACCTGGTTGCTTTTTGTGAAGATGTCAAAATGATATAAAATTAAGCTGCTTTACATGATTATGTTGATCCATTTTTGACATTTATAATTGTTTTGGTTTGTAAATACACTGTGACAAGACAAACAGAAAAATTGCTGACACATTCAGACATCATTACTCGTCCTACAAATCTCAACAATGGTGACAATCATCAAACAAATTCATATAAAACAATCAACTGCAATGCATGCTGGGAGTCATAAATTAGTTTAGTACTACGATGATACCCAGCATGCATTGCAGCATGAAGCTTTCTTTTGTTGATGGTCACCATTGATGAGATTCATAGATCGATTCATGATGTCAGAGATAGATTCAGTAGTTTAACTTTAAATGTTTTTTTATATAATCCTCAAAATAACAGACCTGACACTGTTTCCAACTACTACTATAAAATAATTTTTTTGCATAACTTTAACAGTATTTCATTAATATCGCTTAGGTATATCTACAAGAATAAACTACTTGATAACATTAGATCTTTGTTTTCTTTGCAATAGCAGATGTATTTTAAAACACTGCTTTAACAGCCAAAGAAAACTTACCATTAAAACACAAGAGTCAGGGGCCCAGCCAAAGCAAACACTGATCACGACAATGGTGATTTGTTGGAATTTCAGTGTTTTTTCAATATTTATGGAGGGTGCAAGCGTGATATTGATTCAATGGTATTAACATTGACAAATCAACGATTTTTAACATTGTTTCAATGGTTGCATGCTATCTGGGTATCCATATTCTAGATGAACGTCTTCCCCCCAAAAGGTTTTCTTTTTCCCAGAATAAAGAATGTTGTAGAACGTCCGGTGAACGATGACTGATAGCGCAAAGATTGTAAAAACTGATTATTTCACACTATTAATTACAATTCTTAATGGAGTGTAACTACTGTCGCATGTAAATAATGCAAATAAATAATGTGAGCAAGAGCGCTCTACAATTATATAGAATCAACAGGCACGTGCAATCTAGCTAGCAGGTGAAGAACTCAAACAACAATATCACCAGATAACTTACTTTAAATGTGCAAGAACTATAAACTAATACAATAACAGGCTTAAATAAACCCAAAACATAAGTCTACTTACAGTTCTCATGGACACACGAACTGGCTAGTTATCCTCCAGTGACTGACGCGTCTTTTCCTCATTTCGGCCGTGTGACACGCGTGCCCGCTCACTGTGTCAAGCGCGTCCGCGCTATTCTCCGAGATGCACTTGACGGCAAATTTTATTTATTTGTTTATTTATTTATCTATTTATTTTTGAACGACCTTGTTAAGGCAGTAGGGTTTCCAAGCTTAGGCGGGCCGCCTTAACTATAAAGTGCTGCGGGAAACCCTGAGCATACTTAGATTACTTACATAACACTCCAAAGTACAATAAATGGTTGATAAAGCACAATTACCTGTCAAGAAGAAATATGGCAAGCTCTGCATCCAGCTAGAACCCTTTAAAAGCTCATAGATCCCTCCACCTTTCAAATGCTGGCCTGATATTGATCCTAGTTTTATTACAGGCACGGTCGCTTTCTATATTCGTTTCCTTTTTTTCCTAGGTTGTTTTCTTTTTATTGGTTGTTCTCCTAGCTCTGGTTGTTAGCCAAGGAATCGGAAGTTTGTTAGTGAATGTTCTCTCCGCCATCACGCTGCGTTCAATCCAAGGTGGAGGCATGTGATATTGGGCTTGTTCGGCTTCGTGCGGCGCCACAGGAGCCGACAGCCGGGTGACGTCGAGGTACCGCGAGAGCCAGATGAAATTAGACTTTGTATGATTTCTCTAATCATTTTCGCTGTGCTTTCACGTCATTTGGCTGTCGGTTCTTGTGGTGCTTCATGAAGTCAAACAAGCCTAATGTAACACAAGCAAGGAGGGGAATCTGTGGCGTGTGCAGGAACTGTGATTGACAGGCAGATTTTACACAGCCCTGTGCTGATTGGACCAGATGAACTGAGAGCGCTGGATTTTTGCCAACCAAATAACAGGCTCTAGGTGGAGGTAGAAGCCTTTTTTTCTTAAACTGTCTAATTTATGTTGTTCTTTTGGAGCATAGTGTCGGTTTCAGTGAATATGATCAAAAAATCTTGCCGACTGCAGCTTTAATGGAATATTCCATTTTCTTGGAGGAGGGGTCCAGATGGTTTGCTCACCACCATGTCGTCCAGAATGTTGATGTCTTTGTTCAGTCGAGAAGAAGTTGTGTTTTTTTGATGGAGGCATTGCAGGATTTTTCTCATTTTGATGGACTTTGGTAGAGCCCAACATTTGGTGCTTGGCTCAACACTTAACAGTTTTTTTAACAGAGTTTCAAAGGACTATGGATGATCTCAAGCGAGGCGTGGGGGTCTTGTCTGGCGGGACGATTGTCATTTTTGACAAGAAAAATGACAGATATGCACTTTTGAAGCACAACTTTTCGTCTAGGTCCGGTCCAGCGTGACCTAACGTAAATGCGTAGTGACGTAGGGAGGTCACGTGTTACATATATAAAACGCACATTTGCGGACCATTGTAAACAATAAACTGACACAAAGACATTAATTAGTATCAGTTGACATACAACAACGTAGGAACGGTCCTCTTTCAACACACTTGTAAACACTGGGGTGGAGTTTCGCGTTCGTCCTCTGTGACTTCTTGACGTCATGGCGTATTGCGTGGGGTCACGCTGACGCATCACAACCGGATCTAGACGAAAAGTTGTGGTTTGGGGGAGCATGTTTTTTATTTTTCTTGTCAAGAATGACGGTCGTTTTGCTGGATGGGGCCCTTGTGCCTCGTTTGGGATCATTTATATAAAGGGACTGTTGGGTGTTGAGTTGAGTGTTGGATGTTGGGCTCTGTTGAACTCCATTGGAGTGAGAGAGATCCTGCAATGTTTTACTCAGGGAGCATGGTTTCTTCTCGACTGAACAAAGAAGGACATCGGCATTTTGGATGACATGGTGGTGAGTGAATTGTCTGCATTTTTCTTTTAAGAAAATGGACTATTCCTTTAAGTTGATCTAACTTTTCACTTGTTACAGTGTAAATGATAAAATAGATAGTTTCAGTCCTTGATGCTGATTGTTTTATTCCCAGCTATGACATCATCACTGAGCTACTTTCAGTCTCACTGTGCAGCACTCATAGCTGATCATTAATATTGAAGTGAGATGCTACAAAATTACAGAAATGTTCAAGTACAAGAACACATCTTGGTTAGTTATTGCCTAATAAGTCAAATAAGTCACTGGCACAGCTTCTGCAGGTTTCAAAGTCAGGTGCCGGTGTGCCGCGTTGTTTTGTGTACCATCATTACTGGGGAAACCCCTAAAAAAAGAAGATGAGGAAACACAATCAAGGTGGAATTATTATTTTCTAACGCAAGCTGTACTTTAAATGTACTAACACAACGAAAAGTGAAAGTGTTTTAGCGCTGCCAGTGGCACTGAATGGCATAGCACATCACTCAGAACTTTTGTGTTATTTTGAAAATATGCACACAGCTGTCATGATGGTTATTTGCTGAGTAGCGCTGTGATAACGGCTGCAGTGAGACTGAAATCTGAGAATCACAGAAAAGTCAAATTCTGAATGTTCTGCCTTTTCTAAATATAACTGAGTTTGTGTCTTTTTTTCAGATACGATGGACAAAATAAATGCTTAAATACATAAAACTGTAGGATACTGATTAAAACAAGGCTTGGCTTTCTGAAGGTTTGCTACTATAAATGTTTTAACACTCTGGGGTCGACGCAAACTCTTTATTTTTCAATCACTCTGCAAAGAGACTTAAATTACTCTGCTGATTTTTGACATACAGATATGATTTATACATAATTTAAAACGTTAAAGTGTCTATTTTTTTCTGTCCACTCCCAATAAAAACAGAATGTCGTGCTTTTCACAAAATTAAGAAAATAAACATGATGCGCGTTTTGTTCTCTCTCCCTCAGTGAAGTCATTGCAGAAACGCGTCAGAAAAATAAACTGTAACTTAACGAATACTTGTCATAGAAACAAAAGATAAATGTCTACATAATGCTTGGAATGTCAGCTTTTGAATGATGTAAGTGAGATCGAAAACATATTGTCATTCGGTGTAAACTGTATGAGAAGGAGGAGAGATACCGTCTTTCTCATGTTACCTGTTTATCTGTAATGAGATGAGATCGCCACACCCCGCGCCATTGAAGTGAACGAGTAGAAACATCCATATGCATAACTCGTGCCTCCTGCAGTCAATGGATACAAAATCCACAATCCAGTCTCTCCACTCCTTGTTGTTTTATCCGAGTGCACCAAACATGACATCTACTGTAAATCCTTATTTACTTGCATATGTGTGTCAGTATCTCCAGACGCGAGTTTGTCTTAGAATTTGTAAATCAATATATTGTTTTATGTGAATGAGTACACAGACTGATTTTCACATCATTTTGAAGAAAAAACCCTAGACTACTAGATCCTGTTTTGAAAAGTCTTGGGAAAACATGTTTAGAATGAGCGTTGACAAATGTCAGTGCATGTCAAAACTTCCCCAGGGCCCTAAAAACCCCTTAGACCCCAGAGGGTTAATAAAGCTTTTTGGTACCTGCCTTTCTGAGATATTTATCCACATATTATATTTGTATTAAGACATTCACAATCGTCAGATAAATGTTATCTTTTGAATATATTTCTCTGTTTTCTGTTTTCACTGCAGTATGTGGTAACACTTTCTATGAAGTCTGTGTTTATAATGCATTATTGCAGGCATATTCCCTTATAATAAACATTATTATACTGTATGTTGTATTCTCTAATAAATAATCATTACAACAGTTACAATACATTATTTGTGGTTGTACCATTTATGAGTATGATGATTTATGACACATGAGGAACTCCACATTGTTATCTTGTATTATAAGTACACGTTGTCATATATTTAAATTTTATATATTTGCGTTGTATAATTGTCACTTGACCTAAAGCAGTAAATAAACCATAAGTCTTCTCATAAACATCCACAATGCTTTACATACAAATAACTGAAACAAACAGAAAGCTACAGATTGGGCTTTAATGTTCTTTAAAAGGAAAACCTCAGGAAAATGTGTCAGAAATGTCCAACATATGTTTGTTACCAGCCTTACTCCTCTATAGTGGGTCAATATTTATACCCAATCATTAAAATGGCACTCATAATACTGGCAAAGGCTTTAGTGGAGCTTTTGTAGAGCATCGATGAGCAGTGTACTGCTTACTAATTCTGTGAAACATTTTGAGTCGTCCCAGATGACCTGCCCAAAGTTTAGATTGTCTCATTTTTAAACATGTCCTCCATACACTAAAAGAAAGAACCATTTAAAAATTTTCGATACAGAAGATTATTATGACAAAAAGTATCTAAAATAAAAGACTATAAAAGAGACCGTCTCTCTTTCCTCCTCTGCTTCTTTTGTAACTCTAGCGTATATTTGAGAGATTTCTGAGTTCCCTGAAACTTGTTTAATCTTCTTTCTATTAATTAAAGATTTAATAGAAGTGGTTTCACAGAAGGGGGTTGGCAAATCACAATGATAAAATGAAAGCACGGTCAAAAGGTTCTCTTTGTTCACTTCATGACCCATTTCAGTTTCAGCGCATGTTAACACCACATTACAGATGTTACTAGAAAGCAGTAAATTGGCAATCATAAAACTCCAGGACTCTGTCCTCCATCTAGCTGCCACAAAGACATCTGCAAGACGAGCCGCTTCCTCAGCAGAAGATGAATCGTGCTCTTCATTCCTAGTTCGGATCTAACCAACTTTATAAGGTGGCTTTAACCTTTACTAAGGTAAATATTGAAGGTAAATGTGCATAAATGTAAAATCGTTGTTGTGGTGCACTATAAGAATGAGATGCACTTGATAATTTATCACTACATAATGACTGTTCCCTTCATTGTTTACATTATTTAAGGGTATGGGGGCAATTTTGTTATTTTAAACATTAAGATGCCTGTTTGAGGTGTCGTAACAGAAAACAGCTTGCACTGACAAATCCTAAAACATATAAGTGGCATTGTTTCGTCTCAAGATGCACATCAGTAATGTTTTTTGTTAGGGATGTTTGTGAAAACACTTAAATGTCCTAATTTAACTTAGGCCAAATCCTGGTTAACCTAAAGATTTTGCTTTTCCTATCACCCACTGCTTTCTGAAAAAGAAATTACATCATTCCTTAAAGAGTTTCAGACTCTATTAATTCACTAATCTGGGGAGGGTGCTAGTAAGTACTTGATATGTGAATGCAATTTCTACATCTAATTGCAATACATGCATTCACGCCTGCAATGTAAGCGGACAGTTTTTGATGTGAATCATCAAAAATAGATACCACACGCGGTCACATGATTGTGTCACGAGTGACTTTTGGGTGGAAATGAAGATGAGAGAGAGAGTTCCGCCCGGACCGAAGTATGCAAACACCCGTCACTTCCGGGTAACCCCGGGCAACCGAATCAGTGCAAATGGGAAACAGGTGCAAGCAATGATGTGGCGATTGTTGACTGGGCAACTCGCAGCTTGAAGTGAGTATAAAGGAAGCAGTTGAGACACGGTGAGTTCGTTGACGTTGTTGCTGTTGTGTGTTGGAAGTGAGCTATTGTGGGCGAAGGGCACCGAAGCTGTTGTAGACACGGGGTGAACAGGCAGAAGCATTAAAGAAGGATCTGTGGGCAGAACGAGACTGTAGGAGCGCCGCACCACGAGCTGCAAGGGCCTCGAAGCCCTGGAAGGAGGAGAGCCGACTAAGTCACCTGTGAAAAGAGGAGAGAGGAAAAGTCGGTTAAATCAAGAGAAGCTGGTGTCAATATCTACCCTACCTTTGCTTACAATTGCAGGAGTTCGGTCGTGGTGTGTGTGGCCATCCTCTGTCTCTAGGGAGAGAGACGCCACCCCGAAACCCTGTAGAGAGGAGAAGAGGGACAAAATTATTCCTCAGTCTTGACTTCTGGAATCTCGCTCCTGCCTGGTTGAAGGTAGCAGCTTATACTCGTTTCCATACACTCATTGTGTGTTTGTGTCTTTGCCTCCAGTAGAAGAGGAGGGCGCCACGCGTCAACAACCTCACTTGGAGGAGGCCAACAGGCCCCAGGAGAATAATACTCACCAGCCGTGGGAACAAAGGAGCCCTGAGTCCCTTTCCCCGCTTTCCCCTGTGGGCACGTGGCCCTTGGCGCCCGGGCCTTTCCTGTCTGCCAAAAACACAAAGAAGACGTCATTTTAGATTTCCCTTCCCAAGAACATTTTAATTAAATTGAATAAAGTTTGTTTTGAAATTACTTACCTTTCTCGTGTGTCGATCATTTGGGTGCTTCATTAGGGACTTCCTCAGAGTCCACACTTTGATGACATCATGTAGTGCAGACTTTAGGGACAGACTCGAGTGTCCCGCCGAAAATAAGAAGAGAAGTTGCCCATCAGTGAGAACTCCTCACATCCGTCGTCTGATCTGATTGCTCTTTCACAAGGACTTCTGTGTAAAGTGATGAAGCCTGCAGCAGTGTGGACTTCAGAGCATAAAAATGACAGATGGGACACCCGATGGACTCGTAGACTATAAGGGAGCATGCACAATTTAAGGCAACTAGAACGAAAGTCCACATGAAGTGCGTAATTTGGGACAGGACCTTACTGGAGTAATATTGAAGTTTTATGTCTTGTAGCTGTTGGGGTGTGACTTACACCTCTAGAAGAGTTTGATCTTTAGTGGGATCAACAGTAGATATTCACTCTTCATACTCACATCCCACTGGATATACAGTAGAGAAAACATACTGGCATTTGTCAAACATTAGTGCTTAGAAACTAAAGGATCTGCGTAAGGTTCATCAGTTCGCTGGTCGTGTGGAGTATAAAACATATGCAGATTATTAGCTCAGTTTATTAGTAATGAAAGAAACAGGTTTATAAAAATATAAAACATAATCTGTCCTGTGAATCGAGTTGAGACTGTTGCTCAAGAATGAGAGCCCTAGCAGTAATAAGATGAAGATTAATGATTAGATTTTTTTCTGCTGGAGACATAAAAGATGAAATAAAGATAAGAGACATCTTTTACAGAACTCAGCGATAATTAACAGCTATAAATTAACTTTTAATATAAAAGTATGTAATAGTTGTCAAAATATATTCATGTTATGAAATGCTTTCCTTCTTCTTATGCTATGAAAAGTGTCAAAAAGAGTTTCTTTAACATCCGCTTGAGTACGAGAAAATTAGATAAAATCATTAAATGATCTACTACAACTTCAACTGCTCATAATAATGTTGTATTTACTAAACACATTTATAAGGACTAAAGTGATGCTATTGATCATAAGAGCTGTTACCATTTTTGTTTTCTTTATCTTTTGTTAAATAATAATTGGATAACATTTTGAAATTAAAAAGCCCTGTCATGAACTGATGTTTATGTTGTGAATTTTACACTTGTTTTTGAGGTTGTCTCTGATATGATGTGTTTTGCTTACCAGTCTAATCTAGTATTAAACTGAAGCTGGTATAAACTGGTTTTCTGGGCAGAGATGTCTATCACACAGTCTCATCCTGTTTAAGTGGGTGGTTTGTGGCAAAGCCGATCAAGTTTTTATGCTGATTCAAGATCAGGACACTCATTTTTGCAGCGGTGTTTCCTAATCTTTAATCTGTGTCTTCAGAATTAAACAAATATATTTCTGTTATGTTATACGTTTGAAAGATGCTTTCATGTAAATTGCTTTAATTTAAACTAAATCGATCAGAGACCCCATAGTATTATTTTTTTTCTGATTTTGGAAGTCAATGGGGCCTCTGATAGGTTTGGTTTCAAACATTACTCAAACTATCTTCCTTCGTGTTCATCAAAAAAAAAATTTATACAGTTTTGTAACAACATGATAGTGAGTAAATGATGACACCTTTTGTGTTCACAGTATACAATTTATCAGTATGGGTGCGTTACATTCGACAGTAAGTGAACTTAACACGATATTCAACCATCTTAAATGAGATTACAATCTGAAGGGAGAGAATGTGTGCATATGTCACGGAGTAACAAAGACAGGCGGAACGAAAATTGGCGGGAATAGTTCCGCCCGGACCGATTTTCACAAACACCATGTCGGTTCCGGCTGACTCCGGGCAAGGAAAATCAAGGTTAATATATAACAGGTGAGCGAAACGAATCGGGCGATCGGCGATTGGCTTTCGCAAGAAGAGGAGGCCCATAAATAGGGCAATTATACGATCAGAAGGGAAGTTTGATTCTGCTGTGAAGTCTGTGCTGGGTGAAGTTGTGCTGCGGGTGAAGCATATCCATGTGGAGTTTTTTGTGGGCAAAGCGGGTTGAGTGTACACAAGGAGAAGACTGACGGGGATTACAGCCTCGGCGAGGAAATTACAGACACCAGCTGACTCTAATTTGAGAGTAGTGAAAGATCATGAATGTGCAGTGTTGATATGATTTCACTATGTGTCTCGGAGGAACTAGAGATGCCGAACGGATGTAACGAGAAAATCTGAAGGGAATAAGCGGAGGTGGAGGAATAATACATCTGTTGAGAGGTACTGTGAATTGGATATAACAGTGTGGTATACCAAAACCCCTTCTGTGATCTACTGCTGTCCTTGTCTCTGCCCTTCATTCTCTGAGTTCCTTCTGTGTACAGTAACCATGGATTCTTATGTACCACCCAGTCTGTTTTAGTCGGTGTGAAGCGTGGGAAAAGCGGTGGAAGTCATCTACGCTTTCATGCGCTGTTCTCCAGCCCTTGTCGCCTGTGTATCCAGGTCTTTGAAACCGGGCCGCAGTTGTGGTACTGACCTTAGTCACGTTAAGTGTGAAAATTGCGGTAGGTGCTTTATTTGAAGTGAGTACACGTAGAAGAGTGCTGTGCTGTGCTGTTCTAATTGTTGCCAGTAATCACATCCTAGGCTGAGTCCAGAGTCCTGTATAGTGGTGGGATTGGACGGCCGTTTTCATATCTGCACACGATCCAGAGACTGGTTGCATCCCTCATGCCTGTATAGAAAGGTGGTGTATGCTCACCGAAAATCTAGGGGAGTTGACAAATGTGAGTGAAGTGTGTGCTTTCTGCTATTCACCTACAGGTCCGGAGCCAAGGGCTTGTGTCGATGTGGGACTGTTCTCATCGATTATTACAAAGTGGAAGCGTTGGGAAGTTGGCCCGCAAGTAGAACGCCTCACTCAGGAAGAAACTCACACCCGCCTCCTCCATCTGGTGTGCTTCGAGAAGTGTAAGCCTTAGTGCCTGTTGTAGCGAAAGCCCAGTGTGTTCACCGGCCGCCGTAAGTTAAGCTGACCAAGGATCCACCTGTATAACCTCCTAGTCTGCTAAAGCTATAGTCCAGTGTATGCACTGTTTGCGGTTGAAGTTGCTGCCCCAAGTTAAAGACCCCATATACCTACCTGCTGCCCGAAGTTAAAGGCCCTGTATACATACCTACCTTCTGTCCAAAGTTAAAGGCCCCCATACATTTATGTCACAGGTCGGAGCGGACCACAGAGGTCGTGAGTCTCGCCCCTCCCTAGTTTCCACCTCGAGGAGGTCCCAAAAGCACCCCAATGACCAGACACACAAGAGAGTAAGTATCAATTTAAAACAAACTTTATTAAATTATTAAAAATGAAGAAAGGGCAGGGGAAAGGGGACACTAAAACTATAACTCTCCGGCCCAGGGAGAGCGGGATTCCCAGAGTCGCCTAGACTCTCACGGGGACAGGGAGGGTCAGTCGCTCTGTTTCTTTTCCAGTTCGTGTCCGTCCGTGACTTGCAGTGGGTATACCTAATTTGAGCTCCTCTTTTTGTCCACAGCCGTTGCAGTCCAATTCCTCCACTCCTGGTTCCTGGATGGAAGGGACGCACACAGGTAAGTATGAAGGTAAGTATGGGAGAGAAAGCGAGTACCTGGGTTTATTTCATCCAGCAGATGCGTATCCTGCGGTCGTACACTGAGGCGTCCAATAAATCTGCGGGGTCTCAGGGGGTCAGCGTGGAACAGCCCAAAAACACACAGGTGAGTATTCGGCTGTTAAGAAGAGTGCAAGGGGTCCAGCGTTCCGTCTCCAGACGTCGAGGGAATTCTACAGGTAAGTATAGAAAGTCATCCACTGAGTACACAGCTTCAACCAATAAAGCACGGGAACCAGGCAAGTACACTGAACTCGCCGCGTGGAGGCTCGGGTAGGTGTCAAGGGGCAAATACACTGGGCTCGTAGCTTGGAGGTACAGGTAAGTGTAAAGGGGCAATGCACTGGGCTTGTAGCTTGGAAGTACATGTAAGTGTAAAGGGGCAATACACTGGGCTCGTGGCTTGAACGTACAGGCAGGTGTCAAGGGGTAAATGCACTGGGCTTGTAACTTGGATACACAAGTAAATGTAAAGGGCAATTCACTGGGCTCGTAGCTTGGAAGTACAAGTATGTGTAAAGGGGCAATGCACTGGGCTCGTGGCTTGGATATACAGATAGGTGTCAAGGGGCAAATACTGTACAGTACTGAATGAGATGAAGTACCTACTTACTGACCATTAAAACAGTAGATACTACATCCCAGACGTACTAAATCCCCCATGCTGCTACATCACATGACATACGCCATCATCACGTCATGTCTTACCAGCGTGAATTCAGCAGCATCACTGCTTTCCGGCATTTCCTAATATGACGACGCCTTCGTCGTTGGATAACTCCGCTCCCGGGGCATCATGGGATAGTGAAGTGTCCGTCGTATGCACATCTCAACATCTAACTGGAAGTAGTAAGTCATCCGGATATTTTCACATATTGTTTTTTGAATACATTGGCCCTGTCCCAAATGGCACACACCGGACTTGTGGTCCTCCTTAGAGTGTAATGTAAATATAAAAATGTGCAGATTATTTCTGTCTCAGTTTATTAGTAATGAAAGGAACAGGTTTATAAAAATATAAAACATAATCTGTCCTGTGAATCGAGTTGAGACTGTTGCTCAAGAATAAGAGCACTAGCAGTAAAAAGATGAAGATTAATGATTAGATTTTTTTCTGCTGGAGACATAAAAGATGAAGTAAAGATAAGAGACATCTTTTACAGGCAGCGGCGTCTATATGTGTTGTATCTCACAGTAAGTTTGTTTCTGCAATATGAAAATAAGAGCTATGTGATTCCCATTACAAATCCAGGCAATAACCAACTTACAACATCTATTGCTGGTGTTTGTTAGTTCAGTTTGTTAGATCAGTCTGAATCGTAATTTAATGCTTCACTGTTTTTTATTTAGTTTCTTTAGTAAGATCACAGACTGAAGTTGCAGTAGTGTATACATTACATTATTTTAAATACATCCTATAAGGAATTTGCAAGCAAAGGATAGATTTGAGAGGGGCTTGAAAATATTTTTCTGTACAAAGGGAGGCCGGTGAAACAAGGTTTTTTGTCTTATACCATGTTATGTTAAGCAATTCAAAATAAAATAAATCTGTTTTTATATGTCTAACTTCATTCTATCTACTCAATATTACTGTCGTGCAATTCAAATGAAAACCCTTCAGGCAATGTTGGGACATGGGGGGCTTCAGTTTCTTGGACTTTCCTTAGGGCCCCCAAAATGGTAAACACACCACTGTTTACAGGACTCTCCAACAAATAACAGCCACACGTAAAGATAAGAATAGTTGTCTGATTATGTAAAATTCAAGCATGTTCTGAAATGCTTTCCTTCTTCGTATGCTATGAAAAATGTCGAAAAAGTGAAGGGGAGTCTTTCTTTAACATCCGCTTGAGTACGATAATCAGATCATTAAATGATCTACCACAACTTCAGATATTGACACAACTTTACAAACCAGTTGAAGTCAGAGATCTCCACAAGCACGTATGTATACACATTTATTTGTATTGAATCTTTGAAATATTACGGAAAACAAGCATGTTAGTTGTGTTTTATTTTACTGTAATAACTGTCTGATGAATTGAGCGTCACAATGATGTTTTGTTTTCTTTCAGGAATAAGAAAAGAGTTTTGGGTCTTATGTGACTTTCTACAAAACTACATCATGAACTTCAGACTCTCATCATTGATCCTGCTGTTACACATTCAAGGTATGAACACTATTAAGTAGATGACAGTTTTGTGGTTGTAATAAATTTTTAAAACCCTTACTGGGAAAAAGCATCAGTGTGGTTTATTAAAACAGGTAAAGAAGCTGTCACTCGGGCAGTACCCTTTAAAAGGTAAACTTTATTTTTACCTAAACAGTGCATATATATATATATATATATATATATATATATATATATAAGTATCTCAAAGGTGCATATTAATACATTTGAGGTATGTAAATAGTTCATATTAGGAAATAATTGTTCTGACAGTGTAAGTAAAGACAAGCTGGAGAGCCCAGAATGTAACCACAAAGTTGTCTTCCAACAGACGCTTTACATGTAATTGACTGCTTTGTGTTTGTAAGGGTGGATTCACTACAATGATTCAGTCTGTAGGAACACTGAAATGACAGAGAAATGTTAACAGCAAGTATTTCTTGTCAATTATCACCTTTTGCAACTTACCAGCGACGGAAAAAAGCGCAGCTATGATAGCAAAATATGTGGGAGCAGTGTTCGAATTGAAGATCTCTTATAAGCCTTAAGGGACCCCCCATAAAGCACAAAAATATAAATTGGGGGGCCCCCTGGCTTTTATTAAAATTAAAATACTACATGAATTTAAAATTATCATGTTGCGTGTCACAAAGCGAAACTGTCTTTATTTGTCCCAATTTCGCAATAAACTAATTCAAATTACTTCCGTCTGAAATAAATAAACTCGCAAGTGCGCCACATGCTGTTTTCTGGAGGAATTGACAGACAAACAGTGGCAAAGCTATCCTCTCAGTCTGACGGCTGGTCCACCCAGTCACACAAAATATTTTATTGGGAAAGCAGAAGAAATCACGCTTAAATGATAATAAATAATATTCTCTTTAATATTAAACACCTGGGCACATAAACCGCGCTTGAGCGTGTTTGTGACCAACCCTCATTGACGGCAAGCACACATACATAGCCTTGCGCATTTGTGCGCGGCATTGACAAGTACATAAACCCTGCGCGTGTTTGCTGTGATTGTTTTTAATGATAGAGAGAGATTAAAAAACTTATCGCTGAGTTAAGAAGATCTTACTTGTAATTGTCATCTATGTGCACTCAGCAGTATCGTAATTTCAAATTCGTTTACAAGACGACTGCTCTTGTTATGTTAAATATAAAGTTTACATTACGTTGTAAAAATGATGAAATTATCTTCATACGTGCTTAATTCATAATGAGAACGTATTAATACAAGCTTTTTTATTCTGATATAATATATAGCAGAATAAACAATAATATATGTCATTTTATATACAAACTATAATTCTATCTTGACATGCACATTATCTGCTTCATGTTGGTCCGGTTTAATTCAGAGGACTCATTGCTTTGGTGTATTAATTTTCATTGTAAGCCTTGTAAGCCTTTAAAAATTATTTTAGATGCAATTTTGTAATATTTATAGCTTAAATTATCTAATATAATTTATGAAACATTTAAAATCCTTCCTCAGAATTCCGCAGATTCTTCCAAAACATTTCCAGAGATAAAGCAAAAAAACCCCCGCAGATTTCGTCTGGCCCTGTTTATTGCTCAAATACGCATCATTCAGAAATAAAATAACTATATTTATAGAAAGTATATTTTGCATGTGTTTTTAAACATTGCAAATGTTAACATGTAAGCGATTTTAAACAATTTGAGCGCAAGATGTGAGCTGTTTTATGTGCGCAAAGACAATAGTCCCTTTCACACATACAGTCTTTACTGGTAATTTACTGGTAAATTGCAGTTAACATGTCATGTGTGAACAGAACCTGTCCGGTAAATCAGTGCTCCCAATTTACCAGTAAGACAGGTTGTAAGATTACCAGTAATTTACCGGTAAGCGCTATGTGTGAATGAAAAATATAGGATTCCCGGCATTTAGAACGGACGACGTCAGACCGTGCTGACAGATCGGGCCAATCAGAAAGTTTTTTATACAGGTGACGCATTTACCCCCGAACTGTTTACAGATGTTTCCACACACATGTTGCTTAAAAGTCGAGCACACCTGAAGTTAACATCCACATTTCTTCACCAAAGTTGTTTAAAACAGCTTACCGTCTGCCATATTGCCGACGTCCTTAGCACACCATCTGTGAAGCCTAATGTGCAAACGCAGGTTGACGCCGCCTCACGCAATTTGTTTGGTCACAAGCAACTTCGCGACTGTTTGCCACAGATGTGAAAACAACAAAATACGGACCGTGGATATTAAGTCATAACCCGCCGTTTACAAATACGACATGGGAGCTCGCCGGCCGCGCGCCACATGTAACTTCCGCTTTCTTTCCGAGTTTACCGGTATTTTGATACTGATGTGTGAATGATGTCTTACTGGTAAAAAGACGGAACGTCACTGCATGTGTGAACAGCACATTTTTGTATTTACTGGTAAATTCATTCTGGTAAATTCACGGTAATTTAACAGAATTACTGTGTGAAAGAGGCTAATGAGCACACACATACTTAAATGGACGCACACTCATAAGCGGACGCATTGAGTCGCGCGTTTCCTAAAGCATGCAAACACAAAATTATTTTGAAATACCACAGTCTTGGCACCTATTCTCATAAAAACATTCAGTTATGTTTAAAGTGAGTGCAAACAGTTCAGAAAGAAATCAGATGTTTGTGTTGGTCTGAAAGTAGAAATTCTTATCTGCTTATTTTGTGTCATTTATATTAATTAAACAACAGAAAACAAAGGAAAATCACTTCTGTATCTAAAAAAAGATTAATTATATTTCATTTATACGATGAATTATTCATCTGATTCTATTTATGTACCTAAATATATCTTACTTTATTTGTAACTTTGTTCTTTTCTATTTTTAATGCTGATAATTTCTTAATTTGTTCTTATGTTATTTTCCCAGCCCCAGTTCTGCTGATCTGAAAAGTATTCGATCTATGACTCAAAAAACGCAATGTAATCCATTTAACCACTACTATATAGTAAAATTATGTAATTTAAGAATGAGGTCCACCCTATTTCACCCCTATTCTGTGTAAAATTTCTGGCCAGTGTTTCACACTAATTAATTTGAGGGGTAAAAATGTTTAGAGTTTGAGTTAAGGGTAATTTGGGGTTTCTTTGATTAAAACCAGGATCAGATGATTGTTGATCAAGGATCACATCTTTGTCAAATCACAGCAACCCTATGATGAGGGTGTTGGGCTTGGCCAGTGGGTGGGGCTTAGCTAGGGGACCCCCCATAAGCTTTGACATAATTCGAACACTGTTTAAAAATATCTGTTTTGACAAGAATTCACGCAGGTATGACCTATAATCTGTTATATCTGAAGTGAATGTTTGGTTAACTGTTAAAGGCTTTCTAAGCGAATAATGTGCGACGTCACTTCCTGTTGATGTTTGAACTGTTTTCAAACAAACGGAGCGTAGCTAACGCCTCCCCCTCCCTCTCCCGTCAGTGCTTTCATGAACGCGCCCAACCCCCACCCCCAAATTCTTCTTGTCGTTTATTGGCTGGAAAACTTTGTTATGTTTTGTTGTGCTAGGTTTGGCCACTATGTTGATGTTGCCGTTTGTCGAGCCTGGGCTGTCTACAGAGATCGTGTTTTTATACAGTTTGATCAGCGGACAGGCAGCAAGCAGATAGTGAGGAGGTGTTTGCTGTATGTAACAAAAAATGTTTTATGGTGTAAAACGCGTCAATTCGCTTAGAGCGCCTTTAAGGAGAAGTATCTGTTGTGTCATTATATTAAACCCTTGCATACAGTATCTTAAAGTGGTCTGTCTCAATGTCAAAATTAAACAGTAAAAGAAAAACATATATGTAACATATATTGATATTGTTTTTGCTCTGCGTTAACAGGTATAGTTCTGTCATGCTTTGTCAGATTCCAACAATTGTTCCAATTGTTTTTAAGTTTTTTAATAAAGAATGTTAAAATATAAATGACACATTTTTGAAAATTTGCTCATCCCAACTCAATTTGCCAGCACAGGTCACAAATGATGCAGCAGCAAACAGAACTGGAGAAAGAACAAGGTCTTCTAAAGGGAAAATCATTTCTAAAACTATGGCTGATGGTTCTGTTGAAAATGTAAACAGGCTGTTGTAGACATACATTTGCATATAGCATATATATTATCCAAATCCATGCTGATTAGAGCATTAAAAACTTGAAAAGTGTTACATTTAGGTAAATTTAGAACAGATAAAAATGTTAAATCATTAAATATTTTAATCTATTGACAGCCCTATTATTAATAGATCAGCTAACTTGAGATCAAGTCAGATTGAAAAGAAAAACTTTATTCAAAGCTTTATTTAATTTACATCATTGTACTTCAGTGCAGGATTTTACATTTTGATCTCTAAAATATGCTTACATTTACATTATACTGGGTTACGAATGTCAATAATATTTCATATTTATTTTCAGGGTTTCTAACATTGGATAACTTTACTGTAACATGTAATAAACAGAATATTTGTGCTGTGAGGGGGGCACAGATGAGTGTGAGGTGCTCTTACTCAAACATCAACATCAAAACTGGGTTCTGGTTCAGTCATAAACAGAGAACAAACTGGAGAAACAAAGATGAACCTGAAGATTTGACTTTAGATTCAGATTACTCAAGACGAGTGAGTCAGAGGATCACTAAAGATTACTCAGAACTCACAATAAAAGATCTGATAGAGAGAGACAGTGGAGAATATCAGCTCATGTTCATTATGAAGGATGGAGTTAAACATCTCAGCTCAGTCACAGTCAATCTAACAGTTTCAGGTACATTTACATTCTCATCAGTCCAGTTAAACTCTTTTCATTTCTCATCTAATGTAAGATTTTCATTATTTAGTTTTACAGGTGAAGATGAATCCTGAATCTACAGGACAGCGAGTAAAACTGAGCTGTGATTCCTCCTGCCCTTTAACATCTGAAAATAATTACTACTGGTTCAAGAATGGACAATGTTTAACATATAACCAAAACATATTTGTGTCATCCAGTGGAAACACTAACAGTTATTACTGCACCAAATCAGATTCAGAGCCCTCTTCATCTGTTTGTGAGTCTGACATTTATAAAATATTTCAATTAAAATTGAAAAGCAAACTTTGCAGTTTTCTTGTTGATTCATATACAGTATGAGTGTGTTTGTAATTGATTGTGAATGTTACAGCAGTATTTTGTGACTCTTTCAGGTCTTTCTAACAGTAGCTGTCGGGGTGTTACTTACACCTCTACAGAAGTTTGTGCTTTAGTGGGATCAACAGTAAATATTCACTCTTCATACTCACATCCAACTGGAGATACAGTAGAGGAAAGATCCTGGCATTACATTCAGTCTGAGAAAATCTTTTCTATGAGATATCACATTCTTCAACGTAGATCATCATCTGGTATATATTTGTATTTACGAGATCTGCGTGAGGATCATCAGTTTGCTGGTCGTGTGGAGTTTGTGGGAAACGCACTGAAAATTAAAGACGTCAACACGAGTGACACTGGATTATACCGATTTAGGATCCTCAACGACACATTAGATGAATTTGCTGGTTTACCTGGAGTCTATCTTACTGTTACAGGTAAACTACTCATAATAAACTCTCTGTAAAGCTGCTTTCACTGATCAGATTTGTAATGAATATATTTATGCTGTTTTAGGGTCCTTACAATTTTTTATCTTTTGTTAAACGATGATTAGATTACATGTGAAATATTCATCTGAAATTTCATCTCGTCTGAACACTGTATGATGTTTATATTATCAATTTTACACTTGTTTTTTTGGTGGTTTATGTTGAAAATAATATGATGTGTTTTGGTTACTGCAAATATGATGCTGCTGTATCTCAATGGCTTCATTGCTGTGGAATCTTAAATCACTTAAAGGTATAGCGGAAGATTTTCTTTTTCCGGGTGGATCATCAGGATTATTGGTCATCCCCGATGTCAATCATTATGATGATAAGTTAACGTATAACCGTCGTACGTGCTCGTCCCTAGGTTCACTTTCTGCACATGCACACTTTCACGTGTATGTGTGGTGGGCTATGGTTTCAACCATTCATTGAAGCTCGCATTCTCACTGTTTTTTTTTTCAAAATGTCTGAGAGTCGCAAGAGAAAAAGTGTCTACGAATTTTATGACAAGAAGAGAAAGGACTATGAAGAAAGTAACAAGACCAAAGTGTTTATGTGAGACTATTCACACGCTGACGTGAGCTAATACGACAGGTTGGGCTTCCCACGCAAAGTTTCTACTCGACAGGTAAAGTTTGTCATGCTATTTGGAGAAATCCATTTAAAATCACTGCTAGTAAAATTTGATGTAAGCTATAATTAGCGATGCTAGTGTCACAGGTCAGAGGGGACCACCCCTATCGTGCGTCATGCTCCTCCCTCAGTTTCCACCCCGAGGAGGTCCCGAAACACCCCAATGACCAGACAGACAAGAGAGAATAAAATTTAACACTGTTTATTAAATTAAAAGAGGGGAAAGGGGAAGGGTTGTAAAAATAAACAGGTTTTCTGGAACTTGGGGCATATGATCTGAGTCGCTTCTGACTCTCACGTGGCTGCAGGTAAGTCATTCTGACTCCCTCTCCCTCTTCGTCTCGCATGTGAACTATAGGTGATATTCCTGGCTTCCTCTCTTCGTGATTCGCAAGCGAACTACAGGTAAGTATTCCCAGCTCCTTTTCCTCGTATCTCACAAGTGAACTGCAGGTAAGTATTTCCAGCCTCTTTTCCTGGACTCAAAGGGGGAACACAGGTTAGTACACTGGTAAGTAGACAGGTAAGTATCCTGGGCTTGTAGCTTTGGGGCGTAAAGGGAGGTATACAGCTGAGTACACTGGCTTTTAGCATGGGCATACAGGGAGGTATACAAGTGAGTACACTGGGCTTTTAGCGTTGGGCGTACAGGGATGTATACAGGTGAGTACACTGGGCTTTTAGCTGAGGTGGATTGAACTTACAGGCAAGTGAATGGGCGGATGTACAGGGCTTTTATCCCTTCAATACTTAGGTGGTTGGAGCAGACGTATAGGCACACAACAACTTCTGGTCTTCCTCTCTCGGACAGACTTACGACGACCACTTAGGCGCTGACTTCACAGCATAGGGTAGAGCAATCCCACTTGGCTCAGACCTGCAGACTGGCAGCAGGGAACACACAAATCTCTTCAGCAATAACAATACTTCAGTGAGCATGCAAGGGGGATTACAGCAACTCTAAGCTCCAGGTAGGAAGGGACGGATGGAGGCACAGGGTGAGGCTGCTTCAATATTTAGACGAACACACCCACTGGATGGGATCACAGAGGTAGATAGATGGAGGTAGGGGGTTGTACAATACAGCGTACTGCCAGAGCGGAGCCAGCCACTTCGAATCTCCTTTCCTTCAGACTGTGGGGCAACAGATTTGGACTTGGACTGACCTCTGGAAACACTCAACAAGTGTATGGTTATACACCAGGGGTCTTCAACGTTTTTTGGGTCGGGGACCCCTTAGATGAGAGAGGCATGGAGCAGGGACCCCCTAATACTAAATGTGTAAAACAGAGATATTTAAGTAAGCAGCAGGGTACGAGAGGCTGCCTTTTCGTATAAGGCACAACGCAAAGTGGAGTAAAGTACAACTGATGACCAATCAGAATCAAGGACTGGAACTGTTTTATAAATAGAAACAAACCATATTGTCACACAGCCATACTATATTAACATGCATCATTTTTTTGTTAAAGTAGATTTAGTTTTTATATTAATATAATAATAATAATATAATATTATTTTAAGGTATTTGCAGTGTAATATATTTTCATTTTAATGTGAATTGTACAAGGGCTTTCAGTTTATAAAGAAGACTGATCATGGTGAATGACACAAAGACTGTCTATTCTGGTGAGGATAGAGGTTGTGCTACTTTATAATTCTGAGGTCTGTTGCCTTTCTCGTGTATCATCTTTGTCACCAGTTTAAGTAACGCAGGTTTATTTTCTGTGTACTGTAGCTTCATATCAGACTCAGGAGAACAACATGCAATGAGTGCGAGCGCATCTCTTTGGTGAAACTTTTTGAGAGGCGGATTTCAACCTGACTATGAATCTTACACAAAGCACCATCACGGCGCGCGTTTCAATAATTTTTAAATGCGAGCGATAGTTTTGTCACAGTTTAAAATGCAGACGCGGTGTAGTGTCATTTGCCTGTTGAATTAGCGCTTTAAATCTGGACCGCGTGAAACAGCCGTCCAAGTTCAGAAATATAGATGAGACAACATGTCGCACTGATTCTAAAATGACATTCTGAAAGAAAGACACACATAAGATTTACCTGTTTTATGATGACTTTTCTGTTGCTACAGCTGCTTCCTGGGTGGACATTTATAATCTTTAGATATTTTATTTTATGTCCGCTGGCTAAACTGAACGCGCGCCTTCAAACCTATGCGGCCACGCACGTGCACAACTTAAAGAGGACATGTAACGTTTTGTACCTATACGTTTTAAGCAAAAATAGCTTGTCGTTAAGCATCATTTGGCGGACCCCCTGCAGTTCCGTCACGGACCCCCTGGGGGCCGCGGACCCCCGGTTGAAGACCCATGTTATACACAACAACAGCGAGTACACTTCTCCCACACCGCAGGTAATTACAGGCTCTCCCTCTGCAGATGTTAAACACAATATTCGCAGCCAATCCTTACTTGCTACAGTCGAGGTGCCACCACAGGTGGGAAGGGAGTTTTACCAATCTCAGTCGTGTAGGTATAAGAGACAGCTGCCCAGTGCAACCACTCTGCTCTTCGAAAACGGGGCTCTTTCTTCGACCTAGGAAGTGATCACTGACAACACAGACAATGCACAGCACTCCAATTGTCCAAGTGTACACTCTCAAAAATAATCACCCACCGCACTCCACACACTCACAGTGAAGTAGGGTCAGGGTCACCATGTTGGGCCGGATTCAGAGTCCTGAATCATCGGACGACTGGGGCAGAAGACAACCACGTGCAAACTTCTTGAGCTCCTCCTTCCTCTTCTCGGCCAGCTCCAGTACGCCAACAGATCCTCACAACGAGCTGGGTTGCTAACACACTCAATCGGGAGACAAAGACGAACTGCAATAGCAAGATGAATTCCAAACGAGCACACTGTTCCTTTAACTTCTTATTACTTCCCTCTTCCTTGCAGATGTCCTAAGCATCCCGAGCCTTGTTTATACAGATTCCTCCATTTCTTCTGACATATAAGATCTCTTCAAGATACACGGTAGAATCAACAACACATCACTGCAGGATGAATGATTTCAACACTTCTCACTGCCTTCTCGGTTCAGTCCAATCCTCTGTCCTTACTTCGCCCAGCCTGCAAATCAACACAAAGACGTCTCTCAAAACACACTGTTAACCTCTGCCTCACTCACAGCAATCACCGGAATAAACTTCTCCTCTTCCGGTTTTCTGGACGCCTTATATATGGGCCTCCCCTTCCCTACAGTGTCCAATCGCTGATCGCCACACTCACTTGGCACACCTGATCCCAATAATCCCTGATATGTTTGCCTGGCGTTGGCCAGAACCGGCCGGGTGTTACAGTGAAGTTGGTCCGGGCGGAACTATTTCCGTCATTTTGGTTCCGCCGGTATAAAGTCACTCTGTGACACTAGCCCTGGCACAAGTCACGAACCGCACAGACATGGTAAACATGCCGACAGCAACTTGTAAACAGAGTGTAGAGAAGAACTAGTCCACTCTCTCTCTCTCTCTCTCTCTCTCTCTCTCTCTCTCTCTCTCTCGTGCATGCGTTTAACAGGCGTTCCGTCTCGGGAGAAGGTAGAATGTTGCGCGTGTGCATTTTTTTAAAAAGTGGAGGGGCGGTTCTTTTCAGATGTAACACCCTTAAAAAAATTTAAATGTTTATTACTAAAGTTTCTTTTCTATTGTATTTGTTTTTAATATACTGTGTAAAATGGAAATGTTGTTTTGTTTTCTTATTTTGCCTGTTGAATATGTTGTTCATGGTATCCAATCAGAATACGCTCCAGTGTGATGTGAAGAGACTGTTTTCTCCCATAGAGGGCGATACTGGATATGCTAGAGGGAGCGCGAGAAAAGAAAAGGAGGGGAGAAGAAGACAAGGGGAACGATGTATGTGCGTTGTGCTCGCGGAGCTTAAGAAATTGATGACAAACTGTGTTTTCTTTATTTTGCTTAAGAGAAACTTTGAAGTGACAGTGTTTAGCGACCCACCTGAGTTCATTTACTGTGTCCGTACGAGTTTTTGCGTGTTCGCATTCAGCACGTGGAGCAAGGTTTCAGGTGGCAGCCACGTGAGATCACTAGCTGGACGAATCCTCCATTACTCGACTCACTGAAACTCTGGAGTCCCCGTGTCTGCACGTGTGTCAACATTTGTTTGTCTCTTGAACAGAGTTTTTCTTGAGTGAAACAACATCGGACGATCGGCATTTGTCACTGGATCGTGTCGTATGGATCGTGTCGTATGGATTGTGATTCGTGAGTACTGAAACCAGGCCTAACAGTTAAGTCTTTCCTCTACGATTGATGAACACTTTAAAAGTGTCTCAGTAACGTTTACTTGCACCCCTACAAGCAAATCTCACTCTGAGTTTTCTGTATTTTGGGGAATTTCGGACCTTGATCATTTTATTCAAAAGTGAGTCGTCTGAAGAAAAGAATCGCTCAAAGGAATCGAACATTGAATCGGTATTTTCCAATCGGTTCCTTTAACTATTGTGAATGAAACTGGTTTTGTATGTCTGATTTCTAAACTGTTATGTTATTTAATAACTGTTTTGGTGTTTAATCTGTGGAAATAGCCTATTGCTGTTTTTATTGGGCTTGAAACAAATGTTCGGGGTTAATTTTGAAGGAAACCCAGTTGATATATTATCTGTACCTTGAAGCACAGAGCTTGTTGAACAGTGATTTACTTCTAAGAATACTACGAGGTATTTTGTTTTTTTGTGAGAATCATTTTCAAATAATTGTTTATTTTTACCCAGTTTATTTCATTTGTTTATTTCTTTTTGGTTTACTACATTTTGTTTTTTTTAAATAAATTTTATATTTTCTTATCTTTCAAACACTTAGTGGTGTAATACATTTTGGAGGCTTATACATGTATATGTTTTCTTTAGTGGTAAAGCATTGACATAACCATAGAAAAAGGGTCAGTATAATTCATACTATAAGTCTAACACTGAGAGTCAAGGATTTTCTGTGCAGCAGTAAGATTGTACAAAGTATCATAACAATAGGGTTACATTTTGGAGGCACCGCTGGGATCCTTTTTCACAATGTGTGGTTGTCAATGCTTATTATGTTTGATTGTCTATGCTAATTCTGTGTAATGTTGCAGTGATTTTGATGATTTTGGGAGCCATCCCTGCAAGTAAGCCTACAATGGCCCTCCATGGGCCCACTTAGGGCTAGTCTAAGGGCCCCGCGCAGGCCCGCTCACTGGCAAAACGCTGGCCCCCCAGCGCTGGCCCCGCGCGGGCAGCCCCCACCCAGCCCCCAGGAAGCCCCCACACAGAAAAATCCCCAGAGCCAAATAAACACCGCTGGATGTACACACTGTCCCATCCCACAGAGTGCCAAAAAGCAACAATGAAGCAGAACCAAAAGCTCTGTTATCCTCTTTCTCAACATCTCCGTCTGAAATGTGGAATTGCATTTTGCATCTTGCTTGTGGAGTCGTTTTCTTGCTTTTGGTTGAGATTTTGTTTAATTTGGGGTCGCCATAATTGTGATCAGTGGTTGTTTTAATTGGACTTTGACTTGACCGTTGGCTTGTTAGTGTTTCTAACTGCTATATCTAAGTGTGTTTAAAACACATGTTATAGCAAAGAAAAGACAATTGTAGTTGAATATTGATGGTTGATACATAAACATTGTCAACCATAATCATTTGATGAACAGATTTATTAATATAGTTTTCCCCCTCATCAGAAGCATCATTTTCTGTTTATAATGAAATACTACAGTGTAAGGTCCAGAACTCTCATAGCAGTTTATTATTCTGAAGGATTTTGATAGTTTGCACATAAACATTAACTGCTGAACAATGTAGATACAAAGACATCAAGAATCGGAGTATGAATCTCAACAATGGTGACAAAGAATATGGTAAAAAAGTTCATTATTTATTCATGCCGCCAGGGGCGGAAATTTCATCTAAATGTTGGGGGGGACAATAAACATAAAATTTTTCAAGAACAATTTTTGAAGGGGACACCAATAATACAGGCAAAATTGTACTTGCCAGGAAATGTGTACAGATAGAAAACGTTTCTCTTTCTCTATGAACGGACGCAAATTTAATTTTAATACACATGAATGCAGAGGTGAAAAGAGTAATGAAATATTCTACTTAAGTAAAAGTAAAGTTACTTTAATTATATTTTACTTAAGTAAAAGTAAAGTTACTGGTCTAAAAATCTACTCAAGTAAAAAGTAAGTCATTTTAATTTTAAGAGTAAAAGTTACTTTTTTACAGCGGGGAGAGGTTTCTAGTTCAAGAAGGAAGGATGTATACATCTCAAACTACGTTTTAATTTTAAACATCTTTACAATTAAAGTGCAATAACAAAAAGTTAATAAAATAAAAAGCTTTTTTATAACTAAGAAACATTTATGGAATTATTTAATGATTTTTACAGGTGAGTTATGCACTTTTGAAGCAAAAATAATATGAGGTCAGCAGTAAATACAATCATTATAGTAAGGTTGTAATTGATGTATTGCTGGTAACATACATGATGTTAATAAACTATATACATAAATGAGCATATAATGAGATGAGTGCCATAATACTTTTATCCTTCACACGTTTATTGTATTCTATAGCTTCCCAGACCTGTGTACCTGATGTCTTTCAATCTCTCTCTCTCGCGCTCTCTCTCTCCTCAATGTCTAATGATCTGTGCATTCTCGAGGACGTTCTTAAGTTGTGTTTGACTTGACGCGAAGCTGCTAGACCTCGGAAGATAATGCGCATATTAAAAACGCGTCGTGCAAATTAGCGGTTAAAACCCGATCGGCAATTCTCAAACTCAAACCCGTACTCAAGAGGATGAACCCTACCTGAATGAAACAATCGCTTTGCGTCAATGGCCAGGGGTTTCTTTCATAAGAATTGCATTGAGGGTCTGCATTAGCCCGCGCCTGTCTCGTCCCTCTCCATGGTTCTTTTTGCGCGTTCCCCCGCCCATCAATCAATCATCCGTGGCGCGTCTTTATCACCTTACTTTTTTATTTTTTTTATTCAGTAACGGATATGATTTAACTTGAAGCGAAGTAGCCTACAATACTTTAAACATACTTAAGTAAAAGTAAAGTACAGATTTTAAAAACTACTCAAAGTAAAAGTACACAAAAAAAACTCAGTTACAGCAAGGTGAGTAAATGTAATTTGTTATTTTCACCTCTGCATGAATGCATAAAACTGTTTTCTTGATCGTTTATCTGCTTCTGTTCTCAGAAAACGAAATATGTTCATGTCAAAATAGTCCAGTTTTAAAACATATGAGGATAAACTGATAAGTGATGGGAAACGTTGTATTGTAGGTATATAGCTGATTAACGCGTCGGCTCCGTGTCTTCTCTACCGGACTGTGTGTCGGTGGTGAGGTAAAAGGGGCGCGGGCAGTGGACCAAACCACTGTGAGGCAAGGGAGGGGGAATCAAAATGTTTAAAAGTTTTTTGTTGTTGCTCCGTTTGCATTTGTATTGTTTCACTTCTTACACAACTATTTTAAGTATTATAAATCATTAAAATATTTACAATACACATATTTTAATGATATTTTAGGGGGGACAACCCTCAGATAGGGGGGGTCCTGTACCCCCCCACCCCCCCCGGATTTCCGCCCATGCATGCCGCAGTGCATTCTGGGAGTTCTGGATGAGATTTGTAATTTGTTGATACCCAGCATGCATTGCAGCATGAAGCTTTTCGTTTTATTGTCACCATCATTGTGATTCATACTCTGATTCTTGATATTTGTGTGTCTACATTGTAGAGCAGTTAATTTTAAGTGTCAGTGTTTCAAAATTCTTCAGAAAGACAAACTGCTAAGAGAGAGCTGGATCTCATACTATAGTATCACATTGTCAGAGAAAGATCCTTCTGTTAAGTGTGCAAACAATAAATTAATACAAAAGTTTTTATATGATGATGTTCAGACTTTATTTACTGAACTGACCACCACCAAAGGATCGCATGCTGCCATAACAAACATGTTTTAAACACACAAAGTTATAGCAATCAAAAGACTGAACAAGGCAAGAGTCAAGAGTCAAGTTTAACTAAATCAAACACTGATCACAATAGTGGTGACTTTAAATTAAACAAAATCTCAACATAAAGTAAGAAAATGACTCTACAAGTAAGATGTAAAATGCAATTTTAGATTTCAGACAGAGATGGTGAGAGAGAGGATAACAGCGGTTTTAATTCTGCTTCATTGTTACTTTTAAACACTCTGTAAGATGGGACAATATATACATCCAGCAGTGTTCATTTAACTCTGGGGATTTCTCTATGTGAGGGCTTCCTGGGGGCTAAGTGAGGGCTGCCCATGCAGGGCCAGCGCTAAGGGGCCAACGTTTTGCCAATGAGCAAACCTGTGCGGGGCCCTTAGGCTATGCCCATACAGGCCCATCGTAAGCTTACTTGCAGGGATGGATCTTAATCAAATAGATGAATGGAGCCGGCAAATGCAGGTCAGTCCTCCGCATTGTGTTGTTCTCAGTGGCGTTCCTTTAACTGTAACAGATGAAACCATCAACGAAGTACTTAGCACTGTAAAAGCCTTTGGTCGTACAAAAATTTGTGGCCGACGTGGTGACACTACCGGGCTGAATTTGTTCCTCTTAATAGAAACCAGTCTGGAGGTAGATTCCACCATTGTACCTCCTGAAGTAGGCATCCCTGGAGTAGTGGAGCCTTGGAGGGTACATATCCCTGGTAATGCCTGTGCTCCGGGTGATGCGTTTCACAAGAAGTTAATGTGCTTACTTCAACAGGAAGGAAAATCGTTGTGTGACGTGAGATCCATTGTTAATCCTGAGCAGTCCCCAATTCCAAGTCCTGCTGTTAATGTGAACCTAGATTTAGTCCAAGCCATTAATAGTCTGGTTGAGAAGTGTACCAATGTGCCTGGTGATACGTCAGTTACAGAAAACTCAGAGTTTTCTCAGGCATACAGCCAACTCCACCCGGGGAGGAAGATTATGATTCCTGGATGGAGCAGGCTGCTCAGATGGTGAGCGAGTGGCAGTGTGCTGATTCTATTAAGCGGCAGCGAATCGTGGAGAGTCTCAGAGGACCTGCCGCTGACATAATCAGATTTTTAAAGTTCAGTAGTCCCGCTGTAACTGCCACTGAATATCTCATGGCTCTTGATACTGCTTATGGCAGCACTGAAAGTCAGTCTGACCTCCTGGTGAGGTTTAGCAATACCTACCAGGAACCTGGTGAAAAGCTGTCCATTTTCTTGTGCCGGCTAGATAAGTTACTCCATCGTATCTTTCTAAAAAAAGGCATTAAAGTGGAGGAGCTAAACCAAAAACGAATGGAGCAGGTAGTTAAAGGAGCACTTACTACAGATATGGTAGCATTGAGGCTTAGGATGACTCATAAGCTTCGTGATCCCCCTAGTTTCTCTGAGCTTCTGAGGGAGGTGCGCGAGGAAGAGAGCTGGGTTAGTGCCCGTGAGAAATCCAAGGTTTTAGTGTCTTCTGCAGTGGTAGCTCAAGAGACACCCTCACATGAGTTAGCTGACTTGAAACGTGATGTACAGGAACTTTCTGCTCAGGTAGGCAAACTCTTAACAGCTGTTGCTGAGACCTCGGCTGCTGTTCCAGTTACACAGAAAGCTGTTTCTAGGGCTGCGCTAAATGCAAATGACAGGGAGGGAAATCAAAAAAAAGATGTTGGTCGTTATAATCCACCTGCCATTTTCTGCTATAAGTGTGGGGAAGATGGACATACAAAAAGGGAATGCAGAGGGGTGGAAGACTTGAGAAAGGTTAATCAGAAACTAATCAGGCAGAATAGGCAGTCGGGAAACGCCAGAGGAGCCTTGTGAGTGGGGAACACTTGGCTCCCCTTGAACAGTGTTTAACCCCATTGTCTGCTGAAAGCAATTGTACACCTGTATTTCCTTCTGGTTTAGTGGGTCCACTGTCTGATGTGCCGGTGCTGATTAAAGGAGTTAAGGCCAAAGCATTATTAGACAGTGGTTCCCAGGTCACCATATTGTATCGTAGTTTTTACCACACTTACTTAAAACACCTACCTTTGAAGCCCGTGGAAAACCTGGAAATTTGGGGTTTAAGTCAACATGAATATCCCTATGATGGTTACTTATCTGTTAGCCTTGTTTTTGATGAAGATGTTGCTGGTGTGTCCCAGACCGTTGATATCCTGGCATTAGTGTGCCCTGATCCACAGCCAGAGCAGCAGATAGCTATTCTAGTGGGAACCAATACCTCTTTAGTCAGAGGCTTGTTCAAAGCATGCAAGGAGAAGGCTGGAGAAGATTTTCTGAGTGTTTTGGCCGTTCATCCTGTAGTAAAAGCAGCTAACAAGACCATTCAAAATTCCACTAGGGTAAAAGATTCTCCTGAAAGGCCTGGGGTAGTGTGGTTTATTCAACACAAACCTGTTACTTTGAAACCAGGTGAGGTGCTACAAGTTCATGGGAAACCTAAATTCTTTAACGAGTTGGTTGATACACATGTCTTAATTGACCAGGCATCTAACATTAATTCACCTGATGAGCTATTGGTGAGACCTGAGCTACAGCTAGTGTCTGAGATGTCCAACCGGAAGGTTGCAGTAACTGTACGGAACATTTCCAGTAAAGCAGTAACTTTAAAACGTGGAACCCCCATTGCACATATCTTTTCTGTAGATATTGTGCATCAGTTGACTCCGGTAAGTGGGGACTCAGTCCCTCATACTCAGTTGTCTCTTGATTCATTTAATTTTGGTGATTCTCCACTTCCTGAGGAGGCCAAGAGGCGGTTATGTGAGAAGCTCATGGAGAGACAGGATGTGTTTTCTGCTCATGAGTGGGATGTAGGGTGCTCCAAAAGTACAGTGCATGAGATCAGACTTTCTGATTCGACCCCATTTCGAGAAAGGTCACGCCGCTTAGCTCCTAAAGATCTAGAGGATGTACGGAAACATTTGCTTAAACTACAGGAATGTGGCATAATCTCTGAGTCCAGAAGTCCATATGCCTCACCTATTGTGGTGGTAAGGAAAAAGTCTGGTAATGTTAGGATGTGTATTGACTATAGAACACTGAATCGCAGAACTGTTCCTGATCAGTACACTGTGCCTAGGATTGAAGACGCCTTGCATTGTTTGTCTGGTAGCAAGTGGTTTTCGGTACTAGATTTAAGGAGTGGTTATTACCAAATACCTATGAGCCCCGAAGACAAAGAGAAAACTGCGTTCATTTGCCCCCTTGGTTTCTTTGAATTCGAACGCATGCCACAGGGCATTTCTGGGGCACCGGCCACATTTCAGAGAGTCATGGAGCGTACAGTAGGCGACATGAACTTTCTGGAAGTGTTGGTCTATCTGGATGACCTAATAGTGTTTGGTAGAACCATAGAAGAACATGATGAAAGATTGCTCAAGGTGCTTGACCGTTTGAGACAGGAAGGCTTGAAGTTGTCCCTGGACAAATGTCAGTTTTGTAGGACATCTGTAACTTATGTGGGGCATATAGTGTCACAGGACGGAATTGCCACTGATCCCTCAAAAGTGGAAGCAGTTGTAAACTGGCCAAGACCACAAACCTTGACCCAGCTGAGGTCATTTTTAGGGTTTTGTGGTTATTACCGCAGATTTGTGAAGGGATATTCGAGTTTGTGTCACCCTTTGAATCAGTTACTTCAGGGTTATTCTTTACATCAAAACCAGAAAGTACAGAAACACCGCAAAGCTCCTGATACTGGGCCTTGTAAAACTTCTGAGTGTGTGGGTGCTAGGTGGGATGACAGATGTGAAAAAGCCTTTCAAGAACTGAAACTACGTCTCACTCAGTCTCCGGTATTGGCTTTTGCAGACCATAAGCTACCTTACGTCCTTCATGTGGATGCCAGTCTTGAGGGCTTGGGTGGCGTGCTATATCAGCAGCATCCCGAGGGTTTGCGTCCAGTGGCCTTCATCAGTCGTAGCCTCTCACCCTCCGAACGTAATTACCCGGCCCATAAGCTGGAATTCTTAGCCCTTAAGTGGGCTGTAGTAGATAAGCTGCACGACTACCTCTATGGTGTCAACTTTGAGGTAAGAACGGACAACAACCCTCTGACCTATGTATTAACATCAGCCAAACTGGATGCTACAGGCCATAGGTGGTTGTCGGCTTTGTCCACTTACACTTTCAGTCTGAGGTATAGGCAGGGAAAGAAAAATGTGGATGCAGACTCTTTGTCTAGACGACCTCATGTCTGTATAACGCCGGATGATGACTGGCAGGAGATTTCTGCTCCTGGCGTTCGTTCGCTTTGTCAAGCCGTATCCACCGGTACCAATGGTAGTAAGCTTGAGGAACAGGTAAAACATACTCAAAACTCTTCTTGTGAGGATGAGACACGACCTGTGTGTAATGTTGTTTCTTTTTCTCAGAATGAGCTGAAAAGCTTTGACTTGGACAAGTTGATTGAAGCTCAGAGAAATGATCATTGTTTAAGTAGTGTAATTACTGCTGTTAGTCAGAAACAACTTCCTGCTAGCCTGGGGTGTGATCACTCAGATTTCAAGATGTGGAGAAAAGAATGGGAGAAGTTGGTCATTGATGATGGTGTGTTGTGTAGGGTAGTTAACACTGCTGAAAACCAGAGACGGAAGCAAATTGTACTTCCTTCTGTTCTCCGTAGCTCTGTGTTGAAGTCCCTTCATGACAAAAATGGTCATCTAGGGTTTGACAGGACCTATGCACTGGTAAAAAGCCGTTTTTTCTGGCCTGGGATGAAAACTGAGGTTGAGGAATATTGTAAAACATGTGAGCGATGCATTGTGAGAAAAACTTTGCCTCAGAAACGAGCTCCCATGTCTCATATGCAGAGTTCAGGTCCTTTGGATCTTGTATGTATCGATTTCCTGACCATTGAGCCTGATAGTCGAAATGTGTGCAATGTACTAGTAGTAACTGACCATTTCACTCGTTACGCACAGGCTTTTCCCACCAGAGATCAAAAAGCTCTGACGGTGGCCAAAACGCTGTGTGAAAGGTACTTTGTTCACTACGGTCTACCAAATCGAATCCATTCTGACCAGGGTAGAGATTTCGAAAGTCGCCTGATTAAAGAGATGTTAACTGTGTTAGGCATAAAGAAATCTCGTACATCCCCATACCATCCGCAAGGGGATCCCCAACCAGAAAGATTTAATCATACACTGCTCAACATGCTTGGTACGTTAAATTCATCGGATAAGTCCAAATGGAGTCAGCACATTGCACAGCTGGTGCATGCATACAATGGTCCCAAACATGAGTCTACAGGATTTTCCCCCCTATTTTCTTATGTTTGGGCGTTTGGGCGAGAGCCAAAATTGTCACTTGATGTGTGTTTTGGAGTGCATGGTGATAATTGTGTAAACTCTCATTCCAAGTATGTGGAACACCTAAGAGAGGGGTTACAGAATGCTTACCAGTTGGCTGCTGAAACTTCTACAAAGAAGAACCGAAATAACAAGAGAAGGTATGATCATAAAGTGCACCCAAGTGACTTGAATTCGGGTGATAGGGTGTTCATAAGAAATCTTGGATTGAAAGGGAAACAAAAACTTGCTGATCGTTGGAGTTCTGTGGTGTACTTGGTAGAGAACCAGTTGCCCAACTTGCCAGTGTATCGTTTGAGTCCCGAAACTGGTGACGGTCCGTCCAAAGTTTTGCACAGAGATCATATTCTGTCTCTAAAACATCAGGTCAGAGTACAGCAGAATGAAACTGTAGCAAGTCCCAAGCATAATCGCAGGCGAAAGAGCAAACGTAACAAGAGAACAAAAAAGGTTGAAACTTTGGTTGAAGAGCCAAATGATGTGTACTCCTCTGATTCTGAGTCTGAGGGGGTTTACTATCCGTGTTTGGTTGGTGAGTTCATTCCTGGTGAAATGAATAGGCCTGTGGTACAGGAACCTATAAGTGAGGTTGAGAGTTTGCATGAACAGACTTGTGATGTTGATGTGGTTCCTTGTGATACTGTGGAAACGGTTACTGTGGAAGATGATACCCAGAACAGGGAAACTCACAGTAGTGTCACAACTGAATCCGTTCATGAAGCAAGAGGTGAAACTTTTGTGAGAAGATCAGGTCGGGAGAGAAAACCACCCATAAGATTTACCTATCCCCAGCTGGGTAAGCCAAGCAAAGAAACCGTAGTCTCTGTCAAGAATAATAGACTATGCTGTAAGCAGAGTGATAATTGTTTATTCTGGTGGTGCAATCCTTATGCTTTGTGCAAGCCTTGCTCAGAAAGGGTGAATTATTTTCCCTGTATTGTTCCCTGGGTTTAATAACACCAATTCAATAAATGTTTAAATATTAAGTACTGCATGTGGGCATGCTTATTTTTAGTGAGGGGAGGATGTAACACCCTTAAAAAAATGTAAATGTTTATTACTAAAGTTTCTTTTCTATTGTATTTGTTTTTAATATACTGTGTAAAATGGAAATGTTGTTTTGTTTTCTTATTTTCCCTGTTGAATATGTTGTTCATGGTATCCAATCAGAATACGCTCCAGTGTGATGTGAAGAGACTGTTTTCTCCCATAGAGGGCGATACTGGATATGCTAGAGGGAGCGCGAGAAAAGAAAAGGAGGGGAGAAGAAGACAAGGGGAACGATGTATGTGCGTTGTGCTCGCGGAGCTTAAGAAATTGATGACAAACTGTGTTTTCTTTATTTTGCTTAAGAGAAACTTTGAAGTGACAGTGTTTAGCGACCCACCTGAGTTCATTTACTGTGTCCGTGCGAGTTTTTGCGTGTTCGCATTCAGCACGTGGAGCAAGGTTTCAGGTGGCAGCCACGTGAGATCACTAGCTGGACGAATCCTCCATTACTCGACTCACTGAAACTCTGGAGTCCCCGTGTCTGCACGTGTGTCAACATTTGTTTGTCTCTTGAACAGAGTTTTTCTTGAGTGAAACAACATTGGACGATCGGCATTTGTCACTGGATCGTGTCGTATGGATCGTGTCGTATGGATTGTGATTCGTGAGTACTGAAACCAGGCCTAACAGTTAAGTCTTTCCTCTACGATTGATGAACACTTTAAAAGTGTCTCAGTAACGTTTACTTGCACCCCTACAAGCAAATCTCACTCTGAGTTTTCTGTATTTTGTGGAATTTCGGACCTTGATCATTTTATTCAAAAGTGAGTCGTCTGAAGAAAAGAATCGCTCAAAGGAATCGAACATTGAATCGGTATTTTCCAATCGGTTCCTTTAACTATTGTGAATGAAACTGGTTTTGTATGTCTGATTTCTAAACTGTTATGTTATTTAATAACTGTTTTGGTGTTTAATCTGTGGAAATAGCCTATTGCTGTTTTTATTGGGCTTGAAACAAATGTTCGGGGTTAATTTTGAAGGAAACCCAGTTGATATATTATCTGTACCTTGAAGCACAGAGCTTGTTGAACAGTGATTTACTTCTAAGAATACTACGAGGTATTTTGTTTTTTTGTGAGAATCATTTTCAAATAATTGTTTATTTTTACCCAGTTTATTTCATTTGTTTATTTCTTTTTGGTTTACTACATTTTGTTTTTTTTAAATAAATTTTATATTTTCTTATCTTTCAAACACTTAGTGGTGTAATACATTTTGGAGGCTTATACATGTATATGTTTTCTTCAGTGGTAAAGCATTGACATAACCATAGAAAAAGGGTCAGTATAATTCATACTATAAGTCTAACACTGAGAGTCAAGAATCTTCTGTGCAGCAGTAAGGTTGTACAAAGTAGCATAACAATAGGGTTACACAAAAATTTGTGAAAATCTTCCGCTATACCTTTAACCAGCATTACCAGTTGAACTATGCAGTTTACCAGCTTGCTAGCATGGTTGACCAAATTTTGCTGTTAAATAGTGTAAATATGTTGGTGAAACTGCCAGGCCGGCAGCAAACCAGCACTTACCAGTCTAATCCAGTAATAAAACTGAAGCTGGTATAAACTGGTTTTATGACTTGTCACACGGTCTCTTCCTGTTTAAGTGGGTGGTTTGTGACAAAATTGCAAAGTCGCTCAAGACTTTATGTTGATGTTGAGGACACTCATCACAGAAGTCTTCAGAATTAAGACAAATACACTAATCAACATTTGACATTGATCAAAAGTTAATCAAAGTTGCTCTTAGACAAAAACTTTTGTATTGTTCAAAACACAAAAATAACTTTTATGAAAGGTTTTGAAATGTTGACTGTATATTTATGTTGCACTCGTGCATTTGACATGCTTTATTTAAAACAATTAAGCTGCGTTCACATTATATATTTTATCTGTATGTGTGTGTTTGACTGCATGACTTTGCCATTGTTCACATCATACTGAATTGAGCTGAATCAAACATTTCAGGCCTAACTTTAAAAAATAGTTTATGTTAACTCTGTTAACTGAAATCTCAGCTACACAGGTGATAAGCAGTCCAAACCCTGTGATAGATGGAGAAAAAGTGATATTAAGCTGTTCAACCGGATGCACTCTGGATAACAAACATACTTACATCTGGTATAAGAATGGACAACAGGTAACAGATGGATTGACATTATTAAACAAGCTGTACCTGGACTCAATCAACAGTGAGGAGCTACAAGAGTATTCCTGTACTGTAAGAGGTAACACAACATCTCATCATACATCTGATGAAATTATATAAGAGAGAGTTTCAGTCCTTGATGCTGATTGGTTTGTTCTCAGCTGACATCATCACTTTTAGTCTCACTTCCCTAAGTATTGTTATTGTTTAAAATCTTTCGATCCGGTGCCAATTTTAATACCTCATTTTCGATACCGGTTCCTAACGATACTTTTTTCCGACACCATATGTTTTAAAATCCATTGAAACATTAACAAAAATACATTAAACACACAACTTTTTTTTCACCTTAATTAAAACAAATTCTGGTAACACTTCTCACTCATTGTAACATTAATAAAACTGGTTGTGCTTTTTGGATAGGGGTGCACCAGCAGACACACTTATCAGTTTTTTTATGAAAATAAGGAAACAAAAATAAAGAAATGAAGAATATAATTAACACTGCTTTATTTTATGAAATGTAAAATGGTCGTTAGCTTGGACTAACAGTATTTAATAAGTGGGTTCATTGTAGCTGCAACTTTGACAAAAAGTTAAAATATTTAAATGTGTGACTGAGTTTTACTGGGAAGATTTGTATGCATGTTTGTTTTTTGTAAAAAAATACTCAACTTCATAATTATCAAAATATATACATTTGGGATTTTTAAAATGAGTAGAAAATGCGTTCAATGTAATTTCATTCAAGTGAAATTATCAAACCAGTTAAATGGAATTTGGTTTGTTTTAAATAAAGAGACAGGCTTGTAAGCAGTGTTGGGATGCGCGTGTGCGTCAAGTTTTAACCATAAACTGCATCGTCCATTTTGGGAGATGAGGGCATAAAGGCTTTGCGATGCGGAGAGACAGGCACGAGTATTTGATAAGCATTGAGAGACACAAGCTGCACACGTGGGTCAAGTTTAAACACCTTGTCGAGACTGTTGTGGGAGACGTGCGCGCGAAGTCTTGAAATGCGGAACTAGGGGTGAGTTAAACAAGCAGAGACACAGACTGCGCGCGTGCTTTAAATTGAAACCCCTCGTCACTTTAAAGCAACACTATGTAGGTTTTTTCCTTTAAATAATGTCTCTAAAATTATTTCAGTGATAGAACAACTTTTAACTGGACAAATTGTACTGTTGCTGCAACCTGAGCAGCCTCCTAGCTGCTACAAGCACACTCTGAAAGTGGCGGTGGAGGGTAGGAAACACAGCCCCGCCCCTCCCCCTGCCTGCAGAAGAGTGTCTGATACCAGGCACTGTTGCCCTTTTCAACCACATGGGGGAGCTGTAAGTCATTTTTACATGGAAACTACATAGTGTTGCTTTAAAGAAGCGCCGTTTTGGTTGTTGTGCCTTTCACGGAGACAACACGGCCATACTTGCGCTAACTCTATTGGTTAGACAACTGTCACAAAGCCTTTCTGTATATTTCTCATATTACATCCTTTCTACACTTGTGTTGGGTAACTGCGAGTATTTTCATAAATCCTCTCTGTCACGTGGTGGTGGACAGCCAATCGCGCCGCTTTGGGTCCTTACACGCAAGTACAGGCTCACACAGACACAGCCGCTTGGCTTTTGGAATCTAAATTTGACACCGAAAGATAAATAATTTTTCGATACTCAAAGTATCAGAGTTTTTCGTTCAATACCATAAAAGTATCGACGTTCGGTACCAAGCCCTAGTCTCACTGTGTAGCACTCGTAGCTGATCATTAATATTGTAGTAGTTAAAGTTTATATGTCATACACTTCAGTATATCTCATAATGAAAGAAACATTTGTGTCATTATTATTTTCATATAAAAGTAACCAATTTATTAAAAGATTTCACTCATTTGTCTCTGTGTTAGTTTGTAAGTCACGGGTTAAAGGTCATTGCTCTTCAGTTGTGATGATATTCATAATGTAGCACATCCTCTCATACCTGAATTCAGGTGATCTATCTGATAGTTTTACTGTATTGATTTTAACATCAAGAGTCTTTGTAATGAAGATAAAGAGTACATTTTTTTTCTATTTCAGAAACAACTGACAGTTCAGTGTTTGTCCCTCTGTTGGTGTTTCTGCCTCAGTTTCTCATTATAGGAGCTGTATGGATCTGGTAAGTAAAAATATCAAGTAAATCTCAAAACTGAATAACATACAGTGAATATTCTGATATGAATTCAGATTGTAAGAGTGTGAATTTTGACCCTACAGGTTTTTCATCAGCATGAATAAATTGAGTTCATCTGAAAACAAAACTGATGACAAACAAATAGAGGTGAGAAAATCTGTATATCTGTATGTTAAATAAACTAATGCTCAGATTTTATAACATGATCTCTTTCTGTGTGTTTGTCATTGTTAGATGTTGCAGGTCTGTGAGTAGATCAGCTGTCTGTCCATCAGAACTACTGGAGTGATGTCACAACTCTCTTTATGACATCATCACCTAGCAACAGTCTCTCAGCAGTGACATCAGTGATGCAGTGATGTCATATACAGTGACATATTAATGACAGCTCAGTGTAAATAATCTAATGTTCAAATAGATGAATTATTCATTGAAGTATTGAGTTTATCATTCAACAGTCTTGTGTCAGTGTCAGATCAACTGCAACATCACAATACATAAATCCTGTAAAAACTTTGCTATAGTGCATCTTTATGTAGATGATACTGTGATCTACTTTTATCTTCACTATAAGTCAGACTGTTATTGAACTCAATGCTGTTTTTAGTTAGGTTAGGATTTTATTACAGGGCTGTGCTTTAATCTTGTAGTTAGGAAAGCATTTGTTCAGTTCATATTAAAATGTTTTGGACTATGGGGACATTATTTACATGCATGTTGCTTTCACTGCATTTCACAGTTTAGACACTGACTGTGTATCATAGCTCATTATGTTTTATAATTCATTGTCATTGTTGTATACTTTATTATACAGTATTTTGGTTTCATTAAGTTTGAGGAGACTGCAGCATCTTCTTTCACTTACAAATAGTTGCTATATTGTCTCTTCTAGATGTTGACTCTTCAGTGTACTTAGATTTCATTCAGGACTCAGTAAAAAATCTTTTGCTTATTCTGCACTCTGGTCATGAATTAATCTTCAGAATATAACAACAGCTTGATCATTTTTTTACCATGAGAAGTAATTTTCTAGAAACATCACAGTAACCGTGTGCATGTCTGTGTTTAGTTAGTCTCGCGTAGCCAGACCTCAGGGACGTACTGGGACTGAAATTCAGCCCGGGACATTAAGATGGAGAGGCCTTTTACGCGAGTGCCCTTGGTGCACGAGCAGGATTTTTTGCAGTTATTTTAATTCTAGTAGTGTTTTTATGGTATGAACTTGAAGAGAATCAGATTATGCTGAAGACCTAAAAGAAACTTTAGGATAACACCTGCCTCCTCAGGTTGTATAAGCAAGTCACCACTGCACTAAACACAACCAGGTCAGCAAAACCTAATCTCGAACACATAAGTCACAGTATACTGCTAACTACCAGCATGTCATGTGTACAGTCAGTTGGAGTGATAAAATTGTTACAATTACTCACACATACCCACTCAGATAATCAAAAACTACAATACAGTCCTATAAAATAGAGATTGTGTGTGTACGTACTCACTTTCAACTCTCCCTGGCTCCACTTCCCCTGTGCTGGACCCTGCCTCTGCTTACTGATTGTACAGCTACATATGCATGAGAAGAACATCAGTAATAAATATGACTAAGAATAATTCCTTTTTTTAATTCAATCTGTGCTTTAGTAAGGTTATAATCTAGAAAGTGGACTATTGCATTTTATCCTATATGTAAATATGTAATATTGTGCTGTATTTTTCTATTTGTGTGTCCTTAATAAAGCTTTGATTGATTGATTGATATGCCTACCCTGCTGAAAAAAAAACAGCATCAACCAGCATGGGAATTATGCTGGTCTATGCTGGTTTGATGCTGGATTAGCTGGTGGTCACTGGTTTTTCCAGCAGGGTAATATGATTGCCTACCCAGCCCTGCACACTGACCCATCACTGTTTTTGTACTGGTTCCATTCTCCTCCTCCTCTTGTTCTGCTTTCCTTCCTCCTCCTCATCAATATGACTGCAAGAGTCATCATCAACCTGTCTCTCTCCATCAGTGACCTTAACAGCTAATAAACAGACATACAGGGATTCCTTAGACCATTTTACTGTTTGAACACAATGATGACGTGGAAACGTATGCACGCGCATGTTGGCAATGGAAGTATGGCAAGAATCAGTAGTGAAGCAACACAGACAGAGAAATATATATTTAAAAGTTGACTTTATCAAGTTTTTCAACACAGCTACCAGATCCGTGTACTATAGTGGAGTGAATAGAAGACGTTAGCAGATGGCCAAATATAAAGTGACCATATATACGTATTAGTATATTATTAGTGCAACCAAACGCAAGTACCAGACATTTTGATGCTGGGAAACTGTTTTGATAAACTTACTGAGTTGCTAACACGTTAAAACCACTGGGGAACAACACCACTTCTGTTGCCAAAATACGCACGCAGGCTATTTCATCAATTTCATAAGCGGGATAATGTAGAGCGAGGCGGTTCTTATAGCGAATACAACCAAGCTCCGCTTTGCGTGGGGTCCTGATAAGCCTGTCGGGGTTGAATTCGCTATAACAACCGCCTCGCTCTACATTATCCCTTATATATGCCTATATTTAAATGCAAATATAAATGATTTCAGTGTATAATAGATGCATCACTAATTGTGCACCTGTCCTGTCCATGCTGCTGGTCCTTCCTCATCTGCACCTCCTGCCACAGCGTCCTTTTGACTGCGAAAAAAGGTCTGTTAATTTGGCGCATTTAGCTGCCTCTTGTGCCAACATTTTTATGTTTTAGGCCCCACCCATTTCTTTCTCTTCTTTTCGCAATTTTTACCGTCTTGTCTTTGTTGCATTCACACGAATCCAAACCTGACCAAAAGTAAACTCTTTTGATCGGCGCCTTTGAGCCAATCGGATGTGAGGAAAACCGAGGATCAGTCCAAGTTGGGAGGGGCCGCTCTTATCCCCCCTCAAGATTTGAAGAATTGGTTTGGCCCGGTCTGAAACAGACACAGCGTTCCGCTGCAGCTGAGCGCCTGGTCAGGCATTAAAAAAAAAAATTTTAGACCTCCGGCCGGTTCGGCCTGAAATGGACCGGCCGTTCGGGATTGCTCCCGGAACTCCCGATGGCCAGTCCGCCCCTGCCAGACCTTCAATACTGAAGGTCTGGTGTTTTTTGTTGCTTTTTCTGGACAAAGCCCGCTCACGAGCTGTTTGACCGACATGTCAAAAAACCAATCACAGTTTGTTTCATCTAGCGTCACGTTTCGGACTCCCCACAATCACGAGCCGGCTGGCAACAAGTCAGTTATTGAAATAACCAGCCGCAACCAAATAGTATCTAAATAAACAACATTACTCACCATAGGACAACGTTGAGCACTTCATCAACAGCCACACAAATGAGACGATCCTGTTAAACGTCTGTTTGAAGCATATCTCTCCACTTTTTAACACATACAAGCAATTCAGGAGAACCAAACTTTTAAACTCCACTAACTGCCTTAAAGAAAACTCTTGGACGTCTTTTAGAGAGTCGATGCCGCGAACTACATTTACCCATTACACATTATATTTGTACATCCATGTAAGCTGGTATTTCCCAAGGCTATTTGATCATAGAGAATGAACTTTAGTGAGGCTATGCAATTTCACTTAAAACTTAAATTCCTCTGTCCTTGGGTCTTTTCCTTGCATCATTCCCTCACATTCTAGGGAGGTGGAGTTAAGACGCAAGGACAGGAAACAATGATACACAAATAAGAACTGAAAGACATCCAAAGACTGTGAGGAGCGAGCAGGAAATGGAAAACCTGGAGTGGATCTCTAGTGGACTGATAACAGAATGATTTCAGTGGGAATTGGGAATCAAATCCACTCATACATGCTGAGGTTCTTGTGTCCCAAATATAATAAATATTATCTGTAATTTAAAGAAAATATAAGTTCAAAATTAACTAACTTCATAAGCTGGCTATAACCTCGACTATGGTAAACATGAAGGTAAATGAAGTCAAAATCTGTTGTTGAATCTTCTGCTATTCTAAAAAGTTTGATATTTGTAAGTCTGTGTTTTAAACTTACAGGTAAAAGGTAAAAGTGAAACAGCGTTATAATGTTTAGTTTGACAAGCTGAAGCGAACAATTATCATTTCCTGAAAGTTTAACTCACTGACATTTACTAATAAACAAGAAATAGACACACTATTCTCAGAAGGGTGATAGCTGTCACGGTTTATGAATGCATTGTTTCCTTCCTGATTCACATGGCTGTGTTGTGTTTATGTGTGTGTGTCACAAGGTGACGATCTTTAGGGGCGGAACCAAAGTTAAGGAAGTTTGGTTCCGCCTGGAAGTGTTTCCACCCGGGCCGGAAAGGAAGAACACCGGAACTTCCGGTAACGCCGCGGGAGGGAAAATCGGCGAATTAGACACAGCTGTGACTAGTTAACGGGAGCGGCGATCATCGGAGGACACGCCGGGCAGGCCAGTATAAAAGAACAGTTTAAATCACAGTTAGAGGCTGGTTGTTGATGTTGTACTGAAGTGCTGCGTGTACTCATCGGGCACGTTGCTGGTAGCGGTCCGGCTCTCTTTCCCAGGCTGGAGCGGTATAGTTGGAGAGATATTGTGAACCTTAAAGGATGAAAGACGAACAGATGATATCGTAAACAAAGACACAACACAAGGAGAAGAACGGAGTATATGTGAGTACAGACCTGCAAGTGAATTGTGGAAACGCTGGAAGAGACGCCCTGTTCTGCAGGGTTGATGTTGCCTGTTGTGTGGACCAGAAGCAAAGGACAGTGAGACAAATAGTTCACAGTATTCGTGAGTATAATATTTTGTGAAGATGCTTTGTATACTAACCTGTCTTTCCAGTGGATACCTCCAGGAGAAGGAGGGCGGCCCTACCCCTAATATAGCGTGGTGGGTGAGCCGAGGGAATATTCGACGGAAGCTAAGCACAGCGACAAGACCATCAGCTAGACCGTATTTTCCATCACCAATCGGACCTGGGCAAAGTGGAAGGAGACGGGGGGCCTTTGTGTACACTTGAGCGTGGTGGGTGAGTCTTTGTGCTGTGGAAACTTTCACTTTTGACGTGGTGCTGTGTACTGCTGTGTATTGCTGTGTGTCTTGTCAGACAAACCCCCCCCTTCGTACACTTTGTCAAAGGAAGACGAAGAGGTTGCCGGTCTTAGTAAAGAACATCTGAATATATGTTGTAAACACGCTTCAGGCCTACGTAACGAAGCGGTGCCACGGAACGATCTCCCGTCCAGACGTCTGGGGTGTTCTAAAGAACGGCGGTGAAGAACTGGACGATTGGTGTACGTGTGAGTACGACTAAGGGTCACTACTGTTGATGCTTTTACCTACGTAATACTTACTGTTGCAGAGAGTGAGGTGTAGGAATTCCGCCGTCCCGTGGTCTCTACAAAGGGGCGCCCCTGCTCGGTATACGATCCCCTAACGGCAACCAGAGAAGGGCAGCGCTCGGCCTGGTGTGACGGTGCGACGTGTCCATCCCTCTGTGACCATCTAGCTCGTCGTGAGGGTCTGTCCCCGACGTTACCTGGAAAACTGCTTGTCGATCTGACCTATTGAGAGAAACCAATTGTTGTAAGTCCGCCACCTGGTTGTATTATATTGGACCCCTTTCTAAGTCTGTTGATTACAGGGACGGAGAATGCACCGCACCGAAACGGAACGCAAGGAGGATCCCAGAAGAGAACGAGCTGTGTGAAACCTGTACTTACAGCGAGCTGTAACCAGCAAAGAGGTGAGAACAAACCAAGTCGAACTAACTGTGCCTTTGTGTCCCAGCCGTTTGCCTGTGGAGAAAGAGAAAGAGAGTGAGCACCAAGAGAACGAACTGTGTGAAACCAGTACTTACAGCGAGCTGTAACCAGCGAAGAGGTGAGAGTAAACCAAGTCGAGCTAACTGTGCTTTTGTGTCCCAGCCGTTGCCTATGGAGAAAGAGAAAGAGAGTGAGCACCAAGAGAACGAACTGTGTGAAACCTGTACTTACCGTGAGCTGTAACCAGCGAAGAGGTGAGAGTAAACCAAGTCGAGCTAACTGTGCTTTTGTGTCCCAGCCGTTGCCTGTGGAGAAAGAGAGTGAGCACCAAGAGAACGAACTGTGTGAAACCTGTACTTACCGTGAGCTGTAACCAGCGAAGAGGTGAGAGCAAACCAAGTCGAACTAACTGTGCCTTTGTGTCCCAGCCGTTTACCTGTGGAGAAAGAGAGTGAGCACCAAGAGAACGAACTGTGTGAAACCAGTACTTACTGTGAGCTGTAGTCAGCGAAGAGGTGAGAGCAAACCGAGTCGAACTAACTGTGCCTTTGTGTCCCAGCCGTTGCCTGTGGAGAAAGAGAAAGAGAGTGAACACCAAGAGAACGAACTGTGTGAAACCTGTACTTACCGTGAGCTGTAACCAGCGAAGAGGTGAGAGTAAACCAAGTCGAGCTAACTGTGCTTTTGTGTCCCAGCCGTTGCCTGTGGAGAAAGAGGAAGAGAGTGAGCACCAAGAGAACAAACTGTGTGAAACCTGTACTTACCGTTAGCTGTAACCAGCGAAGAGGTGAGAGCAACCCAAGTCGAACTAACTGTATCTTTGTGCCCCAGTCGCCACCTGTGGAGCAAGAGATACGACAGGGAACAGTAAAAGCACGTGTGGAAAGCCCCCGTGAGGAGAGAAAAGGTACGCAGACAGGAAAAATACGTCAACACTCATTTTGCTTTTATTCTGCCTCCAGGAAGGAAAAGGAGGGTGCCACGGATAAAAGGGACCAGGCAGGAGCCTGATTTCTATGCCCCCTCCCCCTCTTCCCGTCATTGCCTTGGCCGTAGCCCACCTGGAGGGCAGAGCCAGAGACCCTAATTTTAATTGCCCTTTCCCCATTTCCCCCAAGTTCTTTTAAATATTTAAATAAATAAAGATTTGTTTTTATACTTACTCATCCTCGTTGTTGTCTGGTCATTGGGTTGGCTTTGGGGACCTCCTCGAGGTGGAAGTTGAAAAGGGGCGTGGCTTTAGTCAAACCATAGCCAGCCCCTGGGTGTGACATGTGTGTAGTGGGCGTGTTTGGCACTTACCTCCAGTGCACCTGATTGTCATTACTCGCTCCAGCTGCAGCTCATTTACTCACCTATATATACTCACCCAGTTCTCATGTCCTTTGTCAGATCGTTTGTGGAAGTCAGTGAGGTCTCGTGCTGTGTGTTTCCAGTCTGCTGTGTTCCTGCTCTCGTGTTCGTGTTGGATTTATATTGGATTATCACCGTCCGGATTCATCTGTTTCCACGCTGGCCACCTCTCATGCCTGTGTCACCCGCTCAGCTGTCATCATTTATCAATTCACTCTGTTTTCAAAAAAACATCTTTACTTGCATTTGCTTCCTCTCCTATTTCATGACACTAGCAGGAACTGAGATTTTTCTTCACAATGACAGGAACTGAGATCAGCAGATCATTTAACAAGTGCGAAAACATACAGCTAAAAACCACTGATGCATGGACAGAGAACTGCACAACAACGTGTTTGTATGCATGTTTTTATTGTTTTATTATATGCAACTTGAAAATAAACTATTTTAATTTTAATTATTGTTAGTTAAAAACAGTGATGTGTTACTGATTTTACTGTAAAGAGGCAGATCTGAATAAGAGATGAATGAATTTTGTGTCACAGTCAAACTAACATTGTGTTTTTATCAGCAATAAGAAAAGTTCTTGTTTAATGTTTTGTAGCTGATATATGTGAGTTTCTACAAAGAGAAATTATGAACTTGAGACTCTCATCACTGATCCTGCTCTTACACATTCAAGGTATGAAACACAGTTTGTTATTATACTGAAATACTTCAATTCATTATATATTTGTTAAAAGTGTGTCAGATTTTAAACTAGTTTAGTCTAATTTAATTTTCATCGCTGTACTCCAAAGGCTGAATTCTCCATTTGGATCAGTCTCTAAAATGTTTAAAGTGAGTTTGTATATTTAAAACTGAAATTAGAGCTTTATATTTGAGAACAAACTTGATGAATCTGGGTTCATATCCTTACAGGACTGTCTGAATCTCTCATCTCGCTCTGTCATTTTAATGAAGTTAAATACAGATAATCTACAAATATTATTAATGTTATGGTTTCTTCTTCAGGGTTCCTAACATTGGATAACTTTGATGTAACCTGTGATAAACTGAATATTTGTGCTGTAAGGGGGGGACTGATGAAGGTGAGGTGCCTTTACTCAAATATCAACATCAAAACTGGGTTCTGGTTCAGTCAGAAACAGAGAACAAACTGGAGAAACAAAAATGAACCTGAAGATTTGACTTTAGATTCAGATTACTCAGGACGAGTGGATCAGAGGATCACTAAAGATTACTCACGACTCACAATAAGAGATCCGAGAGAGAGAGACAGTGGAGAATATCAGCTCATGTTCATTATGAAGGATGGAGTTAAACATCTCAGCTCAGTCACAGTCAATCTAACAGTTTCAGGTACATTTACATTCTCATCAGTCCAGTTAAACTCTTTTCATTTCTCATCTAATGTAAGATTTTGATTATTTAGTTTTACAGGTGAAGATGAATCCTGAATCTACAGGACAGCGAGTAAAACTGAGCTGTGATTCCTCCTGCCCTTTAACATCTGAATATAATTACCTCTGGTACAAGAATGGAGAACATTTAACAGACGACCAAAGCATATTTGTGTCATCCAGTGAAAACACTAACAGTTATTCCTGCTTTGAGCCTGTTTCAGAGTCCTCTTCATCTGTGTGTGAGTCTGACATTTATAAAATATTTAAATTAAAATGGAAGAATAAACTTTTCTAAGTTATCTTGTTGATTCTTATACAGTATGAGTGTGTTTGTAATTGATTGTGAATGTTACAGCAGTATTTTGTGACTCTTTCAGGTCTTTCTAACAGTAGCTGTTGGGGTGTGACTTACACCTCTAGAAGAGTTTGTGCTTTAGTGGGATCAACAGTAGATATTCACTCTTCATACTCACATCCCACTGGATATACAGTAGAGAAAACATCCTGGCGTTTGCCATTCACTCATTTGGATCTGCATGAGGATCATCAGTTTGCTGGTCGTGTGGAGTATCTGGGAAACACACTGAGAATAAAAAATGCCAGCATGAGTGACGCTGGACGATATCACTTCAACATCATCACTAGCACATCAGATGAAGTTTCTAGTTATCCTGGAGTCTTTCTTTCTGTTACAGGTAACTGCTCATAATAAACTCTCTGTGCAGCACTCATTATACTGAAGCATTATAGCTCGAGTAGGAGTCTGATATCAGCACGACTGTGATAAGAGGTTTAGGTCATGCTTTATCAAATGAGCTGAATCAAAAATATGAGGCCCAACTTGGAAAAGTAGTTTATGTGAACTCTGTTTTATGAAATCTCAGATACACGAGTGATAAGCAGTCCAAAGCCTGTGATAGATGGAGAAAAAGTGATATTAAGCTGTTCAACTGAATGCACTCTGGATACCAAATATACTTACATCTGGTATAAGAATGGACAACAGGTAACAGATGGATTGACATTATTAAACAAGCTGTACCTGGACTCAATCAACAGTGAGGAGCTACAAGAGTATTCCTGTACTGTAAGAGGTAACACAACATCTCATCATACAGCTGATGAAATTATATAAGAGTTTCTGTCCTTGATGCTGATTGGTTTATTTACAGCTATGACATCATCACTGAGCTACTTTAATTCTCATTGTGCAGCACTCATAGCTGATCATTAATATTGTGTCAGTTATAGGAAACACTTTAGTGTAACATGACTGCAGGAGTCGCAATATTATTCAGTGCCTGAAAATATTCCCCTTAAGCCCTTTTCACACACATTCCGAAAAATACTCGGAAAATGCATCCTGGAATTTTTTAAAGGAGAGCGTGAATGCTGGTGAATGATTTCAGCTTCAGAGTGGATATTTGACAAGCTCCCTGATCTCTGCTTCATTAGAAAATCACAACTTTTAATTTTCGCGTAACTTCTGGTAAACTCTGTTTACAAAGTTCTTTAAACGTAGTTTATTTATATAACAAGCAAAAAACCAACACATGGATACCTAACAATCCAAAACATTTGTTATTTTCGACGAGGCATTTGTTAAAGAGATCAGTTTAGCAACTAGTCAGACCATTAAAAAAATGAAACCGGAAGTAAGGTTCGGATCTAGACGTGTGTCACGTGCGTCCGATGAAACCGTATATACACCTCTAAAGATAATGACCAGGTAATGTTTCACAATTTCATACAAATATTAGGCTACTGCATAGTCTTCTAAACTACAGATGATGGTAATCGGATAATAAGAAGTTTTTTTCAAGTGTAGAGTAGGCCTATAACAATAAAGTAGCCTACCGCGTTTGCTGACTTATAACGTTTTTTACATGATTGCAGCTAAATCACAAGTAAACAGTCTATAGTCTTTGTCTCCTGTTTAATTTCATTTGTGTTTTTTTATTGTAATGTTAACATTACAAAATGCTATGACAAAGTTAATTGTGTACGTTGCATTATTTCATAACATTGGCTGTTATAATGTCACTATACATGATTATTGCTATTTATCATACACTCTTAAGAAAAATGGTTCTTCAAAGGTTCTGAAATGATGGTAAAGGTTCTATATAGAACCATAGCTTACTGAAGAACCCTTTTTCCCGAAATGGTTCTTTGTCTTGACAAAAAGGGTTCTTCAGTTCCCTCCTTTTTTGATTTTAAATTTAGTCAGTTATTTTCAAGCTGCCTCCTGATTATTTTCACCTGTAAAAGCCCTGAATCATCAGTCTTGCTGAATCGCCTGCAGACTAACAACACAAACAGGTAAGAGAGGAAAATAATCATCATTTACTGTTAAAAACATTATGAAAATTGAAGCTTTGTGTGTTCTTATTGTAATTTATTTATTTTATAGCAGGTAAACTTTATACTGTAAGCTTCATTCCCATTATAACAGGTAAGCTTCATACATTAATTTTTAAATGATATATTTAGAGGACTCTGCTTTAACACTTAGGATAATGATTTGTTAAAGTGTTAAAAAGCGAATACATGTATATTGAACATTACCTTTATTAAACTAATTATGAAAAGAATGTGGTACAACATGTGTTTAGTTTTTTTATTGATATTTCAGAGATTTCATATGTGAGGTAATCTTACTGGGAGTGAAGGCAGTGCTTATGACCACTTGATATGAGAGACACATCCTGTTTTTAAAGGTGATTATATGCATGTTTCTTTCAATGCTGGCATTAAAAAAATAGTTATTTACTGTTTAAACATTTTGGAGATTGTGTGATCTTGTGGCACATTTACGTGTAATATCATAATTACTTATTATTTTTGTCTATCTGTTGTAGGTGGATCATGAGTGAAGCTCTGCAGGTCGGCCATTGACTTGATAACAGTGGTTTATTTTTATTCAATTTATGAATAAATCTCTCGCCAACCATTCACCTATTTACTGACAAAACGGGTAGCTTGAGCAGAATCATAAAACTTCTGTCAAATCATGTTTTACACACAGTATGTAAGCAAACTCCAGGCTAATATTAACTTGTTTTGTCTCTATGTCTTATCCTTTCTCCCATCTCCAACAGATCCAAGTCTTGTTCAGCCTGATGCTCAACCTTGTATGATGATGACCACAGCCAGGTGATGAGATCTGTGTTAATCACAGCCTGCGTCTCAAGATCAACATGACAATAGCGGCCATCTTTTATCTTACTCTTATCTGACTAAACATTGGATGGAGTATGTACTGTACAATGACCCAGCAAACAAAATAATATGGACTTTTTTGGCGAGATTCTAACATTGACACATAAATTTTTATAGTTAGTAATGTATTATTAACATCCTATTCATTTGTATTCTATGCCATTTATCTGTTTGTGCTAAAATGTATACATCTAAATGTAATGTCATAATATGTTAATATTCAGTATTTATTGTCATTTGCATGTTTTGATGTGGCATTTGTCATGATTTTATTAATTTCATGTTATTGTTGTCTATTTAGAATGATTGTCTTTGCCAATGATTCTGATTTTAATGCACATATTTATTATTGTATATCTCATGTAATGAAAACGTGAAAATAAAAGTATTTTTCTGATGTCTTGCGGTTCTGTTTTTAAACTGTTAAACCGTGTAAAGTGCTATAAATAAAAAACAAAAATATAAACAAAATAACCCTCCTGACTGCTAATAAATGAAAAGGGTTTTTTATAGCACCACTGAGGTTCTATGTAGCACTTTTCAAGGCAAGGTTCTATATAGAACCATCTAAAAAAGGGTTCTATATAGTACCAAAGAGGGTGCTGCTATTGTTACAAGCTGAAGAACCCTTATTTGGTACTATATAGAACCATTTTTCTTAAGAGTGTAATAGTTTGCAAATTGTGCATGTTTACACTATTTATTTTTACTGTTGATCACCATGTGACACCATTAATCTTGCCACATGGTGATCAACAGGAAAAATGACCAATTTTACCTTTTTGCAAAAGGAAAAACCACAAAGAATCAAAAATGCATGATAATAAGGTGTCATGCCTCTGCAATCAAAAAATTTTGTTATAATGGAAGTCAATGTGGCAAAAATGGCCACCAACAATAAACGAAGGAGAAAAAAAATCTGATGCTTCACAAAAACTATAAATGCTTCAAAGCCAATGTTTTTACTAATCCTTTACATGCCCAAGATTGTGAAAAAGGTAAAAGAAATTCCAGTTTACAATCACTTTTTATATTGAAAATCAGTCATTTTGTGTGTGTTTTCCCCCCTAAATTAGTGACACCACTAATAAACTTGGCAAGTAAAGAGTTAAAATCATGGAATTTTTGTAAACATTTGTAAGTTTTGATCAGTACTGAGGTTGATTAACAAATTTATGCAAAAAAAAAAAATTAATTTGATACATTTTTGCGGCAGTTTAATTTAGTGGCCACTAACAAAATAAAAGGTTGGTAAATTTGCCCACGGTATATTGTTGAGTTTTTTAAACATTTCAAAGCCTTTTCTTAAAATATGTGTAAATATAAGATTTGTCATCAAAAATTATTCCATTTGCTGAAACACAGAAACGTTGAAGACAACCCCCCCCCCCCCCAAAAAAAATGGCCCCAACAAACATAACGGTTGATATAGCAATAGTCATGATGAATATTCAGGGCCCTATTTTAATGATCTAAATATATTTTAATGATCTAATTATTGATTAGTGATCTTGCCTAAAGCGCACAGTCTAAAAGGCATCTCTAAATCCAATCTTGCTCATTTAAAGACTGGAAAAATGGTTTGTGCGGCAAGCACACAGTATAAAAGGGTTGTTCCTATTCTGGTAATGAGTAACGGGTGTGTTTTAGGTGTAACGTGCAATAAACCAGTGAGAGTCTCAGCTCTCATCCCCTTTAAAAGCCAGTTGCGCTGGCGCCATGCTGATTTCATATTTTGATGACGGAGGAAGAAAAAGACCACCAGTTTAACATTGATGTAAAAAATTTGCGTTGTTTTTATTTGTATTGAAATGGTTATTTTTTTGTATTAAAACCTTTAAAAGACATTTACGTTCATGTGTTTAACATGCGACATGTATAATTGCGATCTATTCATCAATAAACAGCTATCCCATCATTGTTGCGGTTAAATAAATGTTAAAGATACGGTGTGCTTGTGTTATGATTATTTAACATGTTCTTATGCACCACGTCTGTGTAGGACAACTCGCAGGTAACGCACACCAGATGTGCACATTAAATAGCGCAAGCTTAGTCAGACAGAGTCTACTTCAAAATGCTACATTTCCAAACGACTGCCACGCACTGCCTCTTTGGCTATATCTAACAATTGTGCAATTAAAAGGGAGCACAAACACATGGATGAGGAGAGAAGGTAAAAAAGCCCTGGCCACAGACGCAGCGAGATGCTACAAAATTACAGAAATGTTCAAGCGAGCAGGTCTGTCAAAATTACAAGTACAAGCACACATCTTGGTTAGTTATTGCCTAATAAGTCCAATAAGTCACTGGCGCAGCTTCTGCAGGTTTCAAAGTCAGGTGCCAACCACCCCCCCCCCCCCCCCACGGTGTGCCGTGTTGTTTTGTGTACCATCATTACTGGGGAAGATAAGGAAACACAATCAAGGTGAAATTATTATTTCTAGATGTACTTTAAATGTACTAACACAACCAAAAGTGAAAGTGTTTTAGCGCTGCCAGTGGCACTGAATGTCATAGCGCATCACTCAGAACTTTTGTGTTATTTTGAAAATATGCACACAGCTGTCATGATGGTTATTTGCTGAGTAGCGCTGTGATAACTGCTGCAGTGAGACTGAAATCTGAGAATCACAGAAAAGTCAAATTCTGAATGTTCTGCCTTTTCTGAATATAACTGAGTTTGTGTCTTTTTTTAGATACAATAGACAAAACAAATGAAGCAGTGGACAGCTCAGTGTTTCTCTCTCTGTTGGTGTTTCTGCCTCAGTTTCTCATCATTGAAGCTCTGTGGATGTGGTAAGAAAAATATCAAGCAAAACTCAAAACTGCATAACATACAGTGAATATTCTGATATGAATTCAGATTTTAAGAGTATGACTTTTGATACCACAGCTTTTTCATCAGCATGAGTAAACTGAACTCATCTAAAAACAAAACTGATGAAAAAAAAAACAAAAAGAGATGAGAAATACTTTATAATCTTCTTTAATACAATAAACTAATGGTCAGATTTTATAACATTATCTCTTTCTGTGTGTTTGTCATTGTTAGATGTTGCAGGTCTGTGAGTAGATCAGCTGTCTGTCCATAGCTGTGTCTGAAACCGCTCCCTATCCACTATATAGTGCACTATATCGGGTGTCGGCCATTTTGTAGTGGTGTCCGAAACTTGAGTGAACAACTTCATTCCCTACATTCATTCACTACTTTTTACCCACAATGCACTCTGATTTTGAGGGTACATTCGATGTACACTCATTCACTCATATTTCCCATGATGCAACGGGAGACGAATGCGTAACTTGAATCAGCTGAAGGATACTGACAGTAAACACCAAACATTTAGGTTTATAATTTGTCAGTTATTTTCTGCTTCTTTAAAAATAAACAAATGAAAAATTATTTTTGGTTAAATAAAGATAAAAACATAAAAAAATACATATAAACGGTTTATTCTGATTGGTCAGTAACTGTTTTAAAAACTGGTTTAAATGTTAAAATCAATAAAAAAAGTTTTTGTGACACTTTTAGGCCTGTTTGAACTTTTCATTGTTGTGAAAGCTTTTTATCAACACTGTCCCATCTGTGACTCTTAATGGATTCTCCCAACAAACCAATAAGTGGTGAGGCCAGACTGAGAGGACCTTATTGAACTAGGGTGGATCTTAATAACTACTCTCAAATTACATCATTTTACAAAGATTAAACTGATAACATTATGTTTTTTGAGTCACGGATTAAATAATTTTGGATCAGCAAAAAAGGGGAAAAAAATAAATCAAGAAATTGAAAACATATGAAAATAGAAAAGAACAAAGTTACAAATAAAGTCTAACAGTATAAAAATAAATGAATTAATCTTTTAAAAGCTACAAAAATGATTTTTCTTTTGTTGTCTGTTGTTTGATAGGCCGCATTTACATTGCATTGCTTGAAGTGACTAAATTCTTTTTCCCTCATGTGGCACAGATCGGATATGATGACCCACAAATGTGTAAGCAGGAATAAAGCGCATAGATTTAGATATTTTCTAACTGGTTTCAGGTCTCATTCATATGCGGAAATAAATTGGATATGAATCGGATACATGCATTCATGCCCGCAATGTAAGCGGACAGATCCGATATTCCCATATCAAGATGTGTTGTGCATCATCGATAATGGACACCACACGCGGTCACATGATTGCAGCACAATAGAGGATGACGGCTCCACTGAAGCCCTGTCCCAAATGACACACCCTGAACTTGTGGACTTCCTCAGAGTCCAAACTTTGATGACATCATGTACTTCAGACTTTAGGGACCCTTGTACACAACGGTGCACCAGAGTCGTATTTTGGGACAGACTTGAGCGTCATGCCGAAAATAAGAAGAAAAGTTGCCCATCAGTGAGAACTCCTCCCATCTGCTGTCTGATTGGTCTGATTGCTCTTTCGCAAGGACTTCTGTGTAAAGTGATGAAGCCTGCAGCAGTGTGGACTTCAGAGCTTATAAATTATAGGACTTGTAGACTAAGTGAGCATGCACAATTTAAGGCCATGAGACCGAAAGTCCACATGAAGTGCGCTATTAGGGACAGGACCTTACTGGAGTAATATTGAAGTTTTATGTCTTGTAGCTGTTGGGGTGTGAATTACACCTCTAGAAGAGTTTGTGCTTTAGTGGGATCAACAGTAGATATACACTCTTCATATTCACATCCCACTGGATATACAGTAGAGGAAACATAATCCATTTGTTAAATATTAATGCTTGGAAACTAAAGGATCTGCGTGAGGTTCATCGGTTTGCTGGTCATATGGAGTATAAAACATATGCATTATTACCTCAGTTTATTAGTAATGAAAGGAACAGGTTTATAAAAATATAAAACATAATCTGTCATGTGAATCAAGTTGAGACTGTTTCTCAAGAATAAGAGCACTAGCAGTAAAAAGATGAAGATTAATGATTAGATGTTTTTCTGCTGGAGACATAAAAGATGAAGTAAAGATAAGAGACATCTTTTACAGGACTCAGCAATAATTAACAGCTCTAAATTAACTTTTAATATAATAGTATGTAATAGTTGTCAAAATATGTAAAGTCCAAGCATGTTATGAAAAGGTTTTCATCTTCTTATGCTATAAAAAGTGTCAAAAAGAGTTTCTTTAACATCGGCTTAAGTACGAGAAAATGAGATAAGATCATTAAATGATCTACTACAACTTCAGATATTGACACAACTTTACAAACCGATTAAAGTCAGAGATCTCCACAAGCACGCATGTATACACATGTCTATGTATTTAATCTTTTATTTGAAATGTTACTTGAGGAAAACAAGTTTTAAGTTTTTAAGCATGTGATATTAAGTATCTCAAAGGTACATATTAATACATCTGAAGTACGTAAATAGTTCATATTAGGACACAGTTTTTCTGACAGTGTATTTAAAGACAAGCTGGAGAGGCCAGAATGTAACCACAAAGTTGTCTTCTCACAGACGCTTTACATGTAATTTACTGCTAACAACAACGCCCTGAATCTGTTTAGGAGCTTCTTATTAATGCCAGATTATCAATAGATGGATTGGGCAATAGGGGGCACCAAGAGCTCCAGACTGAGACCAATCTTTTTGGGTATCTTCTGACTAGAATTAGTCGAGGGGGTTTTATGATTCTGTGGTTCACAACTTCCTGAACGTTTCATTAAATGTGCATTATGGCATGTGCAATAAATGCATAGAGAGTTATATTTATTATCAAAGTATTTGTTAGTTATACAGTTATTTTAAAGAAAAATGTGAATAATTGCATTGCAGGCTGATTTAAGCTGCGGTCACACTTTGGTCAGACGTTGCTGTGTGGAGCAGCTCATCAGTTTGATCTTTTGCTTCATTTATTTGTACATTTCAGTAGAGAGAAAGGTCACACAGTGATGTACCAGTTTTGTACTTGAACTTTGCTATGCAGCGACCTGGAAAATATATTGACATACAAGCTTGTGTTTCCGGTTTGACGCATTCACTTGTGTATGAATGGAAGTCAATGTAATGAAAAGTGTAGTGTGACCGGCCCTTTAAGCAGCGCAGCATCTTCTTCTCTTCTTACTAGATCACAAATTTAAACTGATCATTACTGCCATCTATTGTTCTGTCACTCGTCTTTGTGAAGATCGTCTGGAGAAAAGTCGACACATCTATCCAGTTATAATGCCCGTGATGGAGCAAGACATGACGACAGAATCTGAAGATGTAGAAATGAATTGCACATGGCCGTATTTGTTCATGTCTTCTAAAAAAACAAACAGTAAACTGTACATGTTCGTATGTAATCGAGCAAACTTTAAATAAATAAATATCACTGAAATAAAATTGAAGAAAATAAATAAATTTAAATAAAATATCTAAAAAATGTCACTTCAGAGTGTAAGAACAATAAGGTCAGCTGCTCTGCACAGGTTGAGTTTCAGTGAGGTTGAATTTATTAACATGTAAAGAAAACAGACTGACATTACATTCAGTGATGCTATTGATCATAAGAGCCTTTTCCATTTTTGTTTTATTTATCTTTTGTTAAACAATAATTGGATAACATTTTGAAATGTCATGAAGTGATGTTTATGTTGTGAATTTTACACTTGTTTTTGAGGTTGTCTCTGATATGATGTGTTTTGCTTACAAGTCTAATCTAGTATTAAACTGAAGCTGGTATAAACTGGTTTTCTGGGCAGAGATGTCTATCACACAGTCTCATCCTGTTTAAGTGGGTGGTTTGTGGCAAAGCCGATCAAGTTTTTATGCTGATTCAAGAACATGACACTCATTTTTAATCTGTCTTTAGAATTAAAATATATATTTGTGTTATGTATCCGTTGTCTGAGGTTGGCTTCTGGGTTGGTAAAGTGCGCAAAGCCTGCTGCAGACAGCATCAAGGGGGCGCTGATGAGCACACTTCAAAGTGTAAAAATGACAGATGTGACACCCTACGAACTCGTAGACTAAGCGAGCGCACACAATTTTCTAAATATGTTACTATCAGCTCCATTTAACATTTTTGTTAACAAGTTTTACAATTTCAAAGAAACAAGTAGATTCAGTTTCCCCAAAAGTTCAATGTAAATATAAAAATTATTCCTGTCTCAGTTTATTAATAATGAAAGGAACAGGTTTATAAAAATATAAAACATAATCTGTCCTGTGAATCGAGTTGAGACTAGCAGTAAAAAGATGAAGATTAATGATTAGATTTTTTTCTGCTGGAGACATAAAAGATGAAGTAAAGATAAGAGACATCTTTTACAGGCAGTGGTGTCTATATGCTTGTTGTATCTCACAGTAAGTTTGTTTCTGCAATATGAAAATGAGAGTTATGTGATTCCCATTATAAATCCAGACAATAACCAACTTACAACGTCTATTGCTGGTGTTTGTTAGTTCAGTTTGTTAGATCAGTCTGAATCGTAATCTAATGCTTCACCTTTTTTTCTTATGTAGTTTTTTTAGTAAGATCGCAGACTGAAGTTGCAGTAGTGTATAAATTACATCGTTTTAAATACATCCTATAAGGAATTTGCAAGCAAAGAATAGATCTGAGAGGGGCTTGAAAATATTTTTCTGTACAAAAGGAGGCCGGTGGAAAAAGTTTGGGAACTACTAGCTTAAGGTTAAACCAAGACCTTTATTTTTAAAGGAAATTAATTCTGTATCGGCACTATTTTTTTAAACCAAGACTTTCTGTCTTATACTGTACCAAACTGTAAAAAAATTGTGTTATGTTAGGAAGTTCAAAATAAAATAAATCTGTTTTTATATGTCCAACTTAATTCTATATACTCAATATTACTGTCGTGCAATTCAAATGAAAACCCTTCAGGCAATGTTGGGACATGTGGGGTTCCAGTTTCTTGGACTTTCTTTAGGGCCCCCAAAATTATAAACACAACACTGTTTACAGGACTCTCCAACAAACAACAGCTACACGTAAAGATAAGAATAGTTGTCAGATTATGTAAAATTCAAGCATGTTATGAAATACTTTCCTTCTTCTTGTGCTATAAAAAGTGTCAAAAAGTGAAGGAGAGTCTTTCTTTAACATCCGCTTGAGTACGATAATCAGATCATTAAATGATCTACCACAACTTCAGATATTGACACAACTTTACAAACCGGTTAAAGTCAGAGATCTCCACAAGCACGTATGTATACACATGTATATGTATTATGTTACAAAAAACAAGCATGCTAGTTGTGTTTTATTTTACGGTAATAACTGTCTGATGAATTGAGCGTCACAATGATGTTTTATTTTCTCTCAGGAATAAGAAAAGAGTTTTGGGTCTTATGTGACTTTCTACAAAACTACATCATGAACTTCAGACTCTCATCATTGATCCTGCTGTTACACATTCAAGGTATGAACACTTTTGAGTAGATGACAGTTTTGTGGTTGTTGGACATTTGGGAAAAGCATCAGTGTTGTTTACTGCATTAAAACAGTGATATAAGACAAGAGTCAGTACAAACCTTAATTATTCAAACAAGAAAATGTACAGCTGTCACCGGGGCAGTGCACTTTCAAAAGTAAACTTTATTTTTACCTAAACAGTGCATATAAGTATCTCAAAGGTACATATTAATACATCTGAGTTATGTAAATACTTATTAGGACGTAATATTTCTGACAGTGTAAGTAAAGACAAGCTGGATATAACAACACTGAAATAAAACTTGAATTGGTTAAACTATAAATGCATGAAATGGTAAATAATAGCTGTTTCAAATGTGTATGAGATATTACCTGATAGTATAGAGAACAGAGAAAGAAAGAGAGACACCACTAGATACGTCTGTTTGTAATCGTATTAAGAAGCCTTCATGTAGTTGGAGCTGATGGTGTAGTGGGCAGCGCTCCAACATGTGGTGCTTTCGCACTTTTGGTGACCCGAGTTTGATTCCCGGCTCGTGGTCATTTGCTGATCCCATACCCTTCTCTCCTCCCTGTACTTTCCTGTCCTCCCCTAACCTCACTATTGAATAAAGACAAAAACTGGCCAAAAATATAACAAAAAAGCCTTCATGTAAACACCTAAATCAATATGATTGAGGTTGATCGGATGCAAATTTGTATCGTATTGAAGGGGTTGGTGTTCTTACTCATGTGTACTCTGCTAGTCTAGTAAGTTATCGTTCAAGTTTACTGTTCAGCATTCAAGTAGTTCCTGTCATAGTTTTGTGTAGTCTTATTCTGTTTTTCATTTGTCTTTGTTGGTGCCTTTAGGTGTTTTAGGCACCAATTGTGTTTTCTTTTGTACCCAATAAACCTTGTACTGTATCTGTACATGCAAAGCCTGCATCTGAGTTCTCTCTCTCTCTCTCTCTCTCTCTCTCTCTGTGCGCATGCGTTGAGTGGGCGGAGCGTTGAGTGAGCGTTTGGTGTTTGCGGTGCAGGTGTGAGTGCTACCTTTTCTATCTTTTCTTTCCTATTCTTGAATATTGTTTATGTTCATTTAGTTTGGGAGGATTAGAAGTTTATAACTTGATCGGAGCGTTTGCTCCGGGTTCCGTATCAGGAGCATGGCTGCCCCAGATAGCGGAAACTTTGGTTTCCTGACACGGCGTCATGGTGTTAAAATAGACACAGGTGTGGGTGTGGAAGAATGTAGTTTGGCTGTAGGTGAAGTGATTGGTACTGAAAATATCCTGTCTGCATCCCGTATGAACAGTGCGGTTGTGCTGTTTTTAAAAACTGTTGATTTAGTGAATCAGATAGTAGAAAATGGTGTAGTGATTAGTGGTATTTTTACCCCAGTGCTCCCTCTCTCTACTCCCTCGAAAAAAGTAACTCTATCCAATGTGCCACCTTTCATACCAAATGAAGTTCTATCTGGAATGCTCTCTCGCTATGGCAAACTTGTTTCTCCGATAAAAATGATTCCAATCGGTTGTAAGTCTCCGCTGTTGAAACACGTTGTGTCATTCAGGCGTTATGTTTATATGATTTTGCAAGACAACTTGGATGAACTTGACCTGGCTTTAAATTTTCGTCAGGACGAATTCAATTACGTTATCTTTATTACCACAAATAACATGAAATGCTTTGGTTGCGGGGAGTCGGGTCATTTGATCCGCGCTTGTCCGGGTAGAGTAAATCAACCGGATAAAAACCGGTTACCGGTTAATGGCGAAGATGTCAATGTTGCGCGAGATGACGAGAGGCAGAATGTTAATACTACTGCCGAGGCTCCAAGCACAAGTTCACATCATAAAGCGCTACCAAAAGCACCTGTAACAGTCGCAATGCCAACTGAAATGTCTAATGATGAGGGAAAGGAGGCTGCGGTTGATGCAAAGATAGACGGAGATTCTGAGGGGACTGATTTGTCAGTGCCGGCTCAGATGAATGAATCGCAAAACCATGGTAATCTTGTCATAGCTGGAGAGCAAATTCCTTCTTATATAGGGGAAGATCAGTTTTCTATCATGGATTCAGATGATGTTGCTTTTAAAGCACCACAAAAGAGAAGATTAAAACAGCAAAATGTTGGTAAACAAGCTAAAAAATCAGATAGTTGTGACGTGAGTCACTCTGACACAGGGAGTGAGAGTGATTCTGAGTGTAGTATTTCTTGTAGTTTACCACCGGGTGGTTTTTCAAGTCGAACTTATACTGTGGAGGATATAAAATCCTTTCTTAAGGTGACAAAAAACGCCAGGAAAGTTCGAATTGAGGAATATTTCCCTGATGTTTTGCAGTTTATGGAAAAGGCAAAAGCTTTTAAGAGTGATGGTGTTTTTACTAAACAGGAAGTGTTTCGGCTAAAGAAAATTCTTTCTCAATCAAGGCTCAATGCTAGTAATGACAGCACATAGATTTCATCTCCCTTTTTCGTTTTTTTGGTTGTCTTTGTTTTGTTTTTTTCTTTTTAATTCTTTTTCTTTATGGGAGAATTTCATGTGGCTTCTTTAAATGTGAATGGGGCCAGAGATATTGATAAAAGATTTCAGTTATATGAGTTAATGAAACAAAAGAGAATTGATGTACTGTTTCCTCAAGAAACACACAGTGATGTAATGAATAGTTCTGACTGGGCTAGAGAATTTGATGGGTTATCTATATTAAGCCACTTGACTTCAACCAGTGGTGGGGTTGCCATTTTATTTTCTAAGAGTTTTTTCCCTGTTCTTATCAGGTTGATGAGATTGTAAAAGGCAGGCTCTTGAAAGTTGTTGCTCAGTATGAAAATTATTCTTTTATTTTTATTTGTGTGTATGTCCCAGTCAATGCTCTGGAAAGAATGATTTTTCTAGATACTTTGAGTAGTGTGTTATGTAATTGTGATCCTGAGTATTATTTATTTTTAGGGGGGGATTTTAATTGTACAGAGAGTATCCTTGATAGGAATCATGTTGAACCACACATGGCCTCACAGAAACGTCTTATTCAATTAGTAAAAACTCATGAGATTGTTAATGTTTGGAGAAATTTTCATGGTTTTCAAAGGCAATATACTTGGGCTCATGCGTATGATGGTTTAATTTCACTGGCAAGATTGGATAGGTTTTATGTTTTTAAGCACCAGCTTAATCTTTTTAGAAATTGTTCAATTTGTCCAGTGTTTTTTTCTGATCATAGTTTGTTACAGTGTGCTGTATCACTGAGTTCTTTAAAGCCAAAAAGCACCTATTGGCATTTTAATAGTAATTTATTATGTGATAAGCATTTCAAAGATGTGTTTAAAGAATTTTGGAAAAATTTTAGAGCCACAAAATCTTTGTTTCAGTGTTTACAACAGTGGTGGGATGTTGCAAAGGTGCAAATTAAACAGTTGTGCCAACAATATACTCTTGACGTCACCAGAGACATAACCCGTTCAATGAAAACAGTTGAGAAAGAACTAGTAGAGCTTCAGATGCTTGCTGATAGTACAGGTAATTTGACTTATATTGACTCTTTTAATAAGAAGAAAAATGTTTTAGGAAAATTGCTAGATACAGTTGCACAAGGAGCTCTGGTTAGATCACGCTTCCAGAGTGCTGAATTGATGGATGCACCGTCTAAATTTTTCTTTAATTTGGAGAAAAAAAATGGGCAAAAGAGGTTTATACATGCCCTATGTTCTGATGAGGGAGTTCTGTTGTCAGACCCCTCTGATATTCGGAAAAGAGCAGTCAGTTTCTATGAGGAACTGTATAAAAATTAGCTCATGCATGAACAAACTGATAATGTCTTCCTTGAAAACTTGCCTCAGCTATCTGAAGAAGCGAATGCTGGTCTCAGCAAAGCCTTAACTCTGGAGGAGTTGGAAAAAGCTCTTGGAGGCATGGAATGTGGGAAAGCACCAGGAATTGACGGGTTGTCAATCGACTTTTACAAGTCTTTTTGGCTGGAAGTCGGGCCCGATTTATTAGAGGTGCTCAAGGAAAGCCTAGCCAGGGGGCGGCTACCCACAAGTTGCCGTAGAGCGATTCTCACCTTGCTGCCAAAGAAGGGAGATTTAAATGAAATTAAGAATTGGAGACTAGTCAGTTTGTTGTGTAATGACTACAAGTTGCTCTCTAAGGCTCTGGCTAATAGACTCGGAGAAGTTTTGGAGCAGGTGATTCACCCTGACCAGACCTATTGTGTACCTGGTAGACGAATTTTTGATAATATATCTTTTATTAGGGATGTTTTAGATTTTGGTAAAAGTCTCGACTTAGATATTGGTTTATTGTCACTTGACCAAGAAAAGGCTTTTGATCGTGTCGAGCATAATTATTTATGGGATGTGTTAGAGGCATTTGGCTTCAGTTCTAAGTTTATTTCTATGATCAAGGTTTTGTACAGTGACGTCGAGAGTATTTTAAAAATTAATGGTGACTTATGCGCTCATTTTAAGGTTTTTAGAGGTGTTAGGCAGGGGTGTGCCTTGTCAGGTATGCTGTATGCCCTAGCAATTGAGCCATTTTTAAATAAGGCAAGAACTGATTTGCGTGGTTTGCATATTCCACAATGTTTAAATGTGTTTAAATTATCGGCATATGCTGATGATGTTGTTCTTTTTATTAGTTGTCAGAAAGATGTTGATTTGCTTTTAAAATTGTTAAGAGATTTTAAAATGTGTTCTTCTACTAAAGTAAATTGGTTTAAAAGTGAAGCCCTTTTGCTTGGGAGATGGTTAAATGGAGAACCAGTTCTTCCAGATGGGTTAACATGGACTAGGGATGGTTTTAAATATCTTGGAGTATTTTTAGGTAATGAAATGATTGTACAGAAGAATTTTGAAGGGGCTGTAGAAAGAATTAAAGGTTGTATGGATAAATGGAAATTTTTACTCCCAAAAATGTCTTATAGGGGACGCATTTTAATTATTAATAATTTATTAGCGTCCTCTCTCTGGCATCGGTTGGTGTGTGTGGATCCTCCACCAAATTTTTTGTTTAAGATTCAGTCAATTTTGGTAGATTTTTTTTGGGATAAAATGCATTGGGTTCAAAAAGCAGTTTTGTATTTACCCAAGGAGGAGGGTGGTCATGGACTCATGCATTTGCAGAGTAGGGTTGCAGCTTTTCGGCTTCAATTTGTACAGAGACTTTTGACTGGACCAGCAGACTCGAACTGGAAGTCTATTGTCTTTGTTCTGGTTGGATCCTAAAAAAATGGACTTATCTAAGCTACCAATGTTTTATCGTAATGTTTTTAAGGTTTGGGCCTTGTTCACTGTGCAGAGACCCTGCAGCATACATTCTCTATACTGGTTATTACAAGAACCTTTAATTTGTGGTTCGCGCTTGGATATATCTCATGAGGGACCTTGTCCTGCACTCAATGAAATTCTTCTTTCGTCTAAAATAACAACTCTTGGGCGTCTACTACATTTAGCTGGAGAAGGTTTTAAAAGTGTTGATTTAGTTGCTGATCAGCTGGGCATTCACTCAAAACGTACAGTGGCTAAACTTCTTGAATTATGGAGTGCTGCTCTTACAGCTGAAGAAATCCATTTGTTGGAGGACTTTTTTAAGGGGTTAATTACTCCAAACTGCCATGATCCTTTTCCTGATTTACAGTTATTTCCAAAGTTAGAGGATTGTAAAGGTGTGTTTTTGTACTGTAAGGATGTGATGTTAATTGGGTCGAAGCCAGATTCTGGAAAAGAATTGTATAAAAGATGTGTCAAATCTCTGAACAGAATGTTTTTAAATAATAAAGTGGATACTCATTGGAGAATTGTTTTAAATTTAAAAGAGGTTGAAAACCATGAATGGAGAGCGTTGTACAAGTCACCATTAATTAAGAAGCTTGGAGATTTACAGTGGAGAATTTTACAGGGTGCAATTGCAGTAAATGCTTTTATTTCTATTTTAAACCCTGATGTTAGTCACGATTGTCCATTTTGTCGGCAGAGAGAAACTGTTTTTCATGCATTCTTGCAATGTTTTAGACTTGAGCCTTTGTTTACTGTTTTACAGAATTTATTTCTGTGTTCCCTTTCAGTCGGTCACTACGACGTCACGTCGTGACCGACGAATTGGGAACCGCTTCGCGGGTGACCTATCTACTTCGAGAACTATCAAAAAATGCCAATGAACTTGGCATGCAGGTATTTGCATAATGCCGGCGCCGCCCCGCCAGGTGCGTATATAAGGCGCAGGTGCATAATACCAAATCAGCTTTATTGCTTCGAAGCCGGCAGACATCTGCTCACGAGAAGCTATTCTGAAAACTGATCTTCGTAGATCCTGTTCTGTGGGAAGAAAAAAATCTCAGCTTGCTGAAGTTGGTTGGGCAAAGACACCTCAGCGGAGGCTCGCAGTGTTTTCTCCACCCTTTCTCTCTCTCTCTGTCTCTTTTTTTAGGACTTGAGTTCGAGTGAGTGCGTTTGCCTCTCCCTGTGTGTTTCACCAGCTCGCACAAAAGAGTGATTTCCCTAAAAGAGCAGCACGTTTGAGCTTTGTGTCTTTTTAAAGACAGCCACTCATTCGTGTCACGGTCGGGGTCGTCTTTTTAAAGATGGATTTCCGTCCGTGCTCCGTTTCTGGATGCGGTGTGTTCATCGCCCCCCAGGATGGCCACAAGCGTTGTCTTTCGTGTCTGGGGCTCCAGCACGCAGAGGCAGCGTTGCGTGATAGCTCATGCCCCATCTGTGAGGGCATGACTATGGCGGATTTGCGGAGACGGGTGTCGTTCCTCCGGCAACGGCCCCCGCCTTCCCAGTTTGGTGCTGCTAAGGGCGCAGCTACCAAACTTGCGAAGGATGACCTCCGTATAACGGTGCTGGGTCGGTCTGCTGGTTCGTCCAGTAGCTCCCAGCGCCCTGATCCGTTGCCAGCGGAGGTCCCGATGGAGACGAGCGGCCGTGTTCTACGGTGTCCTCGCGCTCTGTCGAGCCTCCACCTGACGCGATGTCCACCGTAACGTCGGAGGGGGGGTTGTCAGCCTCGGACGTCGATCCAGATCCGCTCCCGCCTTCGGGCCAGGTTGCGGGTTCTGCGTTCGACCCTGAGATGGCAGCCATGCTCGCTCGGGCGGCGGAGGCGGTCGGCTTGGAGTGGACTAAACCTCCCCCACCTGAACCGTCCCGCCTCGATGATTGGTTCTTCGGGGGTGCCAGGGCTTCTCAGTCCTCGCCCCCGGTGCCTTTCTTCCCCGAGGTGCATGAAGAGCTGACGCGGTCGTGGAAAACCCCATTTTCCGCCCGGAACCGGCCGTATCAGCCTTCACCTCTCACCTCTCTCGAGGGTGGAGATGCCAAGGGGTACACTGGTATCCCGTCAGTGGAGCGCCCGGTCGCGATGCAGTTGTGTCCGGCCGGTGTCGCTTCCTCCTGGCGGGACCAGCCTACTCTCCCCTCACGGGCCTGTAAGCAGTCTTCGGCGCTGTCCGGTGCTGCTTACAAGGCTTGTGGGGAGGCAGCCTCTGCCCTGCATGCCATGGCATTGCTGCAGGTTCATCAGGCTAAGGCTCTGAGGGATCTGCACGCGGGAGGTCACGACTCGGCGGAGTTCTCTGAACTACGTGCGGCTACAGATCTGGCGCTTCGTGGGACCAAGGTCACCGCACGCGCCGTCGCTCAGCCCGCTTCAAAGGGTGGTAAAAGAAGATCTAAGCGGCCCTGAGACGGGCGACCTAGAGATGGAAGGGATCGCTCTTCGGGAGATGGTGAAGGCACCACTCCCCCCACCGGAGGAGGGCCGGTTGGGGAATCTTTTGTTTCATTTTTCTGTTCCGCCGACTTTTCAGTCGGCACCCACAAATTCACAAAAAGAGCGAATTCCACTTCCATCTCTAGGTCTTCAGATGAGCGCCGGAGACACGAGCGGGCTCACAACCCCCCCTCGTTCTCCGACTCATCAGAGGAGAACGAGAGCGACGCACGGGCTCATAACCCCACCGCGCTCTCCGACTTCTCAGGCGGTAGGAGACAGCTACGGGCTCATAACCCATCGTCTCCCTCCTCCTTCGCCAGAGGGTGCATCGAGTGGTGTGAGGTGTCTTCAGCAGAGCCTCCCTTACTCAACCACCCAGCAACGGACTCAGGTGAGTGTTATCACGCACAACACTGCTGTCGGTGCGGCCGTTACGCACACACCGGCGATCACCTCCGTTGCGCCCTCCGCGGGTACACCGATCGTGCCTTTAGTCCCCCTCGCACGGTATCTGGGGGCGTGGGAACAGCTTTCCAGCCCGTCGCGTTGGCTTTTACGCACGATTCGTCTCGGCTATGCGATCCAATTTGCCCGGCGTCCCCCCAAATTCTCCGGCGTTCGTTTCACTACGGTGAGAGCTGCCGATGCGCACGTCCTCCGTGCGGAGATCGCTGTCTTATTGGCGAAAGACGCGATCCAGCCGGTCCCTCCAGCCGAGATGAGGTCGGGGTTTTACAGCCCTTACTTTATTGTACCCAAGAAAAGCGGCGGCTTGCGACCGATCCTGGACCTGCGTTCGCTGAACCGTGCACTTCACAGAATGCCGTTCAAAATGCTGACGCCCAAACGCATATTTCCATGCATTCGTCCAAACGATTGGTTCGCATCTATCGACCTGAAGGACGCGTACTTTCACGTATCGATTCTCCCCCGACACAGGCCGTTTCTCCGCTTTGCGTTCGAGGGGCGAGCATACCAGTACAAAGTCCTCCCATTCGGGCTCTCTCTGTCGCCCCGTGTATTCACCAAAGTAGTGGAGGGGGCTTTGAAACCCCTGAGAGAGGTGTGCGCATTCTCGCGTATCTGGACGATTGGCTAATAATAGCTCAAACACGTCAGACGCTGTGCGATCACAGAGATTTAACTTTAAAACACCTCGCTCGTTTGGGTCTTCGGGTCAACTGGGAAAAGAGCAAGCTTTGCCCCGTGCAGAGAATCTCTTTTCTCAATATGGAACTGGACTCGATCGATTTGACAGCTCGTCTAACAGAGGCACGTGTACAGTCGATTCTGACTTGCCTGGATACATTCAAGAGCAAGAGCGCGGTCCCGCTGAAACAGTTTCAGAAGCTTTTGGGGCATATGGCAGCAGCCGCAGCTGTAACTCCGCTCGGACTGCTTCATATGCGACCGCTTCAGCATTGGCTTCACGATCGAGTCCCGAGGAGAGCGTGGCTGCGCGGCATTCACCGTTTTATCATTACACCTGCGTGTCGTCGCACTTTCACTCCGTGGTTAGACCGTGCGTTTCTCCGAGCCGGTGTGCCTCTGAGACAGGTCTCCAGGCATGCGATAGTATGCACAGATGCGTCAGACACGGGGTGGGGGGCCACGTACGATGGGCTTGCGGCTTCGGGGGTCTGGACGACACCCCAGCTGCATTGGCACATAAACTGCCGGGAAATGTGGGCTGTATATCTTGCGCTCGTCCGTTTCAGCAACGAGTTACGGGGCAAAGATGTATTAGTTCGAACAGACAACACTGCGACCGTGGCGTACATCAATCGTCAAGGCGGTTTACGCTCGCGTCACCTGTCGCATCTCGCCCGTCACCTCCTCACTTGGAGTCAGAAGAATTTGAGGTCTCTTCGTGCCATTTACATCCCGGGCACGCTCAATGTAGAGGCGGATGCGCTCTCTCGGGCTGCGCGTCCCGGCGAATGGCGACTCCACCCCATTGCGGTTCAGCAAATTTGGAGACGTTTCGGCAAAGCGCAGATAGATCTGTTTGCTTCCCCAGAGACGACCCATTGTCGCCTGTTCTATTCACTAGCCGACGACTCGCTCGGCGTGGATGCATTGGCACACAGCTGGCCGCGAAACATGCGCAAATACGCGTTCCCTCCGGTGAGCCTCATTGCGCAAACCTTATGCAAAATCCGGGAGGACGAGGAGAGTGTGCTGTTGGTGGCACCGTATTGGACAACCAGGAGTTGGTTTCCAGAACTCTCTCTCCTCGCGACAGCCCCTCCGTGGAAGATTCCCCTGAGGAAGGACCTTCTTTCTCAACAAGAGGGCACATTATGGCACCCGCGCCCCGACCTGTGGAACCTCCATGTGTGGTCTCTGGACGGGGCACGGAGGATATGAGTGATTTACCGCAAGAGGTATCTAACACTATTCCTGCTGCGCGAGCGCCGTCTACGAGACAGGCTTACGCGCTTAAATCGAACCTGTTTGTCGACTGGTGTTCTTCCCGAAGTGAAAACCCCCGAGAATGCCCGATTAGTGTTGTGCTTTTATATCTCCAGCGTCGTTTGGAGAATAGGCTGTCACCATCAACTATTAAAGTCGATATCGCTGCGATATCAGCTCACCATTCACCCGTAAACGGTAGAACAGTGGGTCAGCACGACCTAGTCATTAGATTTCTCAGAGGCGCTCGAAGACTGAATCCTTCGCGTCCCCCCTCCATTCCTCCTTGGGACCTGTCCTTGGTGCTGAAATCACTCCAGGAAGCCCCATTTGAGCCTCTGCATAGTGTGAGTGTTAAATTTCTTACAATGAAAACATTAACTCTCCTTGCTTTGGCTTCTGTTAAGAGGATAGGGGATATTCATGCATTTTTGGTCGATGAATCGTGCCTTCAGTTCGGGCCGGCTGCATCCAGCGTAACACTGAGACCCCGGCCCGGCTTTGTGCCCAAAGTTCCCACCACTCCTTTTAGAGATCAAGTGGTGAATCTCCAAGCACTGCCTTTGGAGGAGGCAGAACCAGCCATGGCTTTGTTATGCCCTGTTCGTGCACTACGTGTGTATATAGACAGGACGCAAAGTTTTAGGACCTCAGATCAGCTCTTTGTTTGTTACGGTGGTCAGCAGAAAGGAAAAGCTGTCACCAAGCAGAGGATGTCCCATTGGATTGTGGATACTATAGCCCTTGCATATCAAAAGCAGAATGTGCCTTGTCCATTTAATTTACGTGCCCACTCTACACGCAGTGTGGCATCATCTTGGGCACTGGCTTGCGGTTCCTCGCTAACAGATATCTGTAGAGCTGCAGGCTGGGCGACACCTAATACGTTCACAAGATTCTATAGTGTTCGTGTCGAACCGGTTTCCACTCGGGTTCTTTCTACTAACTAGTTAAGAATGCAGAGGGTCGGCTCGTGTGTCGGCTTGGAGCCTCTATTTTGGTGCTGCACATTTGCACCAATATGGAAGGCCATCAGGGCAAAAACGTCACAAAAACTGTTTTTGCCTCTCCTCCACCGCCCTGATAGCTGGTGTTGCGGAGCATCCGCTGTCAACCTATCTCTGATGTATTCTCTGTAAACCTGTGTAGGCTAGGCGTCCACATTTGTCCCCTACGTGGGGTTAATTTGTGTGTAAAGTCCGTGGGGTTCTAATCCTCCACGTTTTTCCTTAGCAGAGCCTGCTCTGCATCTCTCAACATACCATGTATTGTTCAGAGACTTTATTTTGAGCAACCTGTCGGTTGTTTCATATATTTTTATGTCATCCATTTAACCTTCTTAGGGGATGGCTTCCGCAGTGTTCTAGCTCCGCTCAGTTTAGACGCTTCCCCCAGTTCGCTGCTTCACTATCGTGGGTTAAGGAACAGGTAGTGACCGGCCTTCTGCATTTCGCCTTAGGTTCCGCCCCTTTATGGGGAGGGCGGAGGGCTTTTGCAGGCACTGGAAGGGTTCAGCTGCAGTGGCGTTTTGGTAGGGATTCCCAATTCGTCGGTCACGACGTGACGTCGTAGTGACCGACTGAAAGGGAACGTCTCGGTTACGTATGTAACCCTCGTTCCCTGAAGGAAGGGAACGGAGACGTCACGTCCCGTCGCCACAGTTTGCTGTTCCATTGCTGTTCAGGCCGGGCACTGTTGCTCGGCTTCTCAGCAATAATATAGCTGATTTGGTATTATGCACCTGAGCCTTATATACGCACCTGGCGGGGCGGCGCCGGCATTATGCAAATACCTGCATGCCAAGTTCATTGGCATTTTTTGATAGTTCTCGAAGTAGATAGGTCACCCGCGAAGCGGTTCCCAATTCGTCGGTCACGACGTGACGTCTCCGTTCCCTTCCTTCAGGGAACGAGGGTTACATACGTAACCGAGACGTTTTGGTGAGACTTTTTCTAATAGGAGTTTTATTTGTGGTTTCAGATATGTGCGGCAAAAGCGTTTTAAATGTCAACTTGTGAACTTTTTATTAGGTCAGGCTAAAATGGCTGTTTATAATACCAGGAAGCACAAAATTGAGTGAGATATGAGTTATGATATATTAGCAGTTTTTTTTTAACTCAGTTAAATCTAGGATCCTAATTGACTTTAGATATTTTAAAGCAATGAATGATCTTCTTTCTTTTGAATTGATTTGGTGTTATGGAGGAGCTCTGTGTATGGTTATTGAAGACGAATTGGTCTTTGCTCCTATGTTGGCTTAATTTTTTTGTTTTTTCTGTTATTATTATTTTATAATTTTTGTTTTTTCCTTTTCTTTTGTTGTTTCTGATTTGAGGTTATGAAATTGTATTGATTTGTAATAAAGGTTTTTTGAAATTCAAAAAAAAAAAAATCTTTCTCTCTCTGTCTCTCTCTTTCTCTCTTTCTCTCTCTCTAGAACAGAGTAATACATTCCTATATTTTCTCTTCTGTAAGTGATTCCTGGTTGTGATTTATATCAGCAACTCATTTGGAGAGTAATGTAATGACTTAGGTAACGCTGTTGTGTCAGTTTCCCAGACAGGATTTAGATTAATCCCGGACTAGGTCTTAGTTATATTAAAACATTTAAGTAACTTTTACAAACATACATTACACAAAAAATACTGGTGTGCATCTTGAGATAAAACATTGGCACCGATAAGTTGATTGATAGTTAGTAGGGGTGGAACGGTACACACAAGTCCCGGTTCGGTTCGTACCTCGGTTCAGGCTTCACGGTTCGATTCACTTTCGGTACAATGGAGGAAAAAAGCAAAACAAAAATGAAGAAGGCATTTTTTTAAGCTAATCTTAAAAACATAGGTGTCCTTATCAGTGTTATTTTCAGATGTCATGAATATGAACTGAAATGCATTTAACATACTATCTCGTATTTCAAAAATATATACCACTTTAAGTAATCTTGTACTCATCTTTCATACAAATAGGGGTTCAAATGTATTACAAGTGTTACCTAAATACATTTTTAAATTACATTTTGGCCTTATTTCATATTAATGTACTAAAGAACAAAAAATAGGCTTGTAGGATGAATTAATAGGTGTGTACGACTTCACGAGGCGCTGCAAGAAACGACAAGTGGATGACGTCAGAGTAACGCGAGAGCGATTTGAAATCAGCCTCCTCCGCAAGATTTCTCGCGGTACTCTGACGCTGATGGCGCTGCGTAAAGTTGAGCACGCTTAAAAAACTGAAAACAGCTGAACTCGACAGAACTGCCCTGCGTATGCCTGTTGTATATAGCAGGACAATTTATCTCCTACTTCTCAGCGTGAGAAATACAAAGTGTGGCATTTGAACTGACTGAAATGCGTGTTTGTCAAGGTGAATACGTGAGACTTGAGAGCCCTGATTAGATGTATTTCCACTCACATACCTAACAACTGCTGAACAACGCCGATGCAAAGTCCTCGTCTTTTCCACCACTCTCTCGCCTGTACTATTGTAACTGACTGGAAAACTGAAGCTTTGCCAAACTTGCGATCTTAAAGGGGCTGGCGGATCCTCACCACCATTTGCCATACTCGCTGTCGCTGCTATTTCACTCACTGGACCGTGAACCTGACAAAAAACTGCATTGTGCCAGAATGTAGACGGTCTCTGAGAGAGCGCATACATAGGCGGAGCTCGGCTGCATCGGCGCCAATCAGAGCTTCAGAGCTTAAAGCGGGGCAACAGATTAGCTGTCCATAAAGAACCCGCCTATCTAACGGTAGTTCCGCATTACATTAATTATTTTGCAAGTTTTTTTTATTTTCATACCGTGTATTCTCCGTTTAAATTCATGCACCGAACCGTGACCCCCGTACCGATTCGGTTCGAAACGAATACATGTATTGTTCCACCCCTAATAGTTAGTAACATTTTACAATAAAGTTGAATTTGTTAATATTATATATACATCAGCTAACTTCAGTAGGTCAGATTAAAAAGAAAAATGTATAAATAAACTCAGGTTATTTCAGATTAATTTACATCATTGTTCTCTAGTCCAGGATTTTACATTAAATTTACATTTACATTATACTGTGTTACGAATGTCAATAATATTTTATATTTATTTTCAGTGTCCCTAACATTGGATAACTTTAATGTAACCTGTAATGAACTGAATATTTGTGCTCTGAGGGGGACATGGATGATAGTGAGGTGCGATTACTCAAACATCAACATCAAAACTGTGTTCTGGTTCAGTCAGAAACAGAGAACAAACTGGAGAAACAAAAATGAACCTGAAGATTTGACTTTAGATTCAGATTACTCAGGACGAGTGATTCAGAGGATCACTAAAGATTACTCACGACTCACAATACATGATCCGAGAGAGAGAGACAGTGGAGAATATCAGCTCATGTTCATTATGAAGGATGGAGTTAAACATCTCAGCTCAGTCACAGTCAATCTAACAGTTTCAGGTACATTTACATTCTCATCAGTCCAGTTAAACTCTTTTCATTTCTCATCTAATGTAAGATTTTGATTATTTAGTTTTACAGGTGAAGATGAATCCTGAATCTACAGGACAGCGAGTAAAACTGAGCTGTGATTCCTCCTGCCCTTTAACATCTAAATATGGTTACCACTGGTACAAGAATGGACAATTTTTAACATTTAACCAAAGCATATTTGTGTCATCCAGTGAAAACACTGACAGTTATTACTGCTCTGTGTCTTTTTCATCGCCCTCTTCATCTGTGTGTGAGTCTGACATTTATAAAATATTTAAAATAAAATGGAAGAACAAACTTTGCAGTTATCTTGTTGATTCATATACAGTATGAGTGTGTTTGTAATTGATTGTGAATGTTACAGCAGTATTTTGTGACTCTTTCAGGTCTTTCTAACAGTGGCTGTTGGGGTGTGACTTACACCTCTAGAAGAGTTTGTGCTTTAGTGGGATCAACAGTAGATATTCACTCTTCATACTCACATCCCACTGGATATACAGTAAACAAAACATACTGGCATTACTATGATCGCGGGGAATTCAGAGATCTGCGTGAGGTTTCTCAGTTTTCTGGTCGTGTGGAGTTTGTGGGAAACACACTGAGAATAAAAGACATCAGCATGAGAGACACTGGAGGATATCAGTTCAGCATCATCACTAACACATCAGATGTAGTTTCTGGTTATCCTGGAGTTATTCTTATTGTTACAGGTAACTGCTCATAATAAACTCTCTGTAAAGCTGCTTTCACTGATCAGATTTGTGAATATATTTATGCTAGAGATTTATGGTCCTTACAATTTTTGTAATGTTTTGTTAAACGATGAGTAGATTACATTTTAAATATTAAAATATCAATGCTATCAATCATTTGAGTTATTCATCTAAAATTTCATCTCGTCTGAACACTGTATGATGTTTATGTTGTGAATGTTACACTTGTTTTTGATGTTGTCCATGTTGAAAATAATATAATGTGTTTTGTACTGCATATATGATGCTGCTGTATCTGAATAGCTTCATTAGTTGGACTATCCAGTTTACCAGCTTGCAAGCATGGTTGATCAGATGCTGGTGAATAGTGTAATGTTGGTAAGCAGCCAGGCCAGCAGCAAACCAGCACTTACCAGTCTAATCCAGTATTAAAACTGAAGCTGGTATAAACTGGTTTTATGAGTTGTTACACGTTCTGTCTAAGTGTGCGATTTATGACAAACTTGCAAAGTTGATCAAGACTTTATGTTGATGTTGAGGACACTCATCACAGAAGTCTTCAGATTTAAAACAAATACACTAATCAACATTTGACGTTGATCAAAAAAGTTAATAAAAGATGCTCTTAGACAAAAATGTTTTTAATCACTTCAAATGTTGACTGTATATTTATGTTGCACTCGTGTGTTTGACAGATGCTTTTATTCAAAGCATTTTGAACTGCGTTCACATTATATATTTTATTTGTATGTGTGTGTTTGACTGCATAACTTTGCCATTGTTCACATCATACTGTATTGAGCTGAATCAAACATTTCAGGCATAACTAAGAAAAGTAGTTGACATGAACTCTGTTATATGAAATCTCAGGTACACGAGTGATAAGCAGCCCAGACCCTGTGATAGATGGAGAAAAAGTGATATTAATTTGTTCAACTGAATGCACTCTGGATAACAAACATACTTACATCTGGTATAAGAATGGACAACAGGTAACAGATGGATTGAGATTATTAAACAAGCTGTACCTGGACTCAATCAACAGTGAGGAGCTACAAGAGTATTCCTGTACTGTAAGAGGTAACACAACATCTCATCATACATGAGATGAAAATATATAAGAGATAGTTTCTGTCCTTGATGCTGATTGGTTTATTCTCAGCTATGACATCATCACTGAGCTACTTTCACTGTGCAGCACTCGTAGCTGATCATTAATATTGTAGCAGTTATAGTTTATATGTCAAACACTTCAGTATATCTCATAATGAAAGAAACATTTGTGTCATTATTATTTTCATGTTAAAGTAACGATTTATTAAAATATTTCACTCATTTTTCTCTGTGTTAGTTTGTAAGTCACGGGTTAAAGCTCATTGCTCTTCAGTTGTGATGATATTCATAATGTAGCACAGCACCTCATACCTGAATTCAGGTGATCTATCTGATAGATTTACTGTATTGATTTTAACATCACGAGTCTTTTGTTATTTAAGATAAAGAGTAAAGTTATTTTCTATTTCAGAAACAACTGACCGTTCAGTGTTTGTTCCTCTGTTGGTGTTTCTGGCTCAGTTTCTCATTATAGGAGCTGTATGGATCTGGTAAGTAAAAATATCAAGTAAAACTCAAAACTGCATAACATACAGTGAATATTCTGATATGAATTCAGATTGTAAGAGTGTGAATTTTGACTCTTCAGGTTTTTCATCAGAATGAATAAATTGAACCCTAAAAACAAAACTGATGACAAACAAATAGAGGTGAGAAAATATCTGTATATCTGTATGTTAAATAAACTAATAGTCAGATTTTATAACATTATCTCTTTCTGTGTGTTTGTCATTGTTAGATGTTGCAGGTCTGTGAGTAGATCAGCTGTCTGGCCATCAGAACTACTGGAGTGATGTCACAACTCTCTTTATGATATCATCACCTAGCAACAGTCTCTCAGCAGTGACATCAGTGATGCAGTGATGTCATATACAGTGACATATTAATGACAGTTCAGTGTAAATAATCTAATGCTGAAATACATGAATTATTCATTGAAGTATTGAGTTTATTAATCAGTCTTGTGTCAGTGTCAGATCAACTGTAACATCACAATACATAAATCCTGTAAAAACTTTGCTATAGTGCATCTTTATGTAGATGATACTGTGATCTACTTTCATCTTCACTATAAGTCAGGCTGTTATTCAACTCAATGCTGTTTTTAGTTAGGTTAGGATTTTATTACAGGGCTGTGCTTTAATCTTGCAGTTAGAAAAGCATTTGTTTTTAAGGGTATTTTTTAGGTTATTAAGGGTTTTTTAGATAATCTTCTTTCACTTACAAATAGTTGCTATGATTTTGTCTCTTCTAGATGTCGACTCTTCAGTGTATTTAGGTTTCATTCAGGACTCAGTAGAAAATCTTTTGTTTATTCTGCACTCTGATCATGAATTACTCTTCAGAATATAACAACAGCTTGATCATTTTATTTTCATGGGAAAGTTTAAAGGAATAGTCTACTCATTTTCAATATTAAAATATGTTATTACCGGGTGTGAAAAAACACTTTAGTTAACTGAAATAAAAATTAAACATTTGTAAGAGCATTGGTGACCTGTAACTTCAGATTAAGACAAGTGAACTAATTTTATATAGTTTAGGATAGCAGGTAGAGAATTTATTTATAAGTTTCTATTATTTAATTCACATTTTAGTTTTGTAACATTAGGCCTTCTTGCTTTGTGGAAGCTCAACCAGCAGAGGTCACTCTATCCCCTTCTGTTTGAAGGGTGTGCAGAACTTCACCTGCCTTCCAGCTCCTCTTTCTATGACACTATAGCTGCTAAAAACTTTCAGTTTTTTTATTCTATTACATTGACTACGCCAAAAGATAAGATATTAGATACACAAATTACTAGATTCACTGTTTAGAGTTACGTGAAGTGCAGCATTGAGGACATCTGCTGTTACCCGCTGTGTAAATGCATCAAGAACAGCATATTTACACATTCAATGACATTTAAACAAAAGTTTTTATTACAGGAAATATGTAATACATACACGCGTGAGATAATTAGCATAAAGTTATAGTAAATGTAGCCTATATAGTTATAATGTGGACGTGCCTAAGACTTTTCTCAGTAAGAACTGAGAAACAAAATAGAAAAATGTAGCCAATTCCTAGTTTTCTTTTTTCATTTTATAAATGGAAATGATAAATGAAAATACAACTGGTTGATCGTTTTCCGTTTTTTTCATTTTAAAACGGATATGGAATGGATGGGAGATACCCAGGGGCACGTTCAAGCTCACACAGGTGCGCAACGTTTTGCTGCGTTTTCCGGGTTGAACAACATGTTTCCTAGAAACGGTGTGCAACGGCGTGCAACGGCGTGCAACAGGTTTTAGAAGCGTTTTCTCTTGTTTGGTGGGTGTGTCAGTGTTGAGATCTATAAATTGTATGCTCTCATTTGTATTTGTATATGTATTTGTATTTTTGTTTATTTTCTCTGTTTGGGACAGGCAACCCAGTCACACTGCGAGATGTCATGTGACCTAATTAATGACTGAGTGAAATCAGGTGTTTCTTTTGTTTTAATAAAAATGCGCCAGTCAGAACGACTGCATGGCTGATAGTGAAACGTATCTTCTTGTCTTATTTGAACGTATCTGTTAACAGGTTATGGGCCCAGAGCGGAGTTAAAGTAGAAACGTTTGAGTGTTAAGACGCCGGGTAAAAGTCGCGACGGATAGCGTGTACCTGATTCTTTTAACATGAAAAGAAGAGAAAAAGAAACGCGACGAGCCGCTGGTCTCGATTAGTCTTTGACGGAGATGAGAAAAACTACGAGCTACGGGAGACAAAGTTTTTGGGTCATCTTTATTTACAAGGACTGAAAGAGACTATTTTAAGCGAGTCTTTTGAGGAAGACGAGGAAGATACGGCGAAAAACGCCGAAGCCTATGCAGAGCTAATACAGTTCCTGGATGACAAAAGTTTGTCGCTGGTTATGAGGGAAGCAGCAGACGATGGAAGAGCAGCATTGAAGATTCTTCGGGAATATTATGCTGGCAAAGGAAAGCCCAGAGTGATTAGCTTATACACAGAGCTAACGTCATTGCAAAAGTCGCCCAGTGAGTGTGTTACTGATTATGTCATCAGGGCTGAGACCTCAATCACCGCTTTGAGGAACGCAGGTGAGAATCTGAGTCATGGACTTTTAATAGCAATGGTTCTGAAAGGACTTCCAGAGACATTTAAGCCATTTGCCATTCATGTTAGCCAGAGAGATGATAAATTGAGTTTTGCAGAATTTAAGACGAGGCTTCGAAGTTATGAAGACATGGAAAATATGCGGACAACCGTATCCGAGGACAATGTTATGAAAGAAAAAACGATTTTGTGGGTACAGCTGTTTGTGGTGCTGGTACAAACATTGTTTGTTTCAAGTGTGGTACAAGAGGCCACAAAGCAAGAACATGTCAGCTTAAACAGTGGTGCAGTCAGTGTAAAAGTAACAGTCACCGCGACGCAACGTGCAGACGGGGAAGGCAGCGGGACAATCCACAAAAAGTTTCCGCAGAGCCAAGTGACAAGGAGTATGCTTTTCGGGCAAGCGACGCTGAGATGCGGGTACAAACTACCAAGAGGAAAGGCCTAATGGTGGATGCAGGTGCAACTTCCCACATCATCACGGACATCGAGAAGTTTCAGAGGTTTGACAGCAGTTTTCAGGCCAACACACATTGCTTGGAATTGGCTGACGGCACTCGGTGTAACGGGGTCGCAAAGCAAAGAGGAGACGCGGAGGTATATTTGATTGACTACACGGGACGACGCGTCAAAGCGATGCTGAGAAACGCGCTGTACATCCCAGCATATCCACAGGACATTTTCTCTGTTTGGGACAGGCAACCCAGTCACACTGCGAGATGTCATGTGACTTAATTAATGACTGAGTGAAATCATTACTAATGTCGGCCCAATCAGTGACAAGATGTATAAAACCACGCCGTAGTAAAGAGACAGATCGCTCAATGGGTTCAAATTGGAATGTTGTCTTTCATTCTGGACGGTAAGGTCAGTGACTGTAACATTGAGGGTATTTTACAGTATTAAACACACATTTAATGATTTGATCAGGCTTCAGATTTTAAAAAGAAGACAAAGAATGGCCTCTCAGCTACCGTAGTTGCAACTCTTGCGTCATCACAACAGGGTGTTCACAGTTCAACACATCATCTGTTTCTGTTTAATAAACGTTGTGCAACGGGGATGAACCCAGCTCAGATTTTCCACTGACCCTGCAGGCACCATCTCGTGATCATCCACCATCTAGACTTTTGTTAAGAGTTACTAAGGTAAAATTAAAACAGCTTTTATAATGTTTAGTTTGACAATTAAGCTGAAGTTGACAATTAAAATTTTCCTAAAGGTTTAGCTCACTGACCATTTACTGATAACTAGATATATTTGGGGAGGTTGCTAGTGCTAGATATTTTTTTTCACAATGGCTATGTTGACATGCACAAAAATTTGTAAATCTGACTAAATCTGTCGCATCGCTCAGCATTTGCATAAAATAGCCTGCTTGTCTATTTTGGCCCCACCTTGCTCGCTCAGCGGCGAGCTCGTCGCTTGTCGCTGGCAAACGGCCACTTCCATTGAAAATGAATGGTAGCCTGTCGCTCTGTCTCTGTCGCTTGTAACTAATGTGACTGGGGGGTTACTCTGTATAAAAGTCAAAACTGAGTTGGAGTTGTTTTTAAGAAGTTTTCCGATATAGGTGATAAAAACACACTTTTCAAAAGTCACAACGCTATTTTATTGCTTTAAGTAGCCTAATGTTTTAAAAGTAAACACAAACGCTGCAGAATTTAGTACAGCGTGTGACCCCATTAATGCTGTTGTTGTTGCGTGTTTCTGTGACGAGATTCATAAATATAATACATGAACTTGGAGCGCAAATGTTCTGCGCATGTGCACAACGTATTTTTGCATCCGATTGAGAAAGTCACAGTCAAACTAACATTGTGTTTTTTATCAATAAGAAAAGTTCTTGTTTAATGTTTTGTAGCTGGTATATGTGAGTTTCTACAAAGAGAAATCATGAACTTCAGACTCTCATCACTGATCCTGCTGTTACACATTCAAGGTATGAAACACAGTTTTGTTATTATACTGAAATACTTCAATTTATTATATATTTGTTAAAAGCATGTCAGATTTTAAGCTAGTTCCCAGGGGCGGAGCGGGGGGGGGGGTGGTTTATGGGGCTCAAGCCCCGAATGTTTTGTCAAAAGCCTCGAATCTTTTCAGATCTGTAAAATGAATTCATCCAGGACGCTAGGTGGCGGCACTCAGCTTTAATTCTCCGGTCCCCCACTCAACTGAAAATGAATAAAAGATGCGTGTTGAAGGCAAAATAATATGCTGAATCTCCCCACAGTTAACGCATTTTCAAAGTGTCTTTATTATTACAGTGCCTTCTTTATTACTGTAAGTGCATATTTATAGGTATGTGATGTAAATACTGTTAAATAGCGTCAACTGATATATTATCTGCAAGGCTAACGTCTAACTTACTGTGGTGCTCTGGTCTAGTCTGCCTCATTGGTCATTGGTAACGTTGTATTTAAAGTACATTTAATAACTTTAAAACATATACATTGTTGCATATATACTTTATTATAGATGGATATACGATTTATATTTTTAAAGACGTCAGAAAAGAAGGTGAGAACGTATATAGTTAGTTAGGTAGCTTATGTTTTGTCCATATGCATTTGAAATTCGCAATGATTTTACCTCAGAAATACATTGATAGACCGTTATAAAATGTGAATCCCCAATCTCTTACATTAAAATATCCTTATGTGTGATAACTGTCAGTGCAAATAGGAAGAGAGGAGGATGGAGAGAGATCACAGACAGACAGATAGACAGAAAGAGAGAGAAACGCTTTCATAAGCTGGTGAGAAATTGTTCTGTCAATGAAGTCAATTTTTTTATTATTATGTAGTTTTATAGTTACTGGATTAGCCTTCAGCAAACATGTTTGCCTATTTTTGGATAAGAGAAGTTAAAGTATCATTGTCAAAATTTGTTATGTTGCAGTTTCAAAATGACAATACCAGTGTTGGGTAAGTTACTCAAAAAGTAATTAATTACTAGTAACTAATTACATCTTCAATCATGTAATTAAATTACTTTACAAATTACTCTCTCCAAAAAGTATGTAATTATTACTAATTACTTTCTAAATCCTATTTAGTACATGATACAAGGATAGGCTTGAAATGGCTTGAAGAAACAATATATAAAAGTACATCAATTATTCTGGTCCCACTTTAGGGTTCATTTCTCTCTATTAATTAACTATTAACTATTTTTGTCTCAATATACTCCAACTACTGCTTATTAATACTAAAGTAGTTGTTAATTTTAAGTATTTGTATAAATGGGGAGGGTTAAGGATGTAGAATAAGGTTTTGCAGAATCAGGCATTAATATGTGTTATTTAAGTAGGCCTACTAAAAAACAGTCAGCATATCAGTAATATTAATGCTAATAATCAACCAGTTAATAGTGAGAATTGTAAACTAAAACCATGTTTAATCCACTATTTATTATAGTATACATAATTGTTCTACAGTCCATTGACAGTATTTAGTTACATCAGAAGTAACTGTAATTCGATTACAAGAAAAATAAGAGTAATCCCTTACATTACTTTTTCAAGTAATTAAATTACAGTAACAAATTACTTAGTAACTAGTTACACCCAACACTGGACAATACAGAGAACACTTAGATTAAAAAATAGTTTATAAAGCTGCCGTAAATGGAGAACAAATATCAACAGGGGACCAAGCTTTGAAACCCCTAGATTTGGGCTAAGCCCCCAATGTCTACAATGTCTGGCTCCGCCCCTGACTTAGTCTAATTTAATTTACATCACTGTACTCCAAAGGCTGGATTCTCCATTTGGATCAGTCTCTAAAATGTTTAAAGTGAGTTTGTATATTTAAAACTGAACTTAGAGATTTGTATTTGAGAACAAAACTGATGAATCTGAGTTAATATCCTTACAGGACTGTCTGAATCTCTCATCTCACTCTGTAATTTTAATGACGTTACATACAGTAAACTACAAATATTAATAATGTTATGGTTTCTTTTCAGGGTTCCTTACATTGGATATCTTTAATGTAACCTGTAATAAACAGAATATTTGTGCTGTGAAGGGAGGAGTGGTGAGTGTGAACTGCGATCACTCAAACATCAACATCAAAACTGTGTTCTGGTTCAGTCCGAAACAGAGAACAAACTGGAGAAACAAAGATGAACCTGAAGATTTGACTTTAGATTCAGATTACTCAGGACGAGTGAATCAAGAGATCACTAAAAACAACTCACGACTCACAATAAGAGATCCGAGAAAGAGAGACAGTGGAGAATATCAGCTCATGATCATTATGAAGGATGGAGTTAAACATCTCAGCTCAGTCACAGTCAATCTAACAGTTTCAGGTACATTTACATTCTCATCAGTCCAGTTAAACTCTTTTCATTTCTCATCTAATGTAAGGTTTTGATTATTTAGGTGTACAGGTAAAGATGACTCCTGAATCTACAGGACAGCGAGTAAACCTGAGATGTGTTTCCTCCTGCCCTTTGAGATATAAATATTATTACCGCTGGTACAAGAATGGACAATTTTTATCATTTGACCAAAGCATATTTGTGTCATCCAGTGAAAACACTGACAGTTATTACTGCTCTGAGTTTGTGTCAGAGCCCTCTTCATCTGTGTGTGAGTCTGATATTTACACAATATTTAAATTAAAATGGAAGATCAAACTTTGCAGTTTTCTTGTTGATTCATATACAGTATGAGTGTGTTTGTAATTGATTGTGAATGTTACAGCAGTATTTTGTGACTCTTTCAGGTCTTTCTAACAGTAGCTGTTGGGGTGTGACTTACACCTCTAGAAGAGTTTGTGCTTTAGTGGGATCAACAGTAAATATTCACTCTTCATACTCACATCCCACTGGATATACAGTAGAGAAAACATCCTGGGATTACCGTTATGAGAGGGAATTCAGAGATCTGCGTGAGGTTCATCAGTTTGCTGGTCGTGTGGAGTTTGTGGGAAACACACTGATAATCAAAGACGTCAACACGAGTGACACTGGATCATATCAGTTCAGGTTCATCACTAACACATCAGATGTAGTTTCTGGTTATCCTGGAGTCTATCTTACTGTTACAGGTAACTGCTCATAATAAACTCTCTGTAGTGCAGCACTCATTATACTGAAGCATTATAGCTCGAGTAGGAGTCTGATATCAATACGACTGCGATAAGAGGTTTAGGTAATACTTTACCAATTGAGCTATATCAAAAATATGAGGCTTTGAAAAGTAGTTGACATGAACTGTGTTTTATAAAATCTCAGGTACACGAGTGAAAAGCAGTCCAGACCCTGTGATAGATGGAGAAAAAGTGATATTAAGCTGTTCAACAAGATGCACTCTGGATAACAAACATACTTACATCTGGTATAAGAATGGACAACAGGTAACAGATGGATTGACATTATTAAACAAGCTGTACCTGGACTCAATCAACAGTGAGGAGCTACAAGAGTATTCCTGTACTGTAAGAGGTAACACAACATCTCATCATACATCTGATGAAATTATATAAGATATAGTTTCAGTTCTTGATGCTGATTGGTTTATTTACAGCTATGACATCATCACTGAGCTACTTTCAGTCTCATTGTGCAGCACTCATAGCTGATCATTAATATTGTGTAAGTTATAGGAAACACTTTAATGTAACATGACTGCAGGAGGCACAATAATATTACGCAGTGCCAGAACATAGTCCCCTTATTAACTTTCAATAGCACGAGACTATTTTCAGCTGCTGTGTAATATATCACTACGCCTGATGCAGCCATGTTACAGCAGCAAAGTTCTTGATTATTACTCCAGAATGAGAGTATAGTCCTAGCCATATCTGCCTAGAAAATCACAACTTTTAATTTAACTACAGAAGAGTCAAGATTTAAATAGGAAAAATATTGAAAGTCTTTGGTTATTTTTGGCTAAGTTATGCTAAAAGTGGTCCCGCCAAACCCGGAGATTAGCTGAATGGATTCCAAAAAGGTACAAATCAAATTTTTATTTCTAAAGTGGAGTGTCCCATTAAGTCCGAGAGGTTTTGCATGTTGTTGATGAGTAATAGCTCCGAATGATCACAACGCGCTTAAACAGCAACATCACAGGATATTAAGTGAACAGTGTCTCAATGTCAAGTGAGCCCTTACCAGATCCCGAACTGACATACACGATATACTGATTCACAACCTCAGGAGCTAGGGAATAGATTGAGACACAGGGTATGACCTGAAGACAGGACCATGACAATGTATTAATCAACGCAACATGTCGCTTAAAGTTAAATATGTTTTACTGTGTAAACTTGATGTGAGAGCACTGCTGAGATTAATATTGCAATAGTCATAATGATATCCAGGGCCCTGTTTTAATAATCTAAAAATATTTTAATGATCTAATTCATAGATGTGTATAAAGGCTAGATGTTGCCCGTGATGCTGGCCAATTGAGTAGAACGTCTTCCATTGGTCGGCCATCTTGCCACAGGCTGGCTCGCTCGTGGCGTTGAGTTTTTATTGTGCATGTACTTAAAGGGCGTGTTGCAGGTTAACCACCACTGTCGATTAATGGGTACATAAATCACTCAAGATATGTGTATAAAATGTCTCAAAAATGATCTTAAAGACCACTTTTTTATGTTTTTGGTATTAACGTTTTTTTTTAACGCAATTCTGCAATGACGTCACGTTGGGGAGAAGTGGAGAAAGACTCAGCCAGAGCCATAGAGATAGATGAGACATTTATTGCTGTTTAATACTTACGTATATAATTTGGAAATCATATATACATCGTAGGAAATATATAATGTGTTATACTGCAAAGTTACACTGCTAATTATTATTTATGTGGAGATAAATAAAACTTTGCAAATCTGCTGATTTGATCCATTCATGTCCTGACCACCAGGCAATATATTGTTTTGTGAAATAAAAGGATGTTTGTTATATTGTTTATGCGATTATAACGAATCACACAATCATTTTATACGCAGAAGCAGCAGTCAGCAGCTACGGCACACTCGGATCCGACCGCATACATACATAATAAACAGGCGTTCGGCGGCTTTTTACATCACGACAGACTATGCCATTTGAAGAGGAACCGCTCATTGATCACCGTATTTGTATAAATCCTGTACATGTTTGGACCTGCCGAACAGGTTGAGCACTTTTATATTGTTGATCAGAGAGGCTGCACAGTTTGACCAGCGGGCTGCGGGAACAGGCCGTACATCACGCCGCCAGACGGTGTTGCTAATATAACTCGAAATGTATAACTATTATCAGATCGGCCCACCGGGAAAGTCCCGACTCTCCCGATTGCCACTCCGCAAGAAAGTGAGTGCGTTTGGGTGGCTGGTCGACGCCGCGAACAGATGTGAAGTGCCTCACTCAGCTTCCATGATTTGAGACATGCTACCTAAATCCGTTTGTGCTGAAGATCGCATAAAGTTACACCCATTTCAGGCAGGATCATGGACTGTTGTGGTTTTCCTTTTCCTCAAATGAAACCATCTTCAGTCTTAGGTTTTGATTTCAAGAGATTAAATAAAAGCCGAGCAGTCCGCGGCACAAACGCCAAGACTCACTGAAAAACTTTTCCCTGTACCACAGTATTTAAGGCTGTCTTCGCACGCAATCCATGACCTTTACATTGACCTTAGCATATGCTTCTATACACAAGGGTTTGTAACATGAAGCAACATATGGTTTATATCATATAGAAAAACATGGTGATCTCATTCCCGGGACTGTAGGTCCTTTGTTCCTACCTACGCCATGCAGCGACCTTCAGCATGTACTTTTTGAACAAACTGCAATGCATGCTGGTATTTTTCCTACAAACACAATGGTTCACTACGTGATACATATAACTGGTTATATCCATATAGAAAAACATAAACATGTAGAAAAACATAAAAACACAATGGTAAAGTATTTGATATTCGGATTAAAACAAACTACTTCAGGACCCCCTCAAGCCAGCATGCAGGAGTATGTTAATTGTTTGTTTACTTTCTACACGAAGATATGCTAACGTTATGCTATCTATGTGTCTATCTGTCTATCTGTCTATCTGTCTATCTATCTATCTATCTATCTATCTATCTATCTATCTATCTATCTATCTATCTATCTATCTATCTATCTATCCATCTATCTATCTATCTATCTATCTAATGTATTTATCTATCATCTGGGCTATCAGAACTGTACTTTACTCATCTTTCTATAGTCATTCTCAATGCTCTCAAGGCGGCTTTGGTAAATTCTCTCCCCAGCGTGACGTCATACAGTGCGTTGTGGGGGAAAGGAGAATCATTGCAAACCGCTGTACTTTTTCATACTTTTTCGGGTTTTGTGATACCCAACAACATAAAATACAATGGATAACAGTTTAAATGTTTATTATCAACAAGCAAATTGCACAAATTCGTTGAACAATTTAACCTGCAACACGCCCTTTAAATGGCCATAACTTGCTTAATTTGCTTAGTTTATATAAACGTCAAAGATGTACCTATGACACTGCAAAAAAAAAAAAAAAAAAACATGAAACATGTTAAAGAAAACAGAATTATAGCCACGTTAATAATTTTTGTAAGAAACCAAACCATTTGAAAATTGGTAGAAAATTGAGCAAGTAATGGTCATTTAAAAGTACATGCATGGACGGACTTACCATTAGGGTGACCACCTGCTAATAAGCCCAAGGGGGGACAAGGGTGTGTTTCTGAGGGACAATGTGGGACACTCGGGCCGACTTTTGATAGTGGTTTACCCATTTCTAGCACATACCACCTTACACTGCAAAAAACTTATTTTCTAGAAAAAAATCTTGTATTTTTGTCTTGTGTTCAGTAAAAGTATCTAAGGGTTCTTGGATGGAGATGCTTTTTCTTGATGAGCGGAGCGACCCAGGAAAATAGGTCTAGTTTGTGGACAAAAAAAATCTGATTTGGTTGATTTTGTGCACAAAACAAAAAAATCTGCAAATGGGGTAAGCAAAAAAAATCTTGAACATTTTTCTAAAACACTAAATTCAAGATTTTTCCCTTGTTTTATGCACAAAATCACTTAAATTTGATATTTTTGGTTTAAAAACTAGACTTATTTTCTTGGGTCGTTTTGCTCTTTGAGAAAAATCATCTTAATTTAAGAATTTTTAGATATTTTTACTGAAAACAAGACAAAAATAACAAGATACCATTTTTTCTTGAAAATCATTTTTTTGCAGTGTACATGGCATATTAATAATGCCCTATTCCTCTAAACATTATGTATGCTCATGAATAGGCCAACCAATGTGTATTTTTTTTTAAAATAAAGATTCATAATATTTTGAACATTTCAATGATTGACAGATGCACTTTCACTTACGATTTACTTTAGCTATTTAATTTATTTTTCATTATAATTTATTCACTTTAAATACATTATAATATAAAATCATAGAATTAACAGGAATTGAAGTTGCTCAACAACACAGAAACAGTTAAAAAAAAGTCTTAACTCACAACTCCAGGGGTTCACGGAACGAGAAGAGGGAGGAAGGATGGTGAACTTGCATGTTAGTAAAGGCAGGCGCAGGAAAAAAAACTGTTCAGTGTTCTGGTAACATCTTTAGGACTTTCAGCCACAAATATTTATTTTCCCAGTCTTTCTTGTACCCACACCTTCTCTTTTTAATTGATGATGGCGGTGCAGGGTCAGACTCAGTCTTCTCCATTTTTCGAATTGGAAAGCGCACATCTAAAAGGGATGCACGTGCGTGGCTCCGTGCGGACTGCGCTGTCATGACAACAACGAAAAGTTGACAACAACCTAGTCAGCAGTTCAGCTGAGGGGCAACAGTAGCGTGCGAGTAGCGAGTGGCGAGCGAGCCTGAACTGTCTAGTACTGTTTGTTTGGCTACCTGGGGCTCAAGGATATAGAGCGACCAACTTTCTTTTAAAGCATAACTAAACCCCTGGTCAGAGCCTGACTCCACCCACTGGCAATATTTGAAAAATGCAAGAAAAGTGGGCAGATCCCAACGGAGATAGAGGGGACGAACTAAGCTCGTACCAAGTGTGTGGTGAGATCGTTACAAGGGCATGGTGAGCCTGAACCTGCTTACGTCACAAGTTCTTTTTTGGACCCAACATCCAATAGGAAAATTCAACTGCAGTAGCCACCGTTCAACCTGAGGAGGGCAGCACTCAGACGTTTTTACACCATATATTATAGTATTGAAACACTTTATATCCAAATGTCAAAAAACTTACTAAAATCAATGAACAGCGCTAATAAAGCATCATTCTTACAGATCATTAACTAAAAAAAGTTGGTTTAGGGTTTAGTTACTCTTTAAGCAATCATTGATTATGCGTGACACATGAATTGGGCTTCAAACGCTGTGCGTGACACATGAATTGGGCTTCAAACGCTGTGCGTTCACGCGCTACGTGGGACGGGTGGTCACCCTACTTAAGGGCTGATGGAAGTAATGATGGAAGTAGAGGTCTACACGGAAGACCCGAGACCCGAAGACCAGGGACCCGACCCGGGACCCGTACGGCTTCGGGTCTATATTTTAAATGATCAGCCGGGTCCGGGTCGGGTCTCAATCTATTACTTCGGGTCCGGGTCTGTTTAACATTGTGGGTAATACCCGAGGTCGATCGGACTCGGAGAACACACACTCACATTTAAATAAAATATTTATCCAGCAACAAAAACTTAGATGAACTGTCGCATACATTTTTTCTATGACGCTAAAGTTGCGTTAAAAAGTTTATATTTGGTTGCTCCAACCAGGCAGCTAACGCGCATGCGCTCTTGTAATGTTTCTCTGGCTACCAGTCAGGAGCTTCTGCAGTGAGACGCAATGACTTTACCTTTGACAATTGGCTATTTTATTTAGAAGGCGGGACCTATTCCACCATACCGCGCATTTTGCACTGACGTGACTTCTATAATTTTTATAATAATATTATAAATTGACCGTCTTGCTGTTATATCTAAAGTTTTCGCGACTCTGCTCAAAGAGCACAGAGATGATAGCAAAGTAAAGCTAACGAAAGCAGCTATGACACCGAACGAGCAATCGTTATTATAATCCAAATGGGCAAACATTATTAAGCAAGTTGACCCGATACACAACAAAGTGGACTTTTAAAGCTGGAATAAGCATTAAACATTTCAATCGTCAAGAGAGGAATAACATGGATGGAACTTTCTTGGAAATAAGGATTGTGCATCACACACAGTCAGGTACAAGGAGGGAGAAGACTAACTTCTAACGTTATGGGTAAGACAAAAAGTTTAATTTTCGCTACTTGTTTATTGACGTATTAATAACATTTAACGTTAGCTAAAGAATATTTGCCGGTCGGGTCTGTGTCTTCCCGGACGGGTTCGGGTCCAGCTTTTAAATAATAGACGGGTCCGCGTCGGATCCGGGTCCAGCTTTTAAATAATAGACGGGTCCGGGTCGGTTCCGGGTCCAGCTTTCAAAACAACAGACGGGTCCGGGTCGGTTCAGTGTAGCACATTTACGGGTCTGATCGGGTTCGGGTAGGAATTTTTGGACCCGTGTAGACCTCTAGATGGAAGTAAATAAACAGCGACTTTTGATGCAGTTTGAGTTAAATCACTCCTCAACTTGGCTCATCTTTGTTTTCACCGTCACAAGCGGAAATACCTATGACGCAGTTTTTTTACCTGACGGGAGGGGTTCTGGTGGACCAATCACAGCGCTTGTGGTCCGCGTAGAAATTTTGCGAGGTGCACGTCAGGCTACGCAGAGCTACGCACAGGCTACGGATAGCTACGGCGTAGAACCTAAGCACGACTATAAATCGCCCTTTGGGCTTGAGCCCAGGGGCCCCGGCCAATAGGGGCCTCCATGCTTGCGTTCGTTTGATTTGTTCAGTCGTTTTCATTTTTTATTTTACAGCCTATTGGTTGGTGCAGAATTGTTTGGTGCTGCATTTAATTCGTTAATATATATGTCAGTTTACTGCTTTTGAAACCCATAGATGTTAGTACAATAGTGAAAATGCGAAATGGGAGTCATGAATGAGCTTTACAGATAACGAGAAAGAGCAATGCGAAAATGAAGCGCTCCGTATGAAAAAGATTACTAGAGTAAGCTATGGTCTTGTAACTGATACGCCGGTAGGCTATATGCAGTATATCCACTAGTAATGGTCAAGGATTTCCGTATACCCATTTAAAAAAGCGTGAGGATAGTTAACAGTGTGTGACAAACCTTTGACACTTTAATTCATAAATTGACATCTGAATCACTCACCATTTGCATGCTCCACTTGCTACTTTGGCGGGTTTACAGTCGGGTATTTGGTATTTAGCGCATTTGACTTCATGCGGCAGTGCACGATCCGATAATCATATGAAATCAAATTATCACGGCGCAAAAGTGACTGTAAAGCAGACTGGTGTATTCATGTGGTTCAACAACAGCCAGAAGTATGACATCAGAGTACCGCAAGAGCGATTCGGGAAATCACACAGAGAAGTCTGCTTTCTAATCGCTCTCGCGGTACTTTGACATCACCAAACGGTCTTTGTAGCGCCAAATGAAATCCAATCTGCTCGCAGTCTGCATTTCACGCGACACTATATCCAAACAGTTTCTGTGGAGAAATAAACGAGTGAAGCAGAGCTACGAAACATAACAAAATCCGGAGAGTTAACTACGCACATATGATTATGATTGATTATGTCAGCATTTAAATTATCAGTTTATTACTTCATCTGGAGGTGAGGATGAACAAAATTATGGCCATGTTGATGTCCTGATGGTTTTTGATATAATCCACTGTAGTTTCTCTTTCAGCATGTTTGCTTGTGCTTAACAGAATCACAGTTTAAACTTCTGAAAAGTGTTCATTTTATATTTACTTTCTTGGTTTTAATGTATTACGTTCATATCAGACGCAAAAATTAATGAATGATCATCTTCTCCACTTTGGTTTTTGGTGTCTAATATTGCATGATGGTCTTGTCATAATTATTAAGTAACATCCTAAAATCTTTACTTTTTCATTCTTAAACACTGCACCCCTTGTCCGCTATTTGCAAAAAAATACACTTGTTGATTATGTTTATACCATTAAATGGTGTGTAATAAGGTGAATGTTTATCAAGACTAATTTTTCTTTTCTTAAGCTAAGTCTAACACAATGATTTTAAATGTTGTTATGGGGTATTTTTTAATGTGCATGATTAATTTGAATGTGTGACAGCCCTAAAAATACATGATTTAATTTTAGACTGGGCTTATGTTCTGCTTTAGAGATATAGGGGCAGTTTCCTAGTCAGGTTTTATCCTAGTCCCAGACTAAAATGCATGTTTGATCTGTCTTAATTTAAACACATCTTGCACTGATATATCTTAACATTGTCTCAAGACGCACACCAGTAATGTTTTTTGTAAGGTTTGTTTGTATACTACTTGAATGCCCTAATATAACCTAGCAATAGGCCTAGTGCTGGATTAATCTAAACCCTGTGGGGAAACTTCCCTAAAATATAGTTCTATGATATATTATTTATTTTAGGTTGTTTACTGTATGTGCACTCTCAGATGATAATTTACACAAACTGTCACTGGGGTGGTACCCTTTTAAATAGTACACCTTTGTACCTAAAGAGTGCATGTAATGGGTACAAATGTACCTATATCTGTACCTAAATGGTAAATATTAGGACCCATTTAAAGGGTACCATCCTAGTGACAGCTTTTGTACCTTTTGTTCTGAGAGTGTAGGGCCCAACATTTATTCAACCCCAGGAGCCTCCACCCTGGTAAGTCCTGCCCTGAGTGCATGCACCATTGAAACTCAGTGCTACAAATGAGCGAGCTGCCTGTGGTGAGATGTCCGCCAGGTGATGATGTTAGATGATGTTAACACATCTAGCCTTTATAAATGATCTTGTCTAAAGCGCATAGTCTAAAAGGCGTGTCCAAATCCAATTTTGCTAATTTAACGATGGGAAAATTTGTGTTTGCGCCAAGCGCACAGTAAAAAAGGGTTGTTCCTATTCTCATAATGAGTAACGGGTGTGTTTTAGGCATAACGTGCAATAAACCAGTGAGAGTTTTTAGCTCTCATCCCCTTTAAAAGCCAGTTGCGCTGGCGACATGCTGATTTCCTAATTTGATGATGGAATTTGTAAACTGAAAAACTACGAGAAAGAAAAAGACCACCAGTTAAACATTGATGTAAAAAAATTGGGTTGATTTTATTTGTATTGAAATTGTTATTTTTTGTAATAAAACCTTTAAAAGACATTTACTTTCTTGTGTTTAACATGCAACATGTATAATTGCGATCTATTTATCAATATACAGTTTTCCCTTCATTGTTGTGGTTAAATAAATGTTATAAAAAAGATACGGTGCGCTTGTGTTATGATTGTTTAACATGTTCTTATGCATTGCGACCCGTGTAGGACAACTCGCAGGTATTACACACCGAATGTGCAGGTTAAATAGCGCAAGCTTAGTCAGACAGAGTCTTCTTCAAAATGCTACATTTGCCAACGTCAGCCACGCACTGCCTCTTTGGCTATATCTAACAATTGTGCAATAAAAAGGGAGCACAAACACATGGATGAGGAGAGAAGGTAAAAAAGCCCTGGCCACAGACGCAGCGAGATGCTACAAAATTACAGAAATGTTCAAGCGAGCAGGTCTGTCAAAATTACAAGTACAAGAACACATCTTGGTTAGTTATTGCCTAATAAGTCCAATAAGTCACTGGCGCAGCTTCTGCAGGTTTCAAAGTCAGGTGCCGGTGTGCCGTGTTGTTTTGTGGACCATCATTACTGGGGAAGATAAGGAAACACAATCAAGGTGGAATTATTATTAGATGTACTTTAAATGTGCTAACACAACCAAAAGTGAAAGTGTTTTAGCGCTGCCAGTGGCACTGAACGTCATAGCACATCACTAAGAACTTTTGTGTTATTTTGAAAATTTGCACACAGCTGTCATGATGGAAATCTGAGAATCACAGAAAAGTCAAATTCTGAATGTTCTGCCTTTTCTGAATATAACTGAGTTTGTGTCTTTTTCAGATACAATGGACAAAACAAATGAAGCAGTGGACAGCTCAGTGTTTCTCTCTCTGTTGGTGTTTCTGCCTCAGTTTCTCATCATTGAAGCTCTGTGGATGTGGTAAGAAAAATATCAAGTAAAACTGAAAACTGCATAACATACAGTGAATATTCTGATATGAATTCAGATTTCAAGAGTATGAATTTTGATACCACAACTTTGTCATCAGCATGAATAAACTGAGTTCATCTAAAAACAAAACTTATCAAAAAAAAAAAACAAAAAGAGATGAGAAATACTTTATAATTTTCTGTAATACAACAAACTAATGGTCAGATTTTATAACATGATCTCTTTCTGTGTGTTTGTCATTGTTAGATGTTGCAGGTCTGTGAGTAGATCAGCTGTCTGTCCATCAGAACTACTGGAGTGATGTCACAACTCTCTTTATGACATCATCACCTAGCAACAGTCTCTCAGCAGTGACATCAGTGATGCAGTGATGTCATATACAGTGACATATTAATGACAGCTCAGTGTAAATAATCTAATGTTCAAATAGATGAATTATTCATTGAAGTATTGAGTTTATTATTCAACAGTCTTGTGTCAGTGTCAGATCAACTGTAACATCACAATACATAAATCCTGTAAAAACTTTGCTATAGTGCATCTTTATGTAGATGATATGTGATCTACTTTCATCTTCACTATAAGTCAGTCTTTTATTAAACTCAATGCTGTTTTTAGTTAGTTTAAGATTTTATTACAGGGCTGGCTTTAATCTTGCAGTTAGGAAAGCATTTGTTTTTAAGTTTTTTTTTTAGGTTATTAAGGCTTTTTTTGGGTAATCTTCTTTCACTTACAAATAGTTGCTATGATTTTGTCTCTTCTAGATGTCGACTCTTCAGTGTATTTAGGTTTCATTCAGGACTCAGTAGAAAATCTTTTGCTTATTCTGCACTCTGGTCATGAATTTTTCTTCAGAATATAACAACAGCTTGATCATTTTATTATCATGGGAAAGTTTAAAGCGCTTATTAAAAGTTTGAAGCTTATAAAGACGTTCTTCTGTTATAAGAGTGTGTTATTGCTATTCTCAGGCTAGATTTTGTATAAATACATTTACATAACATTTCAGTATTTACAAATAGTATTAAACGTCCTTTATATATGTGAATTTCAACTTTGTTCTCTATTTATATTGTTTTTAAATTCATCTTTGTGTAATAATGTGTCTTCTCTGCAAGGTTTCACTCAAAAAGAGTTGGGAGACTTAGTTAAATAAAGATGAAATAAAAGTAAATATAAAAGTTGATTTTGATTGGTCATTTACTATTTTAACAGGATAGTTTATTTAATCATAAAAGTGCTGTCATCATTCCTTCACCCTTATGTTGATCTAAACCTGTATGAGTTTTTTATTCTGTTGAACACATGAGGGTTTTTTTAATGATGTAACCACACAGATTATGGAGAGCCAATTCTGCCATATTCATAAATAAATAAATACATAAATAAATATACAAGGAAATGTAAAAAAACAAAAATACAGAAATAAATAAAGAAATATATATACATGGAAATGTAAAAAAGCAAAAATAAATTTGTATTTATACCTGTATTTCTTTATTTATGTATAATTGTATTTTTTCACACTATTATTTATTTATTTATTCATTTATTTATACATTTATTTATTTTTACTTTTATTTATTTTCACATTTATTTATGTATAAATGTATTTATGTCTACACGTATTTATTTATACATTTATATATTTCTATATATATTTATTTCCACATTTGTTTATTTATTTATACATTTATTTATTTCTTCTTTTATTCGTCTGTATGCTAATGAGGGGGGCGTGTTTTACCTCAGACTTAGCAATCGATCTCTGAGTGCCAGTGCTGAAGCTTTGAGGCCACAGTGACACCTAGTGTATATATAGGGTCACTATACATAGCATACGCACTGTACCCAGTAAATCGCCATCCGGTCATGATTTCTAAAATGTATTGGCACACATCATTATCAAAATGCACGTTATCAACAGACCTGATGACAGACCCTTGGAAGTGGACACTTTAATATGGAAACGCGTGAAATTATGCACTATTAATAACATTTAATGCCCTGGATGGGGGCTGATCAGAGTTTGAGGCTCGCCCACCAGCAGCACAGAACGCGGAGAGAAACCAGCACACGCAAGAATATTGATCAATGCCTCGTTTGAAACGCGGCTGCAAACACTTTACATTGGCGTTTGCTAATTTAGCAATGCACAACATGTGACAATTTGAATGCTTAATGTGCCTCTTAATCACAAGTCATCAAGTGGAATCAGCTGAGCGGGATTAAATCTAACAAAGGGTGATCGTGCAAACACAGCGAGACACGCATAACGGCATGCAGGTGATCCAAATCATGGCGAGGTGACGCGTGACTGAGCTGCTTAGAAAAGCAGACGATAGACTGAAAATGAAGTAATGATTATTATAAGATCCCATGGTACTGTTGCTGCGCAGAAGCATCATGTCCTTTCAAACCCTCGTCAGATTTTGAGTTTACTGATTTTTTTTAATGAAACGTCCAAAAGACAACGTTGACAGCAACAGAAACAAACCTTTCTATTGCGGTTATATTTCTCCATATAAATAGATAAACTTTATATGCATCACAATATATAGCTTATGTCAAGACATAAGCCTACAGAAAGCTGTCTCGTGGCATATAATATAATGCATAGCCTATTTTTACAAGGCTACTGCATAGGAAATTGCCCTTCAACCCTGCTGAAAAAAGCAATAAAACCATTACAGAAATTCCTAATGGTTTCCATTAAAATACCCACCATTAGCTTTTACCATAAAAACCATCACGAAATTCCTTTTTGTAGTGTGTTTTGGGACATATTCCAGGATTTAATGGCCCCACCAATAGAACCCAACACATACCAGTACAGACAAACAGAGACCCATAGAGACTTTAATAGTTTCCAATACAACCAATCAAATTTCCATTAAAACCAATAAATCCAATAGAATTTCTGTGATGGTGTATGTTGCTTTTTTATCAGGGAGTGCAATTATAGCATATAAAAACATGAGATTAATGCTTTAATTATAATATCATTTAAAAAATAGAAATGATGGAATCACTGAAATTATATGTTTAATATCAAACTAAAATAGCCACAAGGTGGCGGTAAGTCGCTGTCTCAACGAGGAAGTTCGATCAATTCACCCGATTCATTTGAATTCTGATTCATTCAATAACACCACGTGTTGCTTGGAGGCTGCATTGGCGATTGTTATTATTGTCAAAAATGATATTATCTGGAAATAACATATTCTTCCAAAACAAAGTCACTGCAACCAATTTCACCAAATATGGCACATAGAAAATTTCGTGTATAATTAAAACCTCTCATAAAATGTTTACAACACAATTCTAGATTTTTTAATACTATTTGAAGCATTGAGATCTTTAGACGACAGCAATAACCTTCTTTTTGACTTTTTTCATTTATTATTCTGTGCATGAATGCAACACCCACAATAGTCAAAATATAAAATTTTCAAATGAACATAATATGACCAAACATTATATATTTTTTAAATTGTTAATGACTGTATTTTTGCTGTAGATAAACAACGGGTGAACACTTTTTACTGTGAAAAGTGTCTTGTATTGTTGCAATTTCATCTAAAATTTAAGGCAGCAAAGAATTTTTTACATTGTTAGTTAATGTATACATATAAAAGTCTGACTACATGTTTGGAACATTAAATACAAAGAGCTAAGACTAATAGTGGCAGTATTTTTTGGTAAATATTTTATTTATTTTTTAAGGTAAAAAAATCTTTGGTGTTGCTTTAATTGAGAAAAGCAGAAGTTGAAGGGAAACTGATTAGATTTTGATAGAAATATTATTTTTGAAATTTTGTTAGGAAGATTTATTCAGGTAAAGATTGGGCAAAATTTTCAGGTATAATAAGTGACAAGGAAGCCTATAGTCCTTTAATATTTTTCTATGATGACTAATGATGTGTTTTTAAATATTGAGAAGGGAATTTCCCTTGGCAGATGATGGCTACGATTTCAGTACAGTAAAATCAATAATCCTGGCTCTTTCTCAATTTTCTGGTAATATTCTATTCACAAAATACAACCAATGGTGCCGCAATGTTAAAAAGTACTTGTGAAAATAATCCTCCGGGCTCTATTTGCGATGGTCTGCTGATTAGAACAGTGCTCCACAGTGCTCTGGCATCTTATCTGCTGCCATGCAACGAAACTAGGAGTACGACCGGATTAAGATGGCCGCCGTATTTCTCAGTCCCCAGCGGCCAATAGGGCATCTAGTCTTCTATATGATATCTATGGTTCTGATGGCTGTCTGCGAGATCTTGCGTATCAAACGAGGAAGCTTCGGAGAAAGAAGAGGTAAGGAAATATAAAGTCAATAGGTCAATGTTTAAAACGCATAACGTTATTTTATTCACAAAGTGTTATGACAAAAAGCACGATGCCAATTCGTTTTTTTTTTTGTTAGTTGGGAATGTATCCTTTATAGTGGTTAATTTGCTAGTCCACGGGATGCCCCCGAAATTGGACTTCGTTAATATGAATATTAATCAAGTGATATGATATCTGTTGTTATCAACTTAACCACTTGGTTGTTTTTACTTTAGAAAAGCAACTAGTTATAAATGTAAGTGCTTTTTGGGCTACTTCGGTGGAAAAAGTGTTAATATCGTAGTTCAGTCAGTGTATACTGTATATCCGAGGGTCTTACAGGCGCCACAGACACCTATCAGCCTTTTGTAAGGAGGAGCAGCTCGATGAGTGCAGTCAGTTAATGCTGCTTGCTCTCTCTTAAATTCATGTTACTGATTAAGTGTTCAAACTTAGATGAGATGTTGGTGTTTTATGGCTCACGAATTCGCAATAACGGATACATTTAGCAATTCGTGTTAATGACATTAATCTGAACTTATTGATGACGTTATACAATGGGGGTCGAATCCGACATTAATCATGCGGAGGTTTTCACGACGGGGTAATGTGTATAAATGCAGTTATAAAGTTTAAAGGGACTACTAGATAGTCGACGTGACCTTAGTGTTTCCATGGCAATCGGTTAATCACATGTTACATTACGTTTATGCTCGAACCTGCGGTCCCTCGCGCTGTATCCATGATTTAAAGCGGTATGAAACACTTCCCTACTAAAAAATCCAGCAAAGACCAGCATAAGCTGGTAGCTGGTTTTAGCTGGTTTAAGGTGCAGGAGCTGGTTTAAGATGGTCCTCCTAGCCTGGAAAAGTGTTTAAGCTGGTGGGTCAGCTGGTCGTCCATCTGACCAGCTAAGTCCAGCTAGACCAGCTTAAAATGGGACCAAAACACAGCTAGACCAGCTTGCGACACCAGCAATACCAACTAAAACCATGCTGGGAGACCAGCTAAAACCAGTTCACCAGCTTATGCTGGTGTTAGCTGGATTTTTCAGTAGGGTTAACTCCTTTGTATGAAAAGGTGAAGTCGTGTAAGTTGGCATGTTCTATTCGAATTGAAATGAACTGTAATGGTGTAATTCTGCTCACTTCTCTTGTTGAATAATTAGCACGTTTTAATGGAAATGCTCTTGTTTTCAGTATATTTTATAACTCTTTTGTAATGTTTTTGTTATCAGAAACCTTCAATTTAGAAAAGTGATGGTGATCTTGTCAATGCTGAGATTTTCATGCATCAACAGCCACTACATCTGGATCAGGTAATGTTGTGTTAACTCTGCTATTTTCCAGTAATTACTTAAATGCAGTATGCAAGTGTATGCATTCATGTTCTGATAAAGGTCATTTATAGAATTCATTTCCAATATTGCACTAATTTTACTAATTTTATATATTGTCAGGATTGAACAAGAAACAGACAGCAAGGGTTGTCAGGTCAGAAACAGAATGACACACAAACACAAGAAACTTCACAGGTGAGAAGTGAGAGTGGCTTTATAAAAACACCTGCTACTTGTTTTTCAGGACTGGTTTATCGTTGTCATTAGGAAAATAATTTAGGATACAATGGTTACTTTTCAGCACAGCAATTAATTTCTTTTGTATGCCACTATACCTATTACAATATGTAGGCCTACATATTTCAAACCCTTTGTTTTCAGTATACAGAGACAAAAGTTAAAGGTGCTCTAAGCGAATTCACGCGTTTTAGACCATACATTTTTTTTGTTACATACAGCAAACATCTCCTCACTATCTGCTTGCTGCCTGTCCACCGCGATCTCTGTAGACAGCCCAGGCTCCACAAACTGCAATATAAACACAGTGGCCAAACCTACACCACAAAACAAAACAAAGTGTTCCAGCCAATAAACGACAAAAAGGATTTGGGGGTAGGGGTTGGGCGCGTTCATGAAAGCACGAAAGGGAGGGGGAGGAGTTAGCTATGCTCACATTCAAACATCAACAAAAAATAACGTCTCGCAGATTCGCTTAGAACGGCATTAATTCATAGTTCATAGTGGATGTTGATGCAAGTTTTAAAGAGGCTTCATCTTGACAGAAAAAAATGGGTCTTTGTGGTGGTGTACATAACAGCATTTATTTTTTCCTATCTTTATGTATTATGGCTTTAATCATAATTTTTTTTATTATTGCTATGTCCATGAGCTACCACCACCCTTGTAATGCACCACCAAGCTACCATTTAGTAATAAAAATCAGTAATTTACCATTTCTTTTTGTGAAGCGCCTCCCATAAAACCTTACAATGCATTTAATATTTGTTTTGTAATCGAATCAAATTCTACTAATCCTAATAATTAAGATACAGTGTATTGTATTTCACAATTTATTTTTTCTTTTTTAAAGGAGCTATGACTTGTTTTTTATTTTATTATGTGTTTTTAATTGTAGGCAGATCACCATTCAATTTGAAGAAGTGTGATAAAATGCACAGTGTGATAAAGTCGTGTGTCTTTCCAGATGCCCAAATTATTCCCCCTTAAAAGGTAATGAAGTAATAGTGTCATGACAAAAATGGAAACATTCTTAATTTCTTTAAAAGTTGTACTTTGGCCACAGTTTTCTTCTAACCAAAACATTACATTTATGTTTCTGTACTTATGAAATATGTTTTTCTTTTTCTGAACTTTATCAAATGCAATGGTCGCTAAGATGAGCCTGAAGAGGAGATTTGGGAAGATGATGTTTCATAAGTCTTTGTTTTGGCAGATCACCAGTGGTAAGTTTGTAAAACTTATATTAAAAATAGGATTAGAACATCTAATCAAGTTTTTGATCAGGTAGGGATGTCTGCTAACAAGATGCCTTGCTGGTTTGGGCGAGTTTGAAGTCCCACACAGACAGTCCAGAGGTTCTGAAGTGCACGTAGTAGTTTTCCTTTACTCAAAACATGTTCTGAGGGCAGAAAGAATATGATTGGTTCACAAAAACGACCGATCAAAATGCTCGTTACTGGTTTAAGCCCTCAGCGGAGCCTTCAAGGCAGCTTCTGCAGTGAAGCAGTTCGAGCTCACCGTTGGTAAGATGAGTAGCGCAGATATGGTAGTAATGAGAATGTTTCGAGCATTTAAGTGACGTGTTTTCACGTGTCCGTGGCACGACTTTCTTTTTCGTGCCAGTTTCACGTATTGGTTATTCAATTGTTTTTCCTATTTTCTTACCATTGTCGCTTGGGATTGGGGTTAGAACAACTTTCTGTTTCATAAAATGACATCCTCACCCTAACCCAACTCTAACCCCAAGCAAGAACAGTTTAAATTTCTGACAAATAAACGTATAAACCAACTTTATCCTAGCGCGAAAACAGTTTAAAAATCTGACGAAAACCACAAATCTAACCCCAATACGTGAAACTGGCACGAAAAAGAAAGTTGTGCCACGGACATGTGAAAACACGGAAACACATCACTTAAATGCTCGAAACATTTCAAGCTGATTTCAAAAACAGTCTCATTTCTATCTCACCATATCTGCGCTACTCATCTGACCAACGGTGAGCTCGAACTGCTTCACTGCAGAAGCTGCCTTGAAGGCTACGGTACTTCTGGCATCCATCTAAGCTTTCATTGTTAAGGGACTGCACAAGAGACTGTTAGATCTACACACAAAGCAACCAGTCAATATTTTTTGTTTTGTTATGCATCTCATTTGGGGGTGTTGAAAATATAAGGTCGATATCACTTAAGCATTCAGTATTGGATTCATTTGTAACCAAACGATCAGAAGCACCATTCACTTCCATAGTATTCTTTTATCCTACTATGTAGGTCAATGGTGCTTCTGGTCAGTTTGGTTACAGACATTCCTCAAAAAATCTTCGTGTTCATCAGGACCCTTTAATGTGTAGAAACATCTCAGCAACCATCAAGAAAAAATGGAGGCAACGGAGCTAAATTGCAGATGTTGTTGCAAGGGTCTGAATATGTATAATGTAAATATGATATTTCAGTTTTTCTTTTTTCATACATTAGCAAAAGTTTCTAAAATTCAGTTTTTACTGAATTATTATTAATGTCTAAACAATTACAGTATCACGCAACAACATAAAAATAAAAAGTGAAAGGGGTCTGAATAATTTCTGAATGCACTGTAGATGATCGTGATTGAACCTCATTGTCATCTATGTAAACACAACAGCTTTCTTCCTTCATCAGATGGCTATGCAATGTTTCAAGTCAGACCATTAAAGAACACGGATCTTGCCCTGATGTGCATTAACAAAAAAAAGTGTACATGGGCTAAAATGCAGCATTTTTTAAAAATTTAATAACTTGTTTTTTTACCTCTTTAGATGCTGTCATCATATTTTAAGTACATCATGAGCCAGAATGGATGGATGGTGGTGGCCATAAAAAGACAACTACACCAACAACAAAATTCATATTTGCAGATTCAGATGAATAAAATGACTTTTAAACATGATTTTGTTTTTATTGGAAACCATTAGGAATTTCTGTAATGGTTTTATTGTTTTTTTCAGCAGGGTTGAAGGGCAATTTCCTATGCAGTAGCCTTGTAAAAATAGGCTATGCATTATATTATATGCCACGAGACAGCTTTCTGTAGGCTATGTCTTGACATAAGATATATATGGTGATGCATATAGGGGCGGTTTCCCGGACAGGGATTAGACAAGTCCTAGACTAAAATAAATGTAAGAGCTGTCCAAACTGAAAACAACTTGCACTGACATGTCTTACAATACATCAGTGCACTTTGTTTAGCCTCAAAATGCACACAAGTAATGTTTTTAGTAAGGCATGCTTGTTAAAACTAGTTATATTTCCTAATTAAACTAAGGCCAAGGCCTGGATTAAGCTAATCCCTGTCCGGGAAACCACTCCATAAAGTTTAAAAATCTATTTATATGGAGAAATATAACTGCAATAGAAAGGTTTGTTTCTGTTGCTGTCAACGTTGTCTTTTGGACGTTTCATTAAAAAAAAATCAGTAAACTCAAAATCTGACGAGGGTTTGAAAGGACATGATGCTTCTGCGCAGCAACAGTACCATGGGATCTTATAATAATCATTACTTCATTTTCAGTCTATCGTCTGCTTTTCTTAGCAGCTCAGTCACGCGTCACCTCGCCATGATTTGGATCACCTGCATGGCGTTATGCGTGTCTCGCTGTGTTTGCACGATCACCCTTTGTTCGATTTAATCCCGCTCAGCTGATTCCACTTGATGACTTGTGATTAAGAGGCGCATTAAGCATTCAAATTGTCACATGTTGTGCATTGCAAAATTAGCAAACGCCAATGTAAAGTGTTTGCAGCCGCGTTTCAAACGAGGCATTGATCAATATTCTTGCATGTGCTGGTTTCTCTCCGCGTTCTGTGCTGCTGGTGGGCGAGCCTCAAACTCTGATCAGCCCCCATCCAGGGCATTAAATGTTATTAATAGTGCATAATTTCACGCGTTTCCATATTAAAGTGTCCACTTCCAAGGGTCTGTCATCAGATCTGTTGATAACGTGCATTTTGATAATGATGTGTGCCAATACATTTTAGAAATCATGACCGGATGGCGATTTACTGGGTACAGTGCGTATGCTATGTATAGTGACCCTATATATACACAGTTATGGTGACACAAAATGATTTAAAACTTGAAATAAGGTTTTGGATATTGCACATCTCCAAGTCATTCACTCCATGTGCAACTTCATTCGCTTTGTCACACCACTAGGTGTCACTGTGGCCTCAAAGCTTCAGCACTGGCACTCAGAGATCGATTGCTAAGTCTGAGGTAAAACACGCCCCCCTCATTAGCATACAGACGAATAAAAGAAGAAATAAATAAATGTATAAATAAATAAATGTGGAAATAAATATATATAGAAATATATAAATGTATAAATAAATACGTGTAGACATAAATACATTTATACATAAATAAATGTGAAAATAAATAAAAGTAAAAATAAATAAATGTATAAATAAATGAATAAATAAATAAATAATAGTGTGAAAAAATACAATTATACATAAATAAAGAAATACAGGTATAAATACTCATTTATTTTTGCTTTTTTACATTTCCATGTATATATATTTCTTTATTTATTTCTGTATTTTTGTTTTTTTACATTTCCTTGTATATTTATTTATGTATTTATTTATTTATGAATATGGCAGAATTGGCTCTCCATAAAGGGACCCTATCGGGAGAAACTAAATGCTACTGCCAAAAAACTTTATTTGGACAAATAAACAACATAGATCCATATGATTTAGCAGCCCAAGACTGGATTACGGACCTCCGCTTACATATCTGGTCAATTACCTTGTTTTTGCAGGACTTTATTTACACTTTGCAGGAGTTTAAGAGCTATAAATCCCTTCAAGCTTATAGTAAAGTGACACTTCTTCTTTTGGAGTCTTATGGTTGGCAAACCAGCTATTTACTGACAATGTGTTAATACCTACGTACCTTAATGATTCTATAAAATAATTTCTCCGTTGTATTCTGCGCGATGAATCAACACATGTTCAAAAGATGGCACTTCTGTTTTGGCCAAGTTATTAAAACAAACAAAATGCTAAATATTTAGCTTATGTTGTTATTTAAAGAGTCACAAGCAGTGGGTTTGAGCAGTTGCATTTAATAAAAAATATGTGTTACAATCGTCAAAATTGTCTAAATATTTATTTTTATAACTCATGTGTTTAGGGTGATTAGAAATGAATGAATGAATCAATCAATAACTTACATTTGCAAGTTAGTTTGACAGTGTTAGCATAAAAACAAGACAATTTAAGTGGTTCTGCTTTTATTAATCACAAATTACTGAATGACTGAAAATGCAGCGAACACTCTCGCTGATGTAGGGATTTTTTTTGAAAAGTAAACGTTTTTCTCCTGATTACAGCATGCAAACCACGCGATCCGGCGTCTTTTCGTCAGCTCCTGCACCGGCTTCCTTTGTTTTTTCCACGAATAAAAGCTGGAAAAACGTATTCCGTTGTTCAGTTTCCTCCCTGAACGATCGCGTGACTTGCTTGATCGAGCAGTACTGACCAAACATATCGAAGTTTATTAAAATCTCGACAGAAAATACAAAAACAACCTCCAATACATTAACTCAAATACAGCGGGATAGGACGCGTGCCTGCAAAGATGGCGGATTACACATAATCCAACACAGCGTGACGTCAACTCCACATTCCCTATTCCCTACTATATGGGGAGGCTGCAGACCTGGAGCCGGTAGATCTACGCCCCTGGCAGTTTTGCGCCCCTGGCAGTTTTGCGCCCCTGTTGCTTCTCATGCGTTCAGTAGGGGGAGAGGGAAATACAACTACGATACTAGCCTATTTAAACAACCGTTTATGAGAACTATTGATTAATTTTACACATTTACACGAAAATTGTATAAACTTACAGTGTACACTGCAGCCTGCACACTACGGAAAAATCCATATAGTCCAGGTCTGGTCATCATGGTTTTTATTATTGGAGATAAAAATAAGGATCATGGTTTAAATAATTTTGCATCATGATACGAGTCTATAGCGTGTTTTCCTGTGGCATTTGAAATCGATTGAACCCGGAAGCGGCGCATGATGACGTCACACTTAACTATTTATATTTATTTATAAACTGTTTTTATATACAAGAGACTGGCTGATATGATGTTGTGATTTTATATTAAGTTACATTTAGATATTAACCATATTTAGGCCATTAGACATAAAGTACTGTAATCATATGGATCCTAAATGCTGTACAATTCACAATAGGTCGTCATACAGCTACAAAACATGTCCTACATAGCATTTTATGAAGACAAACACAATGTAACTTTTCTAAAATTCCAAGGGTCATTTAAAAGAAAGAGACAATATTGTGGTTCACAAATTTTTTTATTAACACCATGACTTGGTTATTTCTTAATTACTCCTGTAGATGACTCTCCTATGGTTTGCCACTCTTTGAATGTTTTTTTATCCTGCTATCAAAGTGCTCTCGCTCACTAATAAAAATAAATAAAGCAAAGGTTGAATAGTGTTAGAAACAATGGTTACTTATAATTAATGGCAGTATATCGCATCAATCGTTTATAAATAATAAATGTATCATTATAATACAATCAACAACAATAACTTTAGCAGATTATTTAACATACCTCAATTCGTTTCGCTTCAAGAAGGTCTGCTGCTATCATACGGTCTGCTGTTTTGATATATGATACTAATATACAGCCTCCCCCTACTGGACGCACGAGGAACAACAGGGGCGTAAAACTGTCAGGGGCGTAGATCTACCGGCTCCAGGTCTGCAGCCTCCCCCTACTCATTCCCTACATTAGTTTATAAAATGAGTAAGTGTTTATATGCACAACATTTTGTCAATCCGACGAAATTTAATACAATTAAAGGTTACGACGATACAGTTTACATGCACCCTAAACATTGCAATCTGATTTAAATGTTCGTTTACATGTAATTATTTAGAATCCGAACCGAAAGTCTGCGCAAGCGCACAGCCAGAGTTGCCAGAGTCACGTTTCAAAACCATCCGACTGCACGTTCAAAACTAGCCCAAAAGCATCACAATGACTATTCACAGCCCAAATACCAATAACTTATCAACGAAATAATTTCATCTTTAACCCGCAGAAAATAACAACTGGTGGAAACAGTTTAAACAGTATCCCAAATCTAAACTCGAAAAAAAGCAGAGGACTTGGCAACGCTACGCTTGCGACAGCATCTCTCGTTGGAGTTCACGCTTTACTCTGTATAAAAGTCAAAACTGAGTTGGAATTGTTCTTAAGAAGTTTTCCGATATAGGTAATGAAAACACACTTTTCAAAAGGCACAACGCTATTTTATTGCTTTAAGTAGCCTAATGTTTTAAAATTATAAACAAACGCTGCAGAATTTAGTACAGCGTGTGACTCCATTAATGCGTTGTTGACGAGATTCATAAATATAATACGTGAACTTGGAGCGCAAATGTTCTGCCCATGTGCACAACGTATTTTTGCATCCGATTGAGAAAGTCACAGTCAAACTAACATTGTGTTTTTTATCAGCATTAAGAAAAGTTCTTCTTTAATGTTTTGTAGCTGGTATATGTGAGTTTCTACAAAGAGAAATCATGAACTTCAGACTGTCATCACTGATCCTGCTGTTACACATTCAAGGTATGAAACACAGTTTTGTGTTATGCTGAAATGCTTTAATTTATTATGTGTCAGATTTTAAACTAGTTTAGTCTAATTTAATTTACATTGCTGTACGCCAAAGGATGGATTCTCCGTTTGGATCACTTAAACACTTAAAGTGAGTTTGTATATTTAAAACTGAACTTAGAGATTTGTGTTTGAGAATAAAATTGATGAATGAGGGTTCATATCCTTACAGGACTGTCTGAATCTCTCATCTCGCTCTGTCATTTTAATGAAGTTAAATACAGATAAGCTAGAAATATTAATATGACGGTTTTGTTCTTCAGGGTTACTAACATTGGACAACTTTAATGTAACCTGTAATGAACTGAATATTTGTGCTGCGAGGGGAGAACTGGTAACAGTGTGGTGCGTTTACTCAAACATCAACATCAAAACTGGGTTCTGGTTCAGTCAGAAACAGAGAACAAACTGGAGAAACAAAGATGAACCTGAAGATTTGACTTTAGATTCAGATTACTCAGGACGAGTGCATCAGAGGATCATTAAAGATCGTTCGTATGTCATGATAACAGATGTGATAGAGAGAGACAGTGGAGAATATCAGCTCATGATCATTATGAAGGATGGAGTTAAACATCTCAGCTCAGTCACAGTCAATCTAACAGTTTCAGGTACATTTATATTCTCATCAGTCCAGTTAAACTCTTTTCATTTCTCATCTAATGTAAGATTTTAATGATTTAGGTTTACAGGTGAAGATGAATCCTGAATCTACAGGACAGCGAGTAAAACTGAGCTGTGATTCTTCCTGCCCTTTAACATCTAAATATATTTACCACTGGTACAAGAATGGAGAACATTTAACATATAACCAAACCATATTTGTGTCATCCAGTGGAAACACTGACAGTTATTACTGCTCTGTGTCTTCTTCATCACCTTCTTCATCTGTGCGTGAGTCTGACATTTATAAAATATTTAAATTAAAATGGAAGATCAAACTTTGCAGTTTTCTTGTTGAATCATATACAGTATGAGTGTGTTTGTAATTGATTGTGAATGTTACAGCAGTATTTTGTGACTCTTTCAGGTCTTTCTAACAGTAGATGTTGGGTTGTGACTTACACCTCTAGAAGAGTTTGTGCTTTAGTGGGATCAACAGTAGATATTCACTCTTCATACAAACATCCCACTGGATATACAGTAGAGGAAACATACTGGGAATTTCAAAACAGACACTTGGCTCTACATGAGGATCATCAGTTTTCTGGTCGTGTGGAGTATTTGGGAAACACACTGAGAATCAAAGACGTCAACATGAGTGACACTGGAGATTATCAGTTCAGGTTCATCACTAACACATCAGATGTAGTTTCTGGTTATCCTGGAGTCCTTCTTACTGTTAGAGGTAACTGCTCATAATAAACTCTCTGTGCAGCACTCATTATACTGAAGCATTATAGCTCGTGTAGGAGTCTGATATCAATACAACTGTGATAAGAGGTTTAGGTCATGCTTTACCAATTGAGCTATATCAAAAATATGAGGCCCAGCTTTGAAAATTCGTTTATGTGAACTCTGTTTTAGAAATTTCAGATACACAAGTGATAAGCAGTCCAGACCCTGTGATAGATGGAGAAAAAGTGATATTAAGCTGTTCAACCGGATGCACTCTGGATAACAAACATACTTACATCTGGTATAAGAATGGACAACAGGTAACAGATGGATTGACATTATTAAACAAGCTGTACCTGGACTCAATCAACAGTGAGGAGCTATATGAGTATTCCTGTACTGTAAGAGGTAACACAACATCTCATCATACATCTGACTTTACTGTTACACTGTAAAAAGTAAACAGTTGGATCAACTTAAAAATAACTTCAGTTGGTAACACCTAAAAAGATAAGTTGTTTCTTATTGTGAAATTCAAGTGAAATTTCAAGTTGAACAAAACTTGTTCAATCTACATTACTGAGCTGTGATTCCTCCTGCCCTTTGACATCTGAATATTAAAGGGAACAGATTGAGACACAGGGTATGACCTGAAGACAGGACCATGACAATGTATTGATCAACGCAACATGTTACGTAAAGTTAAATATGTTTTACTGTGTAAACTTGACGTGAGAGCACTGCTGAGCTTAATATTGCAATACTCATGATGAATATCCATGTTTTAATGATCTAAAAATATTTTAATGATCTAATTCATGATTAATAATCTTGCCAAAAGCGTGTCATTGTTGCGGTTAAATAAAGTTTAAATAAAGATACGTGTGCTTGTGTTATGATTATTTAACATGTTCTTATGCACTGCGTCCTGTGAAGGACAACTCGCAGGTATCACACACCGGATGAATGTGCACATTAAATAGCGCAAGCTTAGTCAGACAGAGTCTACTTCAAAATGCTACATTTGCCAACGTCAGCCACGCACTGCCTCTTTGGCTATATCTAACAATTGTGCAATTAAAAGGGAGCACAAACACATGGATGAGGAGAGAAGGTAAAAAAGCCCTGGCCACAGACGCAGCGAGATGCTACAAAATTACAGAAATGTTCAAGCGAGCAGGTCTGTCAAAATTACAAGTACAAGCACACATCTTGGTTAGTTATTGCCTAATAAGTCAAATAAGTCACTGGCGCAGCTTCTGCAGGTTTCAAAGTCAGGTGCCGGTGTGCCGTGTTGTTTTGTGTACTATCATTACTGGGGAAACCCCTAAAAAAGAAGATGAGGAAACACAATCAAGGTGAAATTTGATTGTGGCACTGAACGGCATAACGCATCACTCAGAACTTTTGTGTTATTTTGAAAATATGCACACAGCTGTCATGATGGTTATTTGCTGAGTAGCGCTGTGATAACGGCTGCAGTGAGACTGAAATCTGAGAATCACAGAAAAGTCAAATTCTGAATGTTCTGCCTTTTATTAATATAACTGAGTTTGTGTCTTTTTTTAGATGCAATAGACAAAACAAATGAAGCAGTGGACAGCTCAGTGTTTCTCTCTCTGTTGGTGTTTCTGCCTCAGTTTCTCATCATTGAAGCTCTGTATGTGGTAAGTAGACATAAGTAAAACTCAAAATTGCATAACATAGAGTGAATATTCTGATATGAATTCAGATTTCAAGAGTATGAATCTTAATACCATGGCTTTTTCATCAGCATGAATAAATTGAAATCATCTAAAAACAAGATGACTAACAAATAGAGGTGAGAAAATCTGTATATCTGTATGTTATATAAACTAATGGTCAGATTTTATAACATTATCTCTTTCTGTGTGTTTGTCATTGTTAGATGTTGCAGGTCTGTGAGTAGATCAGCTGTCTGTCCATCAGAACTACTGGAGTGATGTCACAACTCTCTTTATGACATCATCACCTAGCAACAGTCTCTCAGCAGTGACATCAGTGATGCAGTGATGTCATATACAGTGATATATTAATGACAGCTCAGTGTAAATAATCTAATGTTCAAATAGATGAATTATTCATTGAAGTATTGAGTTTATCATTCAACAGTCTTGTGTCAGTGTCAGATCAACTGTAACATCACAATACATAAATCCTGTAAAAACTTTGCTATAGTGCATCTTTATGTAGATGATACTGTGATCTACTTTCATCTTCACTATAAGTCAGGCTGTTATTGAACTCAATGCTGTTTTTAGTTAGGTTAGGATTTTATTACAGGGCTGTGCTTTAATCTTGTAGTTAAGAAAGCATTTGTTAAGTTTATTTTAAAAATGTTTTGGACTATAATGGCATTATTTACATGCATGTTGCTTTCACTGCATTTCACAGTTTAGACACTGACTGTGTATCATAGCTCTTTATGTTTTATAATTCATTGTCATTGTTGTATATTTTATAATACAGTCTTTGGTTTCATTAACTTTGAGGAGACTGCAGCATTGATTTATTTCTTTAAGCCGTATTGAGTTAACTTCTTTTTTGGGTAACCTACTTTCACTTACAAATAGTTGCTATGATTTTGTCTCTTCTAGATGTCGACTCTTCAGTGTATTTTGGTTTTATTCAGGACTCAGTAGAAAATGTTTTGTTTATTCTGCACTCTGGTCATGAATTAATCTTCAGAATATAACAACAGCTTGGTCATTTTTTTTATCATGGGAAAGTTTAAAGCACTTATATGATTTATGCTTAAAAATAAGTTTATCTTGTTTTAGGGTGTTTTATTGCTATTCTCAAGCTGGATTTTGTATAAATACATTTGCATGACATTTCAGTATTTACAAATAATATTAAAAGTCCTTTATATGAGTGAATTTTAACTTTTTTTCTCTATTTTTATTGTTTTTAATTTCATCTTCATGTAATAATGTGTATTCTGTGTAATGTTTCACGCAAAAAGAGTTGGGAGACTTTGTTAAATAAAGATTAAATAAAAGTACATATAAAAAGTTGATTTTGATTGGTCATTTACTGTTTTAACAAGATAGTCTTCTATACATTTGTTTCTGACAGTGTATGGATTATATTATTTCTGGGAAACATGAAGACATGATGCACTGCTGTAAATCTACCACATAAAGACTTCAAGTTTATTCCAGGAGAGGGCGACACACAACAGAGTCTAATGTACTACAACACACAAAACAATGGGTATACGGAAATCCTTCACTTTTCTAGTGGGTATATTTTTAAATTAAGTAGCAAAATAAATGTACCATATAATAATTTGCAAGGTAACACGTTAAGAAGGCATAGTGCCGAGTACAATATTTGTGTGTTCCTCTTTAAGAGCGTTCAGTCTGCCTCTGTGTCCCGCCCACTTCTGTGATTGACAGCCTACATGCTGCTACTACTGCAGTTTCACTACAGATACAGCTTCTCAAACTGTCTTTTTAAACACATTGTGTATTTATTTATGTCAAACAATCTTGCAGGCACAATGTTAACCACTAAAGGAAGCTCTTTCTGTTGTCAAGGTTCATCTGTCCATGCAAGTGGGTATTTTTTCCAAGGCTATTTGATCAAAGAGAATGAAAAAATATTTTCTTTGTAATTTAAAGAAAACATGAATTCAAAACTAACTTCATATGCTGGCTATAACCTCTATTAAAGTAAACATGAAGATAAATGTAGTTACAATCTGTTGTTGCATCTTCTGCTATTCTAAAAATGTTTGTCAGTGTTTTAAACTGTATTAAGAAATGTCTAGGGCGGTGTCTGAAATAACTCCATACCTTCATTCACTATTCCCTACATTAGTTTATAAAATGAGTAAGTGTTTACATGCACAACATTTTGTCAATCCGACTAAATTTAATACGATTAAAGGTTACGACGATACAGTTTACATGCACCCTAAACATTGCAATCTGATTTAAATGTTCGTTTACATGTACATTATTTAGAATCCGAGCCGAAAGTCTGCGCAAGCGCACAGCCAGGGTTGCCAGAGTCACGTATCAAAACCATCGACTGGACGTTCAAAACTAGCCCAAAAGCATCACAATGACTATTCACAGCCCAAATACGTATAAACGAAATAATGTAATCTTTAACCCGCAGAAAATAACAACTGGTGGAAACAGTTTAAACAAATCCCAAATCTAAACTCGAAAAAAGCAGAGGACTTGGCAACGCTACGCTTGCGACAGCATCTCTCGTTGGAGTTCACGCTTTGTATACAAGTCAAAAAACTGAGTTGGAGTTGTTCTTAAGAAGTTTTCCGATATAGGTAATGAAAACACACTTTTCAAAAGTCACAACGCTATTTATTGCTTTAAGTAGCCTAATGTTTTAAAAGTATAAACAAAGGCTGCAGAATTTAGTACAGCGTGTGACTCCATTAATGCTGTTGTTGTTGCGTGTTTCTGTGACGAGATTCATAACTTACGTGAACTTGGAGCGCAAATGTTCTGCGCATGTGCACAGGGGCGCTGTAAAGGGGGGAAAAGTTAGGACGATTCTAAGGGCCCATGAATTTTTTGGGGCCCCAGCCAAGGACAGTGCCGCAAACGCAACCCCCCCTTTAAACTGAGCCCTCTTAGCTCCGCCCCGTCTTTACTCTGCGTTTTAGCGCCTTCTTTAATCCATGGACTCACAGTGTGGAGTGAACTTCACAAGAGAGCAAGGTGTGTGTATTTACTGCTATTTGCTATGATATCTGCATATGTGCGCTTCCTTACTATAAATGCAGTTTACACAATGTGACGCTGGAGCAATACAATGCAGTTTTCTTTCCACTGTAAAGTCTTCGCTCTGTTCACCTCAGTTTAAAAAAACACAAGGTGATTTACGTTCCCTGTTTTGTGTTATGATTCTAACGCGAAGTCAGCCCTTATGAGCTGTTTTAATTAACGTAGCCCGTATAAGCTAATTAACATAAACTAGAAATGCGATCGGTTACACACTTCAATGTTTTGTAACGCAATATGCCAAGGAAGGATTTTTATGCAGTCGAGAAACGAGTTGATTGTGATAAAACTGAAATGCAATGAAGGCTAAACTAGTCCAGCTAACTGTTATGTATATTAAAGCTTCTCACCTTGCAACAGCTTTAAGAAATCAATGGAAATCTATGTTGTAATCTGCTATAGTTGTCATTCATTTCATTTTAGAGTCCCATTGATTAATAAACAGTCTGAAGACTAATTTAAGAGCATAGCTGTTTCCTCGGTTTCAATGATCTGTTGTTATTTTTGCTTTAGTGTAGCTGCTGGTGTGTGAAACCTGTTACTTATCTTATAAATAATGCTAATAATTATAATACAAGTTTTGTTCAAGCGTTTTTGACCCAGTCTTATTTGAGGCATAGGGTAACTGTATAGAAAAGATGCATTGTTGTTGTTCGCCATTTTTAAATGTTACAATGTCATTGGTGTGTGTAACAGCTCAAGTATGTCACTGAGACTGCATGTGAAAATCAGACTAAAGCCTCAAATCTTATTATGAGATAAAAAGCATCACAGTTTGATTTCAAGCATTAATTTCACTATATTTCAATTGCTGACATCACATTACTCAGTCAATATTAAAGATATCAAGTTTATATTTTCACAAAATGTTCTTTACATTATGTAGGATGATTTTATGTGGAAAACAGTAAACCACAAATAACCAATTATCTTATTAATTGGATCACAATTATCTTTAATCTATGTTTAATAATGTTGCATTTTCTCTGATTATTTGATTACTGTATTTTTCAATTAAATTTACATTGCACATAATTATCTTAGCTGCAGACATTGTAAGTCTCTATAAATATTGTTAATTGTGGTCAAAACAATAGCAAAATAAATAGTTCTGTATTATTAAATTGCATGTTGTATGTTTGGTGCGAAATGGTGGGGGGCACTGGGGGCCGACCACCTATTCTTTCATAGGGCCCAAAATTGCTAACGGCGCCCCTGCATGTGCACAACGTATTTTTGCATCCGATTGAGAAAGTCACAGTCAAACTAACATTGTGTTTTTTATCAGCAATAAGAAAAGTTCTTGTTTAATGTTTTGTAGCTGGTATATGTGAGTTTCTACAAAGAGAAATCATGAACTTCAGACTCTCATCACTGATCCTGCTGTTACACATTCAAGGTATGAAACACAGTTTTGTTGTTGTACTGAAATACTTCAATTCATTATATATTTTTTAAAAGTATGTCAGATTTTAAACTAGTTTAATTTACCAAAGGCTGGATTCTCCATTTGGATCAGTCTCTAAAATGTTTAAAGTGAGTTTGTATATTTAAAACTGAACTTAGAGATTTGTGTTTGAGAACAAAATTGATGAATCTGAGTTCATATCCTTACAGGACTGTCTGAATCTCTCATCTCGCTCTGTAATTTTAATGAAGTTAAATACAGATAATCTACAAATATTATTAATGTTACGGTACGGTTTCTTCTTCAGGGTCCCTAACATTGGATAACTTTAATGTAACCTGTGATAAACTGAATATTTGTGGTGCGAGGGGAGAACTGGTGACAGTGAGGTGCGATTACTCAAACATCAACATCAAAACTGGGTTCTGGTTCAGTCATAAACAGAGAACAAACTGGAGAAACAAAGATGAACCTGAAGATTTGACTTTAGATTCAGATTACTCAGGACGAGTGGATCAGATGATCACTTACCGCTACTCACGACTAACAATAAGAGATCTGACAGAGAGAGACAGTGGAGAATATCAGCTCATGTTCATTATGAAGGATGGAGTTAAACATCTCAGCTCAGTCACAGTCAATCTAACAGTTTCAGGTACATTTACATTCTCATCAGTCCAGTTAAACTCTTTTCATTTCTCATCTAATGTAAGATTTTGATTATTTAGTTTTACAGGTGAAGATGAATCCTGAATCTACAGGACAGCGAGTAAACCTGAGCTGTGATTCCTCCTGCCCTTTAACATCTGAATATGATTACCACTGGTACAAGAATGGAGAACATGTATCATTTGACCAAACCATATTTGTGTCATCCAATGAAAACACTGACAGTTATTACTGCATTGAGTCTGTTTCAGTTCCCTCTTCATCTGTGTGTGAGTCTGACATTTATAAAATATTTAAATTAAAATGGAAGAACAAACTTTGCAGTTTTCTTGTTGATTCATATACAGTATGAGTGTGTTTGTAATTGATTGTGAATGTTACAGCAGTATTTTGTGACTCTTTCAGGTCTTTCTAACAGTAGCTGTTGGGGTGTGACTTACACCTCTAGAAGAGTTTGTGCTTTAGTGGGATCAACAGTAGATATTCACTCTTCATACTCACATCCCACTGGATATACAGTAAATAAAACATACTGGCATTACTATCATTATCTTCATGGGGAATTCAGAGATCTGCGTGAGGTTCATCAGTTTGCTGGTCGTGTGGAGTATCTGGGAAACACACTGAGAATCAAAGACGTCAACACGAGTGATTCTGGATATTATTACTTCAACATCATCACTAACACATCAGATGAAGTTTCTGGTTCTCTTGGAGTCATTCTTACTGTTACAGGTAACTGCTCATAATAAACTCTCTGTAAAGCTGCTTTCACTGATCAGATTTGATGAATATATTTATGCTACTGTTTTAGGGTCCTTACAATTTTTTTATCTTTTGTTAAACGATGAGTAGATTACATTTTAAATATTCAAATATCAATGCTATCAATCATTTTAGTAAATCATCTGAAATGTCATCTCGTCTAAACACTGTATGATGTTTATGTTGTGAATTTTACACTTTTTTACGGTTGTCCATGTTGAAAATAATATAATGTGTTTTGTACTGCATATATGATGCTGCTGTATCTGAATGGCTTCATTAGTTGGACTATCCAGTTTACCAGCTTGCAAGAATGGTTGATCGGATGCTGGTAAATAGTGTAAATATGTTGGTCAAGCAGCCAGGCAAGCAGCAAACCAGCACTTACCAGTCTAATCCAGTATTAAAACTGAAGCTGGTATAAACTGGTTTTATGAGTTGTTACACGTTCTCTCTAAGTGTGCGATTTATGACAAACTTGCAAAGTTGATTAAGACTTTATGTTGATGTTGAGGACACTCATCACAGAAGTCTTCAGATTTAAAACAAATACACTAATCAACATTTGGCGTTGATCAAAAAAGTTAATCAAAGTTGTTTTTAGACAAAAAGGTTTTGATCCACTTCAAATGTTGACTGTATATTTATGTTGCACTCGTGTGTTTGACAGATGCTTTTATTTAAAGCAATTTAAGCTGTGTTCACTTTATATATTTTATCTGTATGTGTGTGTTTGACTGCATTATCTTGCCATTGTTCACATCATACTGAATTGAGTGGAATCAAACATTTCAGGCCTAACTTTAAAAAGTAGTTTATGTGAACTCTGTCATATGAAATCTCAGGTACACAGGTGAGAAACAGTCCAGACCCTGTGATAGATGGAGAAAAAGTGATATTAAGCTGTTCAGCTGAATGCACTTTGGATAACAAACATACTTACATCTGGTATAAGAATGGACAACAGGTAACAGATGGATTGAGATTATTAAACAAGCTGTACCTGGACTCAATCAACAGTGAGGAGCTACAAGAGTATTCCTGTACTGTAAGAGGTAACACAACATCTCATCATACATCTGATGAAATTATATAAGAGAGAGTTTCAGTCCTTGATGCTGATTGGTTTATTCTCAGCTATGACATCATCACTGAGCTACTTTCACTGTGCAGCACTCATAGCTGATCATTAATATTGTAGCAGTTATAGTTTATATGTCAAACACTTCAGTATATCTCATAATGAAAGAAACATTTGTGTCATTATTATTTTCAATTTTTAAAAAATTTGTTTTATTAAAAGATTTTATTCATTTGTCTCTGTGACAGTCTGTAAGTCATGGGTTAAAGGTCATTGCTCTCTTCAGTTGTGATGATATTTATAATGTAGCACAGCCTCTCATACCTGCATTCAGGTGATCTACCTGATAGATTTACTGTATTGATTTTAACATCATGAGTCTTTGTAATGAAGATGAAGAGTAAAGATATGTTCTGAAGTTTCTGAGGTTTGTCTTTCTTCAGATTCAATGGACAGAAACAATGAAACAACTGACCGAAACAATGAAGAAATGGACAAAGCCACTGAAGTAGTAGTGTACAGCTCAGTGTTTGTCACTCTGTTGGTGTTTCTGCCTCAGTTTCTCATTATAGGAGCTGTATGGATCTGGTAAGTAAAAATATCAAGTAAAACTTAAAACTGCATAACATACAGTGAATATTCTGATATGAATTCAGATTGTAAGAGTGAATTTTGACCCTACAGGTTTTTCATCAGAATGAATAAATTGAACTCATCTAAAAACAAAACTGATGACAAAGAAATAGAGGTGAGAAAATCTGTATATCTGTATGTTAAATAAACTAATGGTCAGATTTTATAACATGATCTCTTTCTGTGTGTTTGTCATTGTTAGATGTTGAAGGTCTGTGAGTAGATCAGCTGTCTGTCCATCAGAACTACTGGAGTGATGTCACAACTCTCTTTATGACATCATCACCTAGCAACAGTCTCTCAGCAGTGACATCAGTGATGCAGTGATGTCATATACAGTGACATATTAATGACAGTTCAGTGTAAATAATATAATGTTCAAATAGATGAATTATTAATTGAAGTATTGAGTTTATCATTCATCAGTCTTGTGTCAGTGTCATATCAACTGTAACATCACAATACATAAATCCTGTAAAAACTTTGCTATAGTGCATCTTTATGTAGATGATACTTTGATCTACTTTCATCTTCACTATAAGGCTGTTATTGAACTAAATGCTGTTTTTAGTTAGGTTAAGATTTTATTACAGGGCTGCCTTTAATCTTGCAGTTAGGAAAGCATTTGTTTTTATGGCTATTTTTTTAGGTTATTAAGGCTTTTTTAGATAATCTTCTTTCACTTACAAATAGTTGCTATGATTTTGTCTCTTCTAGATGTCGACTCTTCAGTGTATTTAGGTTTCATTCAGGACTCAGTAGAAAATCTTTTGCTTATTCTGCACTCTGATCATGAATTCCTCTTCAGAATATAACAACAGCTTGATCTTTTTATTATCATGGGAAAGTTTAAAGGAATAGTCTACTCATTTTCAATATTAAAATATGTTATTACCTTAACTAAGAATTGTTGATACATACCTCTATCATCTGTGTGTACTTCGACTCGCCTTTGTCGGACACTTTTTGGTACAAGCATACAACCTATCCAGTATTAATATTTAACCCCTCAACATGTGTTCTAGCCAGGTTGTCAGCTTAGTAAATGTTTTTTTGACCATTTTAACATTATATTCTTAAAAGTGGTAAAATCGGATCCCCCCCAAAGTGCTTCCATTTTCTATGTCCTACTGTAATTTTGGGCAAATGTGCAATATAATCCAATTTATGTGCAAGCATGATCATTAAAAAATAATAATCAATAAATACCACAAGAGTACCACACCACATTGGGCACTGTTGTGTCAGCCTAGCTGTGATTTGGCATGAGGCAGCAGATCCAGAGAAGATGATCACAGCAGAGTCAACAGTCTGAACCAAACTTTCTAATCATGATGGTAAATGGTAAATGGACTGCATTTATATAGCGCTTTTAACAGACCTATGGCCATCCAAAGCGCTTTACAATTAGCCTCACATTCACCCATTCACTCACACATTCATACACCGACGGCGGTGTCAGCCATGCAAGGCACCAGCCAGCTTGTCGGGAGCAGCTGGGGTTAGGTGTCTTGCTCAAGGACACCTCGACACTTGGTCCAGTGGAGCCGGGGATTGAACCACCAACCTTCCGGTTTGTAGACAACCTACATGAACCACTAGGCCACTGTCGCCCGATGATGATGAAAAAGTGGCAACGGCAGCTGGGATTGATGATTAATGTTGCCCACATACGGGCTGCACATGAAGAACAGTTTGTCTGCAAACCAGGGCTTTGAACAGGTTTTTTCCCAATTGGTTCGTTCTGAACAGAAGCAGTATTTTAACGTTTCCGGTTTTCGGTTCTACCCTAAAACTGACGTTCCTGAACCGGTTAGAGCAAAAAAAATGAAGTTCCCGAACAGGTTAATAACGTTCCATGTCAGCTGTGGGACATACAAATAAGTATGCTGATCATTAGGACATTAACCCTCTGGGGTCCGACCATTTTGGGACACTGTCAGAGGTTCTGACATGCTCTTACATTTGGTCTTTTTTCAGTTGCTTTAAACATATTAATGGCAAGTGTCTCATACCACTGCGTTCAGCACAAACTGGGCTAAAATATTATATGAGCTACATGTATGTACGTGTTTGTGTGTTTGAGAGAAAAATGTTTATGCGTGGTTTTTAAAAAAGCACAATTTTTAAGTCACTGATATAAGTCCACAAAACCCATACTAAACATGTTTTAACAAGACTTTTCTAAACAGAATCTAATCGTCAAGAGTTTTCTCATTAAAATGATGTAAAAATCATTCTGCTTACTCATTCACATAAACCAGTATATTGATTTAGAAATTGTAAGACAGTTTTTGTTTAGAGGGGCCGTATGCGAGAAAGGATTGATTTACAGCTAGCAAACAAAGGCTCGCATAATGAGCTGCATAATGAGGCAGGAATGTTGGGAACTACAGTAAAGAATGTGAGGACAAATGTATACATGTTTGTTTGAGATTTATTAAGAAGTTAACAATATAATAAAAATAGAGATGAATGTCAGTAGGACATTTTCAGTTTATTTAGAAACAAACTCAATTCAAAAACTTAACTTGTATAAGAAACTGATAAACAACAGAGCTGGTCATGTGGCTAATGTTACCATATAACTTTATGTCCAAAAAGTGTTTTTCCACTTCATAGTTTCCGTACTGATGAGAGGGATGCAGACCTGTAAGAGAGTTATGGACAGCTGTTAGCATAAATTGTCCACAGAAATATCCTTACATATATAACTGATGGGTAAATATCACTGATAGTACATTCATATAAACTATCATGTACACAAACTAAATTCAGAACATCTCAGATAAACATCTGCAGTGATTAGTTATATAAAAAGCTGTTTTCAGATGCCCATCCCCTTATCGTCTAGCTTCTGTTTTAAACGTGTTTCTGTAAGCGCGTATGAACTTTAAAAACACATCGCATGTGCGCGAGCTCGCGTCTCCGTGTAACGCAGCGCTCATAAAAACGGTGTCGCGTGTAAAGCGCAATGTATGGAATTACCTTGCATGTAAACAATATGGAATCATTTTACAGCAAATCCCGCAGTGCAGCATTACTCAAAGTTGCCATGAAGGATACGAAAGTGAATAACTGTGTCTAACACTGTACAACATGTAACAGATATCCGCCATTACGGGAGGTCACGCGTACTCGTTTGTAAATAAGCATGTAAACATGGAATCATATTACAGCACACACTTAAAAGATACAGCAGTTCAGGCTTACTGAAAGTTGCCATGAAGGATATAAGTGAATAACTGTGTTTAACACTGTGCAGCATGCAACAGTGAAATCCACCTTTACGTGAGATTGCGTCCTCGTTTGTAAATAAGCATGCAAACATGGAATCATATTACATCACACACTTAAAAGATACAGCAGTGCAGGCTTACTGAAAGTTGCCATGAAGGACATAAGTGAATAACTGTGTTTAACATTGTACAGCATACAACAGTGAAATCCGCCATTACGTGAGATCGCTTCCTCGTTTGTAAACAATGCAAAACTTTTTCAATCCGAAGCGTGCCGTCTGCTGATGCTTACTGTGCGTAGGCTGAACTGCACAAGCCATGAGCATATTACATGATAGCAAATATAAATAGTATAAATTAACTGTTACTTACTTCCAATATCCTCCTCCAGTGCGTCCTCCATTGTTCTTCTTAGGTAACGATAAAGATAAATGCTTCCTCAATGTCCAGACATAAATGAAGATCTTCCTCACGTGTGTATGTATAAAGTTTAAAATCCAGACAACTAGTTACTAACCCCTAACCCCAAAGAAGTGAGAGAACAGTTATGTTAGGATAGAATTATTAACTATAGTGATATGTCAATTAAATATAGTATGTGTTACAACCTGGTTCATTAATGAAGTCAAATAGCACCATAGACCACCATCTACAGTTCTACATTTCGGCTTGACATTAAAGTTGTATAACTTGTGCATCATTGCACTGTCTCTCCCTACAAGCTTTAAACTTGGCTTGACTCATTCCCATAGATAGGGGTACTGATAAATAGAACTTTTGGGATACTATGTTATGTTTCCAAGCTGATATTCACTTTGAAAACTGGTTCTCTTTAGGCGGAGATAGTTTTTTTCATGTTCTAGTTCTGTTTTCTCTTACATTGTACAATAAATGTTCATTCTGACACTTCAGCAGACATCCCATGAGTGTTTGCTTTCATTTGATACCATTTTTATGTATATGGGCCTTGTGGTTGTGGAGATTTTAACATTTATTGTTGGATTGTCGAGTTGAGCTGGAAACCAAAAAAATTGTCCTGAAATCGCTTGCACAAGTAAAAAAAATAATAATTCAGCTTGACAACCACCCTAATCTCTTACCTATAGGTGTCTTCTAACATAGGGTGACAGCTTGTACCAAAACATGTCCGCAAAAGTCTTAACGGAAGCCCTTTTCAGAATTGGCCCCCTGACTAAATGGGAGAGGGAGGGTGTTACTGCGCCGAGTCGAAGTGCTCACAGGGGTGCTATTGCGCCATAAAATATAGTTCCTCTTTTAAATCCGCTTAGAAAAGCGCTACGTTTTATTTTGTACCACCAAACTTGCTCGTATAACTACTCGTCTTAAATAGGAAAAACGTTGATGTGTTTGGTCACTTCTAACTTTATCTCTAAATGGTACCATTGAATGAATGGGGCTAAGCTAAATGCTATCGAAGCGTCGCAGCGCGCTCCAGCGCTTACGTGCACGCACACAGATGATAGAGGGATGTATCAACAATTCTTGGTTAAGGTAATAACATAGTTTAATATTGAGAATGAGTAGACTATTCCTTTAAAGCACTTATTAAAAGTTTTAAGCTTATAAAGACGTTTATCTGTTATAAGAGTGTGTTATTGCTATTCTCAGGCTGGATTTTATATAACGTATTTAGTACAACCCAGTGCGGGTGTGAAAAAACACTTTAGTTAACTGAAATAAAAATTAAACATTTGTAAGAGAATTGGTGACCTGTAACTTTAGATTAAGACAAGTGCACTCATTTTATATGTAGTTTAGGATAGCAGGTAGAGTATTTATTTATAAGTTTCTATTATTTAATTCACATTTTAGTTTTGTAACATTATTTATAGCCCTTCTTGCTTTGTGGAAGCTCAACCAGCAGAGGTCACTCTATCCCCTTCTGTTTGAAGGGTGTGCAGAACTTCACCTGCCTTCCAGCTCCAGCACTATAGCTGCTAAAAACTTTCAGTTTTTTTATTCTATTACATTGACTACGCCAAAAGATAAGATATTAGATACACAAATTACTAGATTCACTGTTTAGAGTTACGTGAAGTGCAGCATTGAGGACATCTGCTGTTACCCGCTGTGTAAATGCATCAAGAACAGCATATTTACGCATTCAATGACATTTAAACAAAAGTTTTTATTACAGGAAATATGTAATACATACACGCGTGAGATAATATGCATAAAGTTATAGTAAATGTAGCCTATATAGTTATAATGTGAACGTGCCTAAGACTTTTCTTAGTAAGAACTGAGAAACAAAATAGAAAAATGTAGCCAATTCCTAGTTTTCTTTTTTCATTTTATAAATGGAAATGATAAATGAAAATACAACTGGTTGATCGTTTTCCGTTTTTTCATTTTAAAACGGATATGGAATGGATGGGAGATACCCAGGGGCACGTTCAAGCTCACACAGGTGCGCAACGTTTTGCTGCGTTTTCCGGGTTGAACAACATGTTTCCTAGAAACGGTGTGCAACGGCGTGCAACAGGTTTTAGAAGCGTTTTCTCTTGTTTGGTGGGTGTGTCAGTGTTGAGATCTATAAATTGTATGCTCTCATTTGTATTTGTATATGTATTTGTATTTTTGTTTATTTTCTCTGTTTGGGACAGGCAACCCAGTCACACTGCGAGATGTCATGTGACCTAATTAATGACTGAGTGAAATCAGGTGTTTCTTTTGTTTTAATAAAAATGCGCCAGTCAGAACGACTGCATGGCTGATAGTGAAACGTATCTTCTTGTCTTATTTGAACGTATCTGTTAACAGGTTATGGGCCCAGAGCGGAGTTAAAGTAGAAACGTTTGAGTGTTAAGACGCCGGGTGAAAGTCGCGACGGATAGCGTGTACCTGATTCTTTTAACATGAAAAGAAGAGAAAAAGAAACCGCGACGAGCCGCTGGTCTCGATTAGTCTTTGACGGAGATGAGAAAAACTACGAGCTACGGGAGACAAAGTTTTTGGGTCATCTTTATTTACAAGGACTGAAAGAGACTATTTTAAGCGAGTCTTTTGAGGAAGACGAGGAAGATACGGCGAAAAACGCCGAAGCCTATGCAGAGCTAATACAGTTCCTGGATGACAAAAGTTTGTCGCTGGTTATGAGGGAAGCAGCAGACGATGGAAGAGCAGCATTGAAGATTCTTCGGGAATATTATGCTGGCAAAGGAAAGCCCAGAGTGATTAGCTTATACACAGAGCTAACGTCATTGCAAAAGTCGCCCAGTGAGTGTGTTACTGATTATGTCATCAGGGCTGAGACCGCAATCACCGCTTTGAGGAACGCAGGTGAGAATCTGAGTGATGGACTTTTAATAGCAATGGTTCTGAAAGGACTTCCAGAGACATTTAAGCCATTTGCCATTCATGTTAGCCAGAGAGATGATTAATTGAGTTTTGCAGAATTTAAGACGAGGCTTCGAAGTTATGAAGACATGGAAAATATGCGGACAACCGTATCCGAGGACAATGTTATGTAAGCTGGTGCGCAGCCTGGAAGAAAAACCGATTTTGTGGGTACAGCTGTTTGTGGTGCTGGTACAAACATTGTTTGTTTCAAGTGTGGTACAAGAGGCCACAAAGCAAGAACATGTCAGCTTAAACAGTGGTGCAGTCAGTGTAAAAGTAACAGTCACCGCGACGCAACGTGCAGACGGGGAAGGCAGCGGGACAATGCACAAAAAGTTTCCGCAGAGCCAAGTGACAAGGAGTATGCTTTTCGGGCTAGCGATGCTGAGATGCGGGTACAAACTACCAAGAGGAAAGGCCTAATGGTGGATGCAGGTGCAACTTCCCACATCATCACGGACATCGAGAAGTTTCAGAGGTTTGACAGAGGAGCAGTTTTCAGGCCAACACACATTGCTTGGAATTGGCTGACGGCACTCGGTGTAACGGGGTCGCAAAGCAAAGAGGAGACGCGGAGGTATATTTGATTGACTACACGGGACGACGCGTCAAAGCGATGCTGAGAAACGCGCTGTACATCCCAGCATATCCACAGGACATTTTCTCTGTTTGGGACAGGCAACCCAGTCACACTGCGAGATGTCATGTGACTTAATTAATGACTGAGTGAAATCATTACTAATGTCGGCCCAATCAGCGGCAAGATGTATAAAACCACGCCGTAGTAAAGAGACAGATCGCTCAATGGGTTCAAGTTGGAATGTTGTCTTTCATTCTGGACGGTAAGGTCAGTGACTGTAACATTGAGGGTATTTTACAGTATTAAACACACATTTAATGATTTCATCAGGCTTCAGATTTTAAAAAGAACACAAAGAATGGCCTCTCAGCTACCGTAGTTGCAACTCTTGCGTCATCACAACAGGGTGTTCACAGTTCAACACATCATCTGTTTCTGTTTAATAAACGTTGTGCAACGGGGATGAACCCAGCTCAGATTTTCCACTGACCCTGCAGGCACCATCTCGTGATCATCCACCATCTAGACTTTTGTTAAAGAGTTACTAAGGTAAAATTAAAACAGCTTTTATAATGTTTAGTTTGACAATTAAGCTGAAGTTGACAATTAAAATTTTCCTAAAGGTTTAGCTCACTGACCATTTACTGATAACTAGATATATTTGGGGAGGTTGCTAGTGCTAGATATTTTTTTTCACAATGGCTATGTTAACATGCACAAAAATTTGTAAATCTGACTAAATCTGTCGCATCGCTCAGCATTTGCATAAAATAGCCTGCTTGTCTATTTTGGCCCCGCCTTGCTCGCTCAGCGGCGAGCTCGTCGCTTGTCGCTGGCAAACAGCCACTTCTATTGAAAATGAATGGTAGCCTGTCGCTCTGTCTCTGTCGCTTGTAACTAATGTGACTGGGGGGTTACTCTGTATAAAAGTCAAAACTGAGTTGGAGTTGTTTTTAGGAAGTTTTCCGATATAGGTGATAAAAACACACTTTTCAAAAGTCACAACGCTATTTTATTGCTTTAAGTAGCCTAATGTTTTAAAAGTATAAACAAACGCTGCAGAATTTAGTACAGCGTGTGACTCCATTAATGCTGTTGTTGTTGCGTGTTTCTGTGACGAGATTCATAAATATAATACATCAACTTGGAGCGCAAATGTTCTGCGCATGTGCACAACGTATTTTTGCATCCGAGTGAAAAAGTCACAGTCAAACTAACATTGTGTTTTTATCAGCAATAAGAAAAGTTCTTGTTTAATGTTTTGTAGCTGGTATATGTGAGTTTCTACAAAGAGAAATCATGAACTTCAGACTCTCATCACTGATCCTGCTGTTACACATTCAAGGTATGAAACACAGTTTTGTGTTATACTGAAATACTTCAATTTATTATATATTTGTTAAAAGTATGTCAGATTTTAAGCTAGTTCCCAGGGGCGGAGCGGGGGGGGGGGGGTGTATTATGGGGCTCAAGCCCCGAATGTTTTGTCAAAAGCCCCGAATCTTTTCAGATCTGTAAAATGAATTCATCCAGGACGCTAGGTGGCGGCACTCAGCTTTAATTCTCCGGTCCCCCACTCAACTGAAAATGAATAAAAGATGCGTGTTGAAGGCAAAATAATATGCTGAATCTCCCCACAGTTAACGCATTTTCAAAGTGTCTTTATTATTACAGTGCCTTCTTTATTACTGTAAGTGTATATTTATAGGTATGTGATGTAAATACTTTTAAATAGCGTCAACTGATATATTATCTGCATGGCTAACGTCTAACTTACTGTGGTGCTCTGGTCTAGTCTGCCTCATTGGTCATTGGTAAGGTTGTATTTAAAGTACATTTAATAACTTTAAAACATATACATTGTCGCATATATACTTTTTTATAGATGGATATACGATTTATATTTTTAAAGACGTCAGAAAAGAAGGTGAGAAAGTATATAGTTAGTTAGGTAGCTTATGTTTTGTCCATATGCATTTGAAATTCGCAATGATTTTACCTCAGAAATACATTGATAGACCGTTATAAAATGTGAATCCCCAATCTCTTACATTAAAATATCCTTATGTGTGATAACTGTCAGTGCAAATAGGAAGAGAGGAGGGTGGAAAGAGATCACAGACAGACAGATAGACAGAAAGAGAGAGAGAAACGCTTTCATAAGCTGGTGAGAAATTGTTCTGTCAATGAAGTCAAACATTGTTATTCTTATGTAGTTTTATAGTTACTGGATTAGCCTTCAGCAAACATGTTTGCCTATTTTTGGATAAGAGAAGTTAAAGTATCATTGTCAAAATTTGTTATGTTGCAGTTTCAAAATGACAATACCAGTGTTGGGTAAGTTACTCAAAAAAGTAATTAATTACTAGTTACTAATTACATCTTCAATCATGTAATTAAATTACTTTACAAATTACTCCAAAAAGTATTTAATTATTACTAATTACTTTCTAAATCCTATTTAGTACATGATACAACAACACATCCTCACTCCCAACTCGTAACATATTGACGCTTGGTCAGGAGCCCTTTGCGTCAATACTATACGCACAGGGTACCCCTTTAGCGTTATTTTTTGACGTCCTGGGTTTCCCAATGACTTCTATAGGAACGCCTGCGGCGTTGACATTTGACGTGTTAAGCACGGGTAAAATGAGAACAAAAATAGGAATAAAATAAGCATAAAAATAAAGAATTTGCTACAATAAATTAGTTATGGCAGGGATTGTCATACTGTTTTTAATGTGCTGCGATTATGTTTGGTTATTCAATGATTAATCATTGCAAACGCAATGCAATGCAATTAACATTTTACATTATATTTATTTAATTGTTTGTTTGTTTATTTATTTATTGGTTGGTTGGTTGGTTGGTTGGTTGGTTAGTTTATTGATAGATTTTTTTTTATTTTTTTTATTAATAAATCCAACAATTACTACCGCTGACGTCACTGTAAGGCGCGATCCATTGCGATTTTACACTTGGTAAGTAGAACAGACATCAATATAGACGGGAACAATCCTTAAATTTGCGTAGTAATAATCGTTCAATCACGGTAAAATTTTGTGTTTAGAACCTTTAGAAGTGCAATGTGCAACCCAGTCTCACGGCATTTCGTGATTTGGTCAAGAAATTTAATCTATTTATTCGTGGCAGGAACACGTTTATTTCGTTATTTTCGTAATTCCAGCACGTTTTTTAAACTAATGTATTTCAATTGGATGGATCTTTCGTGCATATAGCACGATTTTTTCTGCCAGTCGGGCTGCAGTAGGGAAGCTAAACATTTATTCACAAGATCTTATCAAGACTGCAATATATAAGAATAAATAGGAATCGGCAACAATTAACGATCTATGCCAGCGCAAGTCAATATTTATCTGGTCATTTTCAACTGTTTTTTAATGTTAAAAGTCCCTCGCAGTCAACAGCTGTTTCCGGTGAGTTCTCAACTGCAGGATCAATAGCATTCAGCAGTGAGTTTAACAACGCTCAAATGTGGGTAAAATAACATTCAGAGAGGAGTTTTATTAAAACAGCGTTCAACTGCATGTAAGACAACCTTTTAGAGGTGAGTTTAACAACGCTCCACGGCGCGTGAGATTAAGTATTTTAAGCGTTTTCTGATCATGTATTGCTTATTAGACGTGATGCATGCTGGGTGTTAAATAATTTTTATCAAATGATCGTTGATGTTAATAAATATAGATCTAAATATACATTTTACTTGTGTTCGATTAATTAATAAGTTGTTTAATTATTAATTTGTTTATTTAAAGTCCTGTAATAACTGTGACGTCATCGAATGAGACGAAGGTCCATGGCTGTTTCAACTCGGAAGTTGAGATGAAGGTAATTCTTACATTTACAGAGCAAAAAAATTTTAATCGTAACAATAAGTTGTGTTTGGAACATTATAATGTATACGGTAGCGATCTTAGGATGGTAAATAATAGAAGTAATTAAAAATAACTTCGTTGCACCACATATGCAGTAGGCTAATAGCAAAATAGCTATAATTCATTCTGTCGCAAATAAGGTAACTAATCATGCAAGATTCAGGGAAATGCAAGATTTCAGTAGTGATATGTTACCTATATTACACTAGCTCGCAACTATTAAGCCAATTTTAGCCAACATGATCAGACGAAGAACAGTGTTGCCAGATTGGTTTGTTTTCCAGCCCAGTAATTATTTAAAATCCACACAAAATTATACAATAAACGGTCAGATATGATCTATAATTAAACAATACAACTTAATTCATAACAGCACCTATTGTGGCTCATCATGTTTTAATATGAAATAATTAAAGCCAATTTTAGCCAACACGATCAGTATACATTATACAAGTTTAACTGTTTAAAATCAATGTCACATAGATTTGAGCTTAATTTTCAATTTTCCCACACAGATGAAAAGAATACTGATGTAAAATGTATGTGCACACACACGCACACACTTACATTTTACGTCTGTGTCTGTCTTGTTAAACTGTACTTGTCAGTCTTTCTGTAGTGCTCTCTGTCTTGAGTGTTTCTATATGTTTGTGTTTCTGCTCATCACCATGTCCATCCATTCAGAACTCCAAGAACATCTCTTGATCTTGGATAAGTTGGTTGATGGTCAAGAACTAAAGGATGAGCTCCAAAGTCTTGATGACTTTCTTGGTGAACTGCAAGAAAGGCAGCAGCACCAATAAAGACACCTGAGCCGAGGGTGCATTGGAGAAAAAGAGACATTGATGGAAATATTGTCTATGCAAGGCCAAGGTCAAGCAGGAATCAACAAAAGAAAGGTAAGCATTGTTTATATTTTAAATATATATTTTTATATATATATTCATATATTATATGTTATTTACATGTGAAACATAAACACACTGAATGTTATATTGCACACTGTAAACACAATCAAAGCTTCAAAACACAGTAAAAACAAGACATTTAAACAAAGAGCTTGCACCATTTCAGACTGGTAACTAGACTGTGCCGCTAGCCTTGGGACAAGTTGGAATTTTGTATGTATGTATACTTTATTGTATATTACAGATAAATGTTGCTTTGTGATGTTTTTATCCTCTAAAGCTGATCACATTCGGAACACTGATCCTCCCAATGCTCCTGACACTCATTGTGAGGTGGCCTTTGCTCCAGAGACTGTTGGTGTGTACTTCAATGTGTTTAAATTACAGAATATGACAGTGGGTTATAAGGTAAATACGTTTCTTTTCTTAAATTTGATAGAATGCTGGACCTTTTACACTCAAAGCCATTCCATGAAGTACAATTAAATGCTGTAAATATATGAACATAAAGGAAAATATAAAAGTATTGTTTTTGTATACTCTATACTATTTTAACAGAGTGTATTCACTGAACGATTTCTCAAGTAATGACGCATCACCTCCTGGAACCCCAAGAGATCCTCTTCAGGCTTCCTCAAACTGGAGCACACACAAATTCTCTTTTCAGAGAGGTGGAGGACAGAGAGACCCTGTCTGCTGAACACGGCTGTGGCACAAGAAAATGTGGCAGCACATTTGCCAGAGTGTGGGAGAAGCCCAAGCTGTTATCCAGTGTTGTGACTGACGACCTCGTCCCTTCTTCTGTGCTGAATTTGACGTCATCATGTCCTCCATAGCAGAGATGCCATGACTGCTGGATTCTTCCAGCCATTGCCTCCAACAACTGCTGTGGTGGATAAGGCTCTTTCCCATTGTGGTAAGTTTTGTGTATGTACATATTGTTGTATATACAACATATATCATTTTCAGAATAGTTAAACTACAGTAAAATGCTACTATTTCAATTGTACCTTTTTGTCTCATTGTTTGGTGTTGAATTTATGTGGATACTCCGTTTCACTCAGCATTTTAAGCATATCTCATGTACTTTTTCAGCAATGTGCTACACCACCATTACAATCTTATATTACTCAGTCAAAAAAAAATGATCTTAATTGTCCTCCACTGATGTTTTTCAATGCGGCTTGTACCTGTGAAAATGTCTGACAAAATCTGTGGTTGTTCACCAGAGTCATTAAGGGTCTGTCCAGGAAAGAGTTGCTGTGGTCACAATTAATGGTAAGAATCTGAAGAACTTTGTTTTGTTCTGTTATAGTAGAATCTTAAAAATCTTTTTATAATTGATTTCAACATTTTAGTAATGTATGAAGAGTAGAAAGTAATGTATAAATGGTAAAAAATACCTAAACAGAAATGGCTACTGGCCGGCAACCCTTCATTTTGCCACAATTTATGCAATAGATATCTTGTTTTCATTTGAAGAAATGAAGATGGCGGCACCAGGACTGTCCTGTCAAGCATTTTTAAGAATGCTGGATCAGCGAACTGTCTGCTTTGGTTGTGTGAGTATTTATCCTACAGTATTGATAATATATTAAAATTGTAGGTTGAAAAGCTGCTTGGTGCTAATGTATTTATTGCACATTATTAGCTGTTGATTTCCTTATTTTTAATAGACTGGCAAGATCTCAGCAGACAGTTTTCAGAAACGTTTTTTGGCTTTGCGATTCAAGGTGGACAATATATTCAAGTAAGAGACTTCATTTGCATGCACCGCAGATATGCTTGTTGTTTCAGTAGATGGAAACCACAAGTAATATAGTTTAAAGAATGCTGTTAGCTACTCCAAACTTTGTAACACAGTGTTTGTATTAAGAAGTAAATAGTAACACTTTACAATTATGTTGTATTAGTAAACATTAGTAAATGCATTAACTAACATAAACAAACAATTAACAGTATCGTTTTTCATCATGTATTAATTGTTAATAAAATTATTGTTAATGTTAGTTTATGTCAGTACAGTTATTAATGTTTGTTCATGGTGCATTAATTCATGTTAACAGTTACCTTTAATTTTATAAATGTATTGTAAATGCAGATATTAACATGAACAAAGATTAATAAATGCTGTAGAAGGATTGTTCATTGTTAGTTCATGTTAGCTAATGCATTAACTAATTGTTAACAAATACAATCTTACTGTATATAGTTACCTTACTTAGCTTTTTAATGTGCATCAAGTAAACCTAGACAATAAGTTATCATAAATTGTTTTGCCCCTTTTTTTTTAGATCTGAGGAACCGGACATCTTTGAAGGCATCTTCATAGCTAAGGATGAGGATATTACCAAACTTGTAAAATTGTAGATGATAATTACACTATAGGACTACAATATCCTCTTATTGAATAGTTTGTGTAGGAAAGTCTTATTTTCACCATTTTCCATATTGTAGGTCAGTGGAAGAGGTGTTTGTGGAGGGGAGTGGTCAGCAGCCAGAGAGACCTCCCAAAAACTGCAAGCAAGATAGACGAGGAGGGATTGGAGTTGTGGTATGTTGGCACGGAGTGCTGCTCTGTGCTTTAAATATGTACAGGGTGGAGATTTTTGCCCATCCCCTATACCTGCAAGAAAAGATTGCCAGAAGACATATGACTTTTTTATGGATGTAACCTGCAAATATTGGCCCTACCTTCAAAGAGTTGCAAAAAACTGTTCAGAGCTCCAGCACTTTTTGAAAGGAACACACAGACTTTTTGGGATTTTAGCTTATTCACTGTATCCCCCAGAGTTAGATAAGTCCATACATACCCTTTTCATTTCTGTGCATGCTGTAACTCTGTCTGACGCACCCACCGCTAGCTTAGCTTAGCACAAAGACTGGAAGGAAATGGCTCCAGCTAGCATACTGCTCCCAATAAGTGACATAATATCGCCAACGTTTTCCTATTTATATGTTGTGATATGTATAGTTACAGCGTGTACAAATAACAAGGTCATATGAGACACAGCGTTCTTTTAACCATATTCATACTGGGAACTATATTCTCAGAAGACGAAGCACTGCTACTTGGGCAGAGTGATTAGCTCAATCTGACTTTACATTCACACAGGGCGTAAGCGTTAACGCTTACCATTCACTTTTAATGGGTGACGATGCTCGCTGTAGAAGTTGAACATTTCTCAACTTTTCAAGCGGCAAAGTGTGCGTCAGCCAATCAGATTGTCTTATGCAAATATCCTAGGCAGAGCCAGCCAATTAAGTTTATGGTAGACCGGAGCATGTGTTGCGGCCACGGTGATTGTCTTGGCCACGTTTCAAACAAGCTTTTCGTCAAGTGTTAACGCTTCTGTCTCGTGTGAATGTATGGTGAGCGAACTCGCTGCTCCTCACCATGGGGCTTCTCAGGTGCTGCGAGCAATCACACCCCCCAAGTTCCTTTAACATGAAGCCATTCCTTTAACATGAAGTATTTCATGCCAAAGCCCATGATTTTAAATGTGAGGTAAGAAAACGTTGCTATGCAATAGAAAACTAATTGAACATCGGCAAACATCTGGATCTTTTTATTTATTTTAACCAGGTGAAATGGAGTATGGCATATCAGGATGGTTGTGGATTAACACTAGGAGAGGAGGTGGAACAGTGCAATGCCTTCCTCTCTAGGATTCCAGTGACCACAAAACACATTTCAAAAGCAGGTAAAACAACTGCACTAGCAGGTGTAATACTCCACTAGTTATATAATAAATAGGGGGAATATGTTGACATCATATTTTCTGTTTGCAGGACGCGCAGACATGCTGACTCTCATGGCCATGCACAGACATCAGCAAACGTTTAACAATTTAGCCATCTCAAATACTCGCCGATATCAGAAGGTAATGACGTCAGTAGAGTTTGTTTTAGATGTTTTAAATTGTGTGTTAGCAGTGTTTGAAGCTGTGCATTAAACATTTGTTTTTTGTTTCTTGCTATCTGTGATTGTCTAATTGATGACAAACAATGACTCTTCTGACCAGCAAACATTTTGTTGTCTTATAGGGGCAGCCCTAATAAATATACTGTACACAACAATGATGTCTGTTTATTAAGTTTCTGATTAAAGTTATTGTGTTCCTCTTTTAAGATTCGCCAAGCAAGAGACTGTTACCTACAAGTTTTGTCGGGAGCCGAGAACATCAACTTCTTGTATAGAAGTTGATGAGTACGACAGTGACTTTGACATTTCTGGTGATGGTCTGTAATCCACAAGACTGTGATACCTTCCATTATTCTGGACAAAGATTTCTAACTGTCAATATAAAGCAATTAATAAAATCTACTTTTCATAACCTTATGTAGCCTCTTTATTCACATAATAGACATGTACTGTATACATGTACAATATGCTTCTACAACTAGTCAGTGGTGGAAATTAAGTGCAACAATTAAAGTGAGCGGGGCACAAACAAACATGGGATTGATTGTAACACAGTTACATATTTTTATACAGGGCCAGACAATCTGTGCTTCTGGTCTTTTTCTAACAGAACATGAATTTGTTTAATATATTGAACAAAGAGTGTTTTGGAGGCATGGAAGTAAGTGTTTTATGGTTTTTCAATTTCTGAGTTGGGTGTGTAAGTCACCAAATCCAACCTTATATTATTTGAATCACTAAAACATTTTAGCAACTCCTAGTAACTGATAGCTGGGATTGAAAACATTTTTACACAGCGGGGTTAGTTGTAACAAAGTCAGGTATACAATGATAATTAAATGAAAACAATGTAAATACTATTAATCAAAGTGATAACTGTTAATACAATATCAGGGGAAATAACTCACAATTATAATTTTTGTCTTAATTGTGCGGCCCTTTTAAAAAAAATCTATTTGCATTGATGCATAATACAATTATGGTTAGATGAAGGATCATGGATGGATAGATATCCACACATTCATCTATTATAGGCATATATATAAACAACATCCACCTTTAGTATATAGACAGAATTGTATTTTATTATTTGTTTAAACTATTTTTAGCAGGTGTTACATCAAACCCTCTGTTTGATAAAATAAACACCACCTATGGGGTAACAAGAGATGTGTGTGTTAAATGTGCAAAGAAATGATTAATCTAACTTTTAATATCTTTTAAATGATAAAGCCAAAAGTGCTTGGATGTCCCCAACTCTCAACCACTGTATTACATTAGAGATTTTAGGTATTTCTTCTCATCCGACTTTCTATTAATATTCCACTGCCATTAAGATTGGGAAAAACTTCACATGCGAAAGCTTATAAAATATTGATATAAACAAAATGCCTCGGAAGAAACTATTTGATTGGGAGAAATAAAGGAATTGACTAATTTGCTGATAATTTAAGTCATCTGCATGCAAAGTCATGTTCAAACATTTATTTTTTTTATAAATAAATATTTATAAAAGAGTTTTCAACTGTTCACAGCTTTTATCAAGGTATATATTTTTGGGTTGTGTGTTTGGGTTGAACTGTAGTGTGCTGTATAAAAATTTCATCCTGAAAATCATTATGATATGGACTCATTATTTTCAAAATTAGAATTAAATTTGCTTTCTGTGTTATTTATTAAATGTATCTTTGTCACATGATGTTACAACAATTCCTATGTTAATGACATTATCAGCAAAAGTTAACACAATCAAGATATGAATTTGGAAAATGTGGGAAATAAAAATATTGTTCAGATAAAAATGTTACTCAGCACAGATTGTTATCCATGATGAAGAGGGTAGATCTGTGTAGGTTTTACTGTCCTCCCTCTCCCAGGGGCCCAGTAACAGCCCATGGAAATGTAAAAATAATGCAAATTTCAAATGGCTGTAAAGCAAAGTCTGATTAGTTTATTAAAGAGAAAAGTTGTTAGGACAACTTTTTTTGATATGTTTACTAAATAATGTTGAACAGAGATTCCTGACATGCACGGAAAGCTGTTAAAAAAGCATTTTAAAAAGTAATCACAATAAAATACCAAATTTCATTCTAACTCTTAAATATGCCATAGGGGTTTGTATGATGAACACATTTACATGCCATTTTGTTCATTAAAGATTGTATTTATTTAGTTTCATTACTAAACGTGTTTAAACTACATTGCCCATAAGCCATTGTCATTCTATCGATGGGACGGGGAAACATGGCGCTGTTAATTGTAGTTCATAGAAGGGTGTAGTACACTATAGGGTTAGGGTTGGGATCTCGATAAACGGGTAATCTCTTTTAACATAGCAATACCTAACAACAACTGACAGTATAACTAACGTCATAACCACAGCAAAACAAAGTTTGCAAAACGGATCACTTATTAATTTTGAATTATAGTTAGTCCAATCACAGCGTGTACTGCTAACGCCAATGAAACGTCACACATGTCTATATATGGTAATCACGTGCACGTCCTTCCTGGATGTAATGATCAGCACGGCTGTAAATCACTGTAGGTACGATTATGAATGTGTATATTTATTATACACGCACAAACACACACAACAAAAAGTTTTCTCAGTAATCTAAGCAAATAATTGGTTTCATTGATATAAACCTGAAGGTAAATAATATGATATAATTGTTGCAGATCTATATACTGTATATGAAATAAATAATACAATATTTCAAAATGTTTCACGTTTGTTTAGAAAATAAAATTAAGTTATTGTAGCATGCAGGCTGATATAAAAAAGATGCTTTTTGTATAGCCAAATATAAAATATGTTTGAATATGACTAAATTTTATTATTTTACTCTGAATAAATGTAAGTAAATAACAAATTTTTAATAACAATTATAAATGTTAAAGTTACTCTTATCTAATATTGTAATTGGACATTTCAATCAGGACTACAAAATTTAAGGGGGATTTAAATAGCTTTTTAAAATAGTTTTTGTGGTACTTATTCCTGGCTGGCATATCATAGTTCAAGTAGACTTACCTGTACTAAAACTGCACTCCAAAACTCTTTAAATATAAAGCCTTTGGGAATTTCATTATGACAAACAGCACTAACTCTCTACCTTATGATCTTGCATGGGACACCTCTTGTCTGCTGTGTAGTTCATGACAAATACAGAGTTTTTAAAATACAAAATTCAAAACATAAAAACAAAAAACACTAAAAGAGACTGGGTACTGTGCAAAAACTTTAATAAAGAACAGCAAGCAAAGACAATCAAAAAGAATTGAAAGGTGCTTGATAATAAAAAGGTGTAGGCCGTCATGCTGAAAGCTGGTTGGGATGTGGGACTTGTGTTGGAATTCGCTGGCGGTCTCCCATGTGTCATCCCAGGTTTTGCCACTGTAATATCAAAGTGCAGATAATGTCATAAGAACACATAGTACAAATGTGAGGTACTTGTACTTAACTGGCATATTTTTCTCCACATTTTCTGGTGTCTGTTGTTAAAGTAGTAGTTACTTTTAATTAAAATATCCATACAGTTCTTTTATATTGAAAGCCATCACTGCTGAAAAAAAAACAGCATAGACAAGCATCATTTCCATGCTGGTCTATGCTGGTGGTCACCAGCAAACCAGCACCAAAACAAAACATATGTGGGTCTTGCTGGGATGCACCTCCAAATGTAGTGATGACTCCAAAAATGTGGTTGATAACTGAATTATTAAGTTGTCATTAGTGAGTTAAGGATATTATCCTATTTGTTAAGGTAACTAAGCTATTTTATATAAGTGGAGTAAGTTAAACAATTACTGCATGTTTTCATGTGTTCCAGATCTGGCAGTTCGGGATAGTGTCTGCATTTTGATCCTATTAATCACTCCTACTATTGTAATGCATTGGGTGGATGTCCTGCTAGGTTAATAAATAACAAAATGTATGATCAGAATAAATTGTAGTCAGCTGAGGCTTGGACCTGAAAAATGTTATTCCTTACGTCACAAGTTAACAAGCGAAGTACATTTTCATGAATGGAAACTGAAATTTAAAGCAACAAACAAAAATCTCTGATATTCCATGACTGACTTTCAATGTCTGTAAAAGACCTATAAAATTCCATAATATTCCAGAAATTCCATGAACCGTGAGAACCCTGAGTGTATCCACTTCAATCACAAATTCCAAGATGTTAAAAGAATATTCTAAATAGATATAAGGTAGATCAATCTCTCATTTATCTACAAAATTCTGGAATAGTCTTTCAAGCATTCCACATTCCACACTAATCTGCATTGCAATGGAATAAACGTAACAAGATAATAAAACATAACTTACCACACAGAGCACGGTCACCAGTGAACTTCCAATTCAGCTTTCACACACACACACACACACACACACACACACACACACACACACACACACACACACACACACACACACACACACACACACACACTATTTTAACTCTTTAATCAATAACTGGACATTATCTTTTAAAGTTCAGAAACAGTCACAGAGACAAGCAGCACTCAGCTTAATAAATAATATTTTACCTTATTTATCAATTCCCCAGTTATTTTATCGACAACCTGAAATGATGAAGAGAAAAAGTACATTTTAATAAGACATGAATGCCATGCTTTGTAACAATCACATGAGTCCCTATTTATGTCAAGTGATATACAGTTCTTTCCAGTAGTGTCAAATGAATTTGTGCTTGTTTTTGTCAATCAACCAAAATGTATTGGGTTGGTATTCCCAAAGACCTCTTAGCTTAAGTCAGGAATTTATATTGACCACAGCCCTTGGACAATGGCCTCTAAAACACTGTGAACTGGCTAACAATTACCTGGTTAGGTAAATGAATTCAATATACATGAAGATAGATTTGACTAGGAGCAAATTGTGGAGTAAGATGTAATAGGAAAAAAGTTACCCTTTATTCCAGGGTTCCCAAAATCCTACCCCGGAGGGCCGGAGCACTACAGAGTTTAGGTCCAGCCCTAATAAATTTTACCCACCTGTGATTTTCTAGTGATCATAAAGACATTGATCAGGTGTGTTTGATCAGGGTTGGAGCTAAACTCTGCAGTGCTCCGGCCCTCCAGGGTTAGATTTGGGGAACCCTTTATGGTATAGTTTGAAGCCATGGTATAGTTTGAAAAGGCAAAGACGTGATAGTGAGCATGTCAGAGGAGGTGGGAAAGAAAGTGGAGGAAAATAGTTGTAAAAGTAATAGGAGCAAGAGAGGTTGGAGAGAGTCTAGAGGACAGAGGAACAAGATTTAATGCAAATACAGCCTCAGACTCCTTGTTGAGATTCTCCGGCCGCTCCATGACGATGCTCTCTGGCAGCTCCACGGCGAGGCTCTCCGGCAGGTCCTTTTTATCCCGTTTCCCAGTAAATACAATTGACTTGTATCCGACAGCCTCAAGTTTCCGCACCTGAAATGAAAAAGTAAATGAGCTGTAACCATAAAAGATTCTTTTATAAAACATATGACTTTTGAACTGTAACCTTATTTTCGAAGTTGTTTTTGAACAATTATTGTGTTTATTGTTCACTAGCACTATGAAAGGTTTTACTGGATGGATGTGTGGATAAAGATCATGAGTGCACGTGTGCCACATACATACACAACATATTATGTTTTGTAGAGATTTACTGTGTTTGTATCAGCTATTATGGCAACCCCTAACTGTAAAAATTATACCGGTCTTCCTGAATTTCATAATAAACATTAAAAAGACAGTCAAAACAGCACACTCGTGTCCCTTGCAATACGATACCATAAAGATGGCGGCACAAACATTTACATCAAAAATAAGGTGGATACAATCAATGGTTAATTCCAGACTCATTCTCCCATTGACATTATAACTTTCTTAATACTTGACAGCGAACACAACTTATTGATACTCTTCAACACAATTTAGCTAAATATGGATTCTTCCATGTATGAAATAAGCCTATGTTTGTAAAAGCCAGACCATATTGGTTAGGGATGCACCGATACCAATACTGGTATCGGCCTCAATACCACATTTTCTAAAGTACTCGTTAAAAGTCCCCCCATACCATGGATCAATACCACGGTCTGAGAAATGTCTATGTTTGAGCAGCGTGTAAGGGGTTAATGCCTCTTGTGTTGTCCAAAGAGGCAGAGTTTACAACAAACTGTAAAACTAGTCCCTTGTTTTTTTGTTAAAGTATATGACTAAAGCTGTTACCTGTAAATTTAAATCATGTTTTTTTTAATTATTATTATTAAGTACTCGGTATCGGTATCAGCAAGTACTAAAATGCAAATACTCGTACTCATATTCCTAAAAAGTGGTATCGGTGCATCCCTAGTGCTAGTCTTATATTATGTGAAAAACATGCGCACTTCATTTGAAATATGAACACTTTCACTTACTGCAATACAGGCAGAATTAATTATACGCCCAGCATTTCTGCTTTTAAGGACAGATTTCCCCCACTGGCTATCCAGTGACCTGACTTTTTTTGGTGGACAAGCTTGCAAAGCAGACATGGAAAGTTTTCCTGCTTACCAGATATGGGCCTTGTCATGACTAAATATGCACAAATACAAACAGATAGACAAAGATGACCAGACAAAACAAATACAAAGGTAAACATACTAAAAGGACCTGATGAGAGAGAAAAAAACTTTTTAGATTAATACATATTACATTTTCACCAGTATTCTTCATCAGTCTGGTAAAACGGGAAGTTTTGCACCCATTTGGTTGGTTTTGGGTTGTAGGCTACTATGTGCAATAAAAAGGGTTTGGGCAGGTGGAATTTTTAAATTATTAGGGAGAGGACAGAAATGGAAAATAATTTTACAGTTGCAATGTAAATTGTAGGCTCCTATGTAATCTCTGAAAGAGCAATTAAATTATTCATAATTTCATATTAAAACATGATTCCCAATTGGTGCTGTTATGAATTAAGTTGTATTGTTTTATTATAGATCATATCTGACCGTTTATTGTATAATTTTGTGTGGATTTTAAATAATTACTGGGCTGGAAAACAAACCAATCTGGCAACACTGTTCTTCGTCTGATTATGTTGACTAAAATTGGCTTAATAGTTGCGATCTAGTGTAATATAGGTAACATATCACTACTGAAATCTTGCATTTCCCTGAATCTTGCATGATTAGTTACCTTATTTGCGACAGAATGAATTATAGCTATTTTGCTATTAGCCTACTGCATATGTGGTGCAACGAAGTTATTTTTAATGACTTCTATTATTTACCATCCTAAGATTGCTACCGTATACATTATAATGTTCCAAACACAACTTATTGTTACGATTAAAATTTTTTGCTCTGTAAATGTAAGAATTACCTTCATCTCAACTTCCGAGTTGAAACAGCCATTGACCTTCGTCTCATTCGATGACGTCACAGTTATTACAGGACTTTAAATAAACAAATTAATAATTAAACAACTTATTAATTAATCGAACACTAGTAAAATGTATATTTAGATCTATATTTATTAACATCAACGATCATTTGATAAAAATTATTTAACACCCAGCATGCATCACGTCTAATAAGCAATACATGATCAGAAAACGCTTAAAATACTTAATCTCACGCGCCGTGGAGCGTTGTTAAACTCACCTCTAAAAGGTTGTCTTACATGCAGTTGAACGCTGTTTTAATAAAACTCCTCTCTGAATGTTATTTTACCCACATTTGAGCGTTGTTAAACTCACTGCTGAATGCTATTGATCCTGCAGTTGAGAACTCACCGGAAACAGCTGTTGACTGCGAGGGACTTTTAACATTAAAAACCAGTTGAAAATGACCAGATAAATATTGACTTGCGCTGGCATAGATCGTTAATTGTTGCCGATTCCTATTTATTCTTATATATTGCAGTCTTGATAAGATCTTGTGAATAAATGTTTAGCTTCCCTACTGCAGCCCGACTGGCAGAAAAAATCGTGCTATATGCACGAAAGATCCATCCAATTGAAATACATTAGTTTAAAAAACGTGCTGGAATTACGAAAATAACGAAATAAACGTGTTCCTGCCACGAATAAATAGATTAAATTTCGTGACCAAATCACGAAATGCCGTGAGACACTTCTAAAGGTTCTAAACACAAAATTTTACCGTGATTGAACGATTATTACTACGCAAATTTAAGGATTGTTCCCGTCTATATTGATGTCTGTTCTACTTACCAAGTGTAAAATCGCAATGGATCGCGCCTTACAGTGACGTCAGCGGTAGTAATTGTTGGATTTATTAATAAAAAAAATAAAATAAAAATCTATCAATAAACCAACCAACCAACCAACCAATAAATAAATAAACAAACAAACAATTAAATAAATATAATGTAAAAATGTGTAAAATGTTAATTGCATTGCATTGCGTTTGCAATGATTAATCATTGAATAACCAAACATAATCGCAGCACATTAAAAACAGTATGACAATCCCTGCCATAACTAATTTATTGTAGCAAATTCTTTATTTTTATGCTTATTTTATTCCTATTTTTGTTCTCATTTTACCCGTGCTTAACACGTCAAATGTCAACGCCGCAGGCGTTCCTATAGAAGTCATTGGGAAACCCAGGACGTCAAAAAATAACGCTAAAGGGGTACCCTGTGCGTATAGTATTGACGCAAAGGGCTCCTGACCAAGCGTCAATATGTTACGAGTTGGGAGTGAGGATGTGTTGTCTAAAACATTAGGTAGCACATTTGCGACCCATTAAAAATTAGGGTCGCAACGGCAGTTCAAAAGGTCGCATATGCGACCATTTTGGTCGCAGTGTAGCTCCCTGCCTTGCATAGACAATATTTCCCATCAATGTCTCTTTTCTCTAATGCACCCTCGGCTCAGGTGTCTTCACTGGCGCTGCTGCTTCCTCTTCTTGCAGCTCACCAAGAGTGTCATCAGGACTTTGGAGCTCATCCTTCAGTTCTTGACCATCAACCAAGTTATCCAAGATCATGAGATGATATTGGAGCTCTGAATGAATGGACATGTTGATGGGCAGAAACACAAACAGACAGAAAGACTCACAACAAAGAGAACAACAGATAAAACAAATATAAATGTAAACAGAGAGTGCTACAGTGAGACTGACAAGTACAGTTTAACAAAACACATGTGACTATTAAAAGTGCCTTTGTTTTTGGTTTGTTTGTGGTGGTGGGGGTATAAAGAGTTTGAAGCTTGCAAATTTGAAGGACATAAACAGAAAATAAATAAATAACTAATAATACACACACGCACTCACACACACAAGTCAACATAATAACTTAGTTGCGAGCTAGTGTAATATAGGTATATCACTACTGAAAATCTTGCATTTCCCTGTATCTTGCTGCAGGATTAACTTTTACACGACACAATTTATTGAATTAAGTTATCTAATTTTGATATTCCCTACCGGAAAAGCCAGCTAAGACCACCATAAGCTGGTAGCTGGTTTAAGGTGGTTTAAGCTGGTCCTCCCAGCCTGGCAAACCTACAAGCTGGTGGATCAGCTGGTCAAGGTGACCAAAACACAGCTTGCTACACCAGAGGGCTGTTTCATAAAACTAGATTACAGAATAAGCCAGGCTTATTCTGTTAAGTCTGGCTTATTGCCGGTGGATTTCGTTTCATAAAACAAACTTGAACTAGTTCAACCCCGGTTACTATGGAAACTTATGCTTGCAAACTAGCCTGGTCCGGAGCAGGCTAACTGTCAGGCTAAGCCTCAGTTGTTGCTTAACTAGACTTCCACTAACACTGAAATGTAAATGCAATGATATTACAGCTGACTCTTTGACATTTTATTTGACTTTATTATCCACTATTAATCTAACAATGAAAGAAAATAAACTTATATATTAAATTTGATACATTTTGTTACAATAATAATTAATAAAATATAGACATGTGTTTCATAATATGGTATATAGGCCTATCAAATGTTGAATATAAATGATAATCTTAACTAAGGATAATAGTTCATTAACAAATTTAAGATGTATCTAAATTAATATAATTGCAACGTATTGATGAAATATATATATCTTTTTTTTTAAGATTGTCTGTCACACAAAGAGGAAATTTAATTTAAATATACAACACACAAAAGTCAAGTACAGTCATTTAATTTTTATGCTTGGTGTGCATAAAAATGCACATTATTTTAAAGATCTACAGTATTTGTATCTTTCTCTAGTTGTTAAATTTTTCTTGAAATAAAAAAATATATGGTGTCTGCATGGCTGAAGGAATACAATATAATTATGTGATGGTATGCTCTTGGCATTTTGTTGTAATGAGTTAAAATTCTTTTTTTATCACAGAGAAGATTGTTAGTGTCCTGCATACAATACTTTTTCAGCTCACAAGGCTACTTTAGACTTACAGTATAATGTGCTTATACCTCAGGCTTTTCTTCAACTGATCCTCACCCTGTAACCATTCATAAAACTCTGTTTATCTATCAACACCTAACACTACACTGTTAAAAAATTATGTAGAACTTACAGTATTACTGTCAGCTGTTTGCCAGTAACTTACTGCAAATTTATATGCACGTTATCCACTGGCAACAGTTTGTTCAAACTTAAATGAACATTAAACATTAACAAGTCTTTTTATTAACAGAACAAAACCACCAAATAACAGCCTCATGCAAAGCATTCTGGGAACCAAAATATGAAGGAAACAACAGAAAAAGGTTCATGAGGATTTCTGGTTCACAGGGTGCTTTGCATGAGGCTGTTATTTTATGGTTTTATGCTGTGAAATCATAGACTTGTTGATGTTTAATGTTGATTCAACTCTGAACAAACTGTTGCCAGCAAACAATAAACCTCTAAATCTACATAAGTTACTGGCAAACAGCTGCATAACTACAGCTAATTTTTTAAACAGTGTGATAATAACCCAGTGGTTTAAAATCTCTCATACTCCCAGGGTTTAACATGATGACTTGTGGCTCTATAACGCACACATTATTTGCCATCAAAAATGTTTTGAGTAACATGTCAAGTAATAATGATTGGTCAAGAATATGTGTAACATATATGATTTTACACAATCATTTCTTGTACTACTGTAAATTCAGAAATGCATATGCTGTTCACCCACCATGCTCTCAGTGACCCCATTTTTTTCTTTCAAACACACTTCATCTGCAGGAGTAAAGCTGTGCTGCTGATAGATGCCAGTGCTCTCCTCATTGCCAGTCAACATCTTTGGCAGCTAACATTATGAGATTAGACACTTCTTCTAGCATATGATTATGCTTAAATCAACTACACTTCTTATGAACAATATATTTATATTTTATTTTCACCTGTTACTTTATTGTCCACTCAAGTTGCTGCTTTTGAAATGTACCCCCAAATAAAAAATAAATACATTTAAGTTACATTTAAAGTTACTGTAAATGTATTAAAATCATTCATCTGCTAAATATGTATTATATAGGTTACTTAGTAAACTACAAATTGTCTTTTAAAGGTTAAGATTTGTGTTATTTTTAAAAAGTACAGTATATAAAAATTAGCAAAGCATAGCCACATAAGCATTGACGGGGATCGAACCCGGATCCCCGCATGCGCTACTGAGAGCACTAACCACTAGGCCATCATTTCTGACGGTATTTCATTCTTTCATGTGATCACTTTAAAATAAGACAATATATTTAAATTTAGTTTCTGCATGCAAGGATTTAATCCATAAGGACTTTCCAACTATTTTATGGGTTTGTTTATTGCAGTAGTATTATAATTTTCAGTCAGTAGTACATTTTCATACATTTTTACCAAAAATTACTGCTTTCTCTTTAACTTTGATCGATTTGATCCACGCTCGACCTCTAGGGCTGCTCAAGAATAGCGTGCACGCGCAATTATCTTGACTAGGGACATCTGGATCACATAAGTTGGATTGCGTAAGCTTCATTTGCCTTTTTTGAAACCGCTTTAGCCTCGCCTCATTTGTTAGGTTAATTCAAGTCGAGTTTGTAACTTTAATCCTCGCTTTTCCAAGCGAGTTTTATGAAATAGCCCTCAGCAATACCAGCTAAAACTAAGCTGGGAGACCAGCTAAAACCAGCTTATGCTGGTCTTAGTAGTTTTTAGCAGTAGAGTAGACATCAGACTGCCCCTTAACTTTCATACTCAAAGGTCAACTACGATAAAAAAATGACGTTCGATGACGTCAGAGTTATTAAATTACAGGATTTTAAATAAACAAATTAATAATCATATAACACATAAATTAATCAAACACAATCGAAGTATAGTAAAATGTATATTTATATCTATATTTGTTAACATCAACGAGCCTCTGATAAAAATTATTTACCATCCAGCATGGTAATCAAAGCTAACCCAGACAGCAATTTAGCTCTTACCGACGTTGGGGCGCATGTACTTGCCCGACATAAAGTGCCTCGGTGAGATGTCTTATGGAGATCGGTAGCTAATAGGCAAGACATCGGGAAGATGGTGGCATTAGAATGATCGCCGACCGTGAGCCAACGTAAACCCGCCCTAATTATTATGACCTATATGCGGCGCGATCCGCTTCGCTCTCCCACTGAACACAGCTGATTTTCGGCTGCATCGCTGTAAACGTCAATGCATGCTTATAAAGCAGCTGTTCCAGTGTTAAAGGGAGCGAGGCGTCAGGATCCCACCGTTATATAATTGATTTGTTTAGGCCAGGGGTCTCCATGGTGCAAGCACATTCTATTAGTCTCAATTGTAATATTTATTTATTACATACATATGTTTTATATTAACTTGGCTTGGTTTACGTATGTTAACATATTAAACAATACTAAAACATATCAAAAAGTAAAATAAAATAAAATCAGTAAGTAAAACAAAAAAGTTTTGAGTAGAATAAATAAAAAAGTAGCCCTCCAGAATGTTTTATACATATTGTTGTAGCCCTTGCTCACAATGTTGGAGACCCCTGCAGGCTAACTCATTTCATATTGTGTATCAACAACAATCAACCCTCAATAACAGTTTATGTTGTGTTAATCATAAAATTTCTTCCCTAACAGATTGACAAGAGCTAGTGGAGAAGTAGGCAACTAGCCCACTTGCATGCAAGACTCCGTCCGTGGCTGCGCAGTCTGCAGCCGCTTCCTTTTGAGTTGCCAGGTTTTATGACAAAAAAAGGTTAAATTGAAAGTAAGTGATTGTTATGTGTAGGGTGTATTTCATACACAATCTGACAACCTGGTAAATGTCAGTCTAACATAAAAAAATGGATCAGTGAGTTTTCCAGGAGAAATAACAAAACAGAAGGGCATCTGGAAATTTTTTTTACTTTGTTTTTGCAAAGGCAGTTTCATTTATTTTAACACTCCACAAATTACACTTTGGGGTGGTTTCCCGGACAGGGATTATCTTAAACCGGGACTAGGCCTTAGTTTAATTCTGAAATATAACTAGTTTTAATAACATGTCTTAATAAAAACATTACTTGTGTGCATTTTGAAGCATCACAAAAGACACTGATGTATTTTATGATGTCAGTGCAAGTTGTTTTCAGTTTGGACAGCTCTTACATTTATTTTAGTCTAGAACTAGTCTAATCCCTGTCCTTGAAACCGTCCCATAGCAAACTGCAACAAAAATAAGAAATTCCCTCCAGAATAAGTCATACTCCAGAATCAGTCCAATCAATTATTTCACTTAAGATGCTTGCTTGTCCCGCCTTTGCCGCCCCCATTCCTGTCTCTGCTCAGACAGCCGCAGCCAGTTTCTCACAGTCATCTTTATATCAGCCTCAGTGGAACTTTGTAGGCAGGATTTCTTAACACAGCACCTAAAAAAATGTAATAATAAAGCAACAGAAAAAAATAAGACAGCACAAAAGTCTATATATCTTCGTGGATGGTTTCTAAAAAGACAATTCAGAAAAGTCAGAGCATTTTGCAAAAAATAAAATCATGTTGTTTCAACACATTGTAGGACTTACTCAGGAGTACCTGATGAATAGGCTGTGATTTAAGGAGAGCACATCCCTTCATCACTGGGTGTGTCTTGCTGCCAATCATCTTGTGGCACTAGGAAATACAGAAAAAGTCCCGTTACACAAAGAACAGCATCACCCAGGTCCAACTAACAGAGCTAAATAAGTGACCCCACAGCAGTGGTTCTAAAACTTTTTCTGTCATTTTTGTCATTCCCCATTTTATGTAGGACTGTGCTGTGTGTGCGCTGTGTATTGTGTGTGTGTGCCTGTCTCAGTGTGTTCTTGATCTGCATGCTAAACAGCTTATGTTCAGGAGAGCCCAGCCCTTCATATTCATCTTCCTGCTGCCAATTAACGGTTGTCACTATGAAATGATAAAATTAGATTGTGAAACTGCTAAACAGTATGTAGGCTTTTTGCTCTCAAACTTTTCAAGTGCGCTTACAGCCACAAGTTTAAAGACCCAATGGACCCTTTTACTGTTTGTACACAATGGTGACGTGGCAACGTATGCACGAGCAGTTTGGCAACGGAGATATGGGAAGAATCAGCAGTGAAGTAACACAGACAGAGAAAGTTATTTTAAAAAGTTGACTTATCAACTTTTTCAACACATCTACCAGATCCGTGTACTATAGTGGAGTGGATAGAAGACGTTAGCAGATGGCCAAATATAAAGTGGCCAGATACATATGAAGAGTTTGGTTCCAAAACCCAATAAATCCCATTTTGACAAACTTTGTTAAAAAAGTGTTTTCTATACCAAGAAAGTGACAAGATGAAAACCACTATTTTCTGTTACAAACTTTCACATAGCATCTGTAGGTTATAAAAACATAAAAAATTTTCAAATCCATAACTTGATTTTCAAAGATTTATTATAAAAACAGATTATTTTTTCCACAAAATGCAATAAATTCATGACAAGTTTTTATTCAAAATGCTATAAATCTATTGAATCAATAGCCTTTATAAATGTGCATTCATCTTTGCCATGTTATTCATTTAGTTGACTAGTGGTATACACCAATTAAAAATATAAACATTAATGGCATTAATCAAAACACTTACTTTGTGATATTAAGAACACTGTCATTGATGCGGTTATACTTGACGTCGTCGCTTAACGTGTTTCACAGCGATCAGCTATAAAATGTTTTGGTCCTGCTCGATTTTCGTTGACTTTGAGTAAAATTATGGAAAGTTTTTCATAAGATCCCCTGGGGTCAATGTGTTTGCATGACAGAAACTTGATGTTGTCGGCCCGGGCAAACAAGCACCCGTCTCCCGAGTGTCTCTTGCGTAAATTATTAGATGTTGATGGCTTACGTTTCTTTCCCGTCACAGAAAACCATCACAGGTTTATCAATGCTATTAAAGTATTATTTTGTTTTTGTTTGTTTGTTGATCACGAAGTGCAAAGTAGATGAGGAAAACTAGGATTCCATGTACTCAACGCGCCGCCATTGTTTGTTTACATTGCAATGGTGCGCTGCAATCTGTGGAGTTGATTTATTGCATTCTGTAGAAAAGGTGGAGTGGCGTTTATTGCGTTTTGGGAAAAAAGGGAGAAAAGATGACAGAATAAAACGGCGTATATTGGATTTTGCTTAAAATTAAGAATTTACTTTTTAATATTGACCTGATATAATACTGATTCTGGCAGCAACTCATTTTTTTTCAAAAATGGTGTTATTTGGGACCAAACTCTTTATATATACGTATATTAGTATATTATATTAGTACAACCAAACGCAACAACCAGACATTTTGATGCTGGGAAACCGTTTTAATAAACTTTCTGAGTTGCTAACACGTTAGAATAACTGGCGAACAACAACACTTCCGTTGCCAAAATGCGCGCACAAACTATTTGATCACGTGGGCTGTAAAAGGGTCTTTGCATCACATATTTAACGGAAACTTACATTCAGTACGAAGAAGGTCCTCATTCACTGATGTAATCACTTAAATGGAAAAAACACAAATGGCCCAGATCCAGCTTGATTTTAAAATCTGGCCCTAATTCATTTGCTATTGAATTATTCTGAAATGTATTCTTTTACTACCTCAGTATGATGTTCTGAGTAAAAAGTGCAGATTCATACATTACATGTAAAATATCTTACTATCGTTAGTCCTCTGACGGAGCCCTGGAAGAGGGTGACGTGGAGGCTGCTGCAAAGCACACAGGCCTTCGTTATTATTCGGTGTCACTAGAAAATACAGAAAAACGAAATTATTGGAGTGAACAGTAAGTCAAGTTTATCACAATTAGATAAACTAATGTCAGTGGGCTGAGTAATTGCCACACATTTCTACACACACACACACACACACACACACACACACGTGTCAGTGTTTTCATTGTCTGCGTTTTAAATGGCTTACAGTCAGGAAAGCCTTCAGTTCTCTGCGCCTCTTTCTGAATATTAACCGCAGTCTCTTGGAAAGACAGAAAACCTTGGTTTACTGATCACACTACTAATATAAACTCAGAAATCATATCTCTGGAACATCAAACTATGGTATGTGCTGTGGACCTGTGGAGTACATTGTGTCTGCTTGAATTTAGGGACCTGATGCATTTTACTATATAGGGTACACTTACCTTCACTCTACAATGATGTGGGATGGGCTGGAGGAGTTAAACAAGGGGTGGGAGGGTTAGCCAGCTTTCTTCTTACTGACACTTCAAGAAGATTAAAAAAGGTTACAACAGAAAGATGATCAAAAAGGCACATCAACCATAAGATTTGCACCTTAGATATCTACATCTGATATTCGCTGTATGAGAAGTGCAGCATTATACACATAAAATGTCTTACTAGGCTTGCTCCTTTGATGGAAACTTGGGTGGGCTAGAGAAGGCTGCTTCCTTTTTGTCACTGTCATGGCCATTTAAAAACAAGGATTAAAATTCGAAAAATGTTTAAACACAAATATTACAAATTCTTATCAGGCATAATTAAAGTATGAGCATGTAATTGAAGGGAGAGTTCACCCAGGAATGAAAATAATGTAATTAATGACTCACGAGTTTGGAACGACATGAGGGTAAGACCTCCGTTCATCTTCGAAACACAGTTTAAGATATTTTAGATTTGGTCTGGGAGCTTTCTGGCCCTCCATTGGGGGTCTATGCACGGTGTGCTGTCCAGGAACAGAGAGGTAATGGAGGGGCATCATCAGGGTGGCCATTTGACATCGGTGGGTCAGTTGGAATGTGTTGGGGCATCGAAAGTACATTTTGGTCCAAAAATGACAAAATTACGACATCATTCAGCATTGTCTTCTCTTCCGGTTCTGTTTTGAACGCGCACAAGACTAAAGTCACATGACTGCAGTGACGCAGCTGACGTACAACGTGGCTGATGTGTTATTAGGTGCGTCCCCGCTTTTTTTGTGCGCCCAAGATTCGTTTACAGTCTGAGGGAGACGAATGCTGTAAATGTGAAAAAAATTCACAAACATATCTGAGGATAACACGCCATCTGCGTCACAAGACTTTAGTCAGACACATGCGCTACACAATAGACATAGAAGAGAATGCTGAATAAATTTGTCATTTTTGGACCAAGATGTCCTTTGGATGCCTCAACACATTCCAACTGACCCACTGATGTCAAATGGCAACTTTGATTATGTTCCTTCACCACCTTTCTGGACATGGACAGCACACCGTGCATAGATCTTCAATGTAGGGCCAGAAAGCTCTCGGACTAAACATAAAACATCGGAGGTCTTACAAGTTTGGAACGACATGAGGGTGAGTCCTTAATGACATTATTTTTCATTTTTGGGTGAACTATCCCTTCAATTTTCTAATGGACATATGGAAACTTAAAGGAACACGCTGACTTTTTGGGATTTTAGCTCATTCACAGTAACCCCCAGAGTTAGATAAGTGCACACACACCCCCCCATCTCTGCGCGCGCCGCAACTCCGTCCGACGCACCCACCGCCAGCCCATCTGAGCACAAAGACCTGAAGTAAATGGCTCCAGCTAGTATGCTGCTCCCAATAAGTGACAAAATAACAGCAACATTTTCCTATTTATGTGTTGTGATTTGTTTAGTCACACCGTGCACAAACAACAAGGTCATGACACAGCCATCTCCTAACAGTATACATACTGGGAACCACACTCTCAGAAGGCGAAGCACTTGCCACCCGGGGAGAGTAACTGCACAACTCTGACCGAACTCTCTGCTCCTCACCGGGGGTTTCTCAGGTGCTGCTAGCAAATCACTGCACCCAAGTAGCCGGGCCCCGCCCTCCGAGAACACAGCTCCCCGCATGTACATGATCAATAGATGGCTGTGTCTCACATGACCCTGCTATTCGTACATGCCGCGACCACACAAATCACAACACACAAACAGGAAAAAGTTGGCATCACCTTGTCACTTATTGGGAGCAGCACGCCAGCTGGAGCCATCCACCCCAAGTCACCGTGCAAAGCTAAGCCAGCGGTGGGCGCACCAGACAGAGCCACGGCACGCACAGAGATGAAAGGAGCATGTATGCACCCACCCAACTATGGGGATACAGCGAATAAGATAAAAAAATAAGCCTTTAAGGTCAAAATAGTTAATTCAACTTGCCAACTGTTATGTTGTTTCCAGCCATAGGTAGGAGGGAAGGGGGAGGAGGGTTTTTTGGAAGGTTTGTTGTGCGTTTTCTTCTTTTTCGCCTGTGATGTTTGTGGTGCATTTTGGGTGTCTGATGAAGGGCACGATGCAGGGGATGATGGTGGTGATGGTGATCTAAGTCAGGATGGTCTGTAAATGAAAAGTTTTTACAAAGATTAGTTTTCATATTGATCACATCGAACATAGAAAGTACAATGAGTAACATCAGAACAACATATCCCCCCACTCTCACTTGTCTCATGTAGTATTCAACAAGAGTATTGTTTTCATCCTTTAGATGGGTTGGGTGATGTCCTCTTGAAAAAACTTTGGAGTATTTTGTATGAGTCTTTATAGACCCTTTTACTCTTTGTACACAATGATGATGTGGCAACGTAGGTGCACGCAGTTTGGCAACGGAAGTATGGTAAGAATCAGCAGTGAAGTAACACAGACAAAGTTATTTTAAAAAGTTGACTTATCAACTTTTTCAACACATCTACCAGATCCGTGTACTATAGTGGAGTGGATAGAAGACATTAGCAGATGGCCAAATATAAAGTGGCCAGATACATATATACGTATATTAGTATATTATATTAGTGCAACCAAACGCAACAACCAGACATTTTGATGCTGGGTAACCGTTTTAATAAACTTTCTGAGTTGCTAACAGGTTAGAGAACCACTGGGGAACAACAACACTTTCGTGGCCGAAATGCGCGCGCAAGCTATTTGATCACGTGGGCTGTAAAAGGTTCTGGAGGCCACCAAGCCATGCCTTCATCGTATTTACCTGAGTGAAAAAAACAGAAAAGACATTTTATTTTGCCTAAATTACAAAGGTTAAATAAAGGCTCTTTTTTATGAATAGGTGTGTGTCCAAAAACACTTACTTCCTATCACTTTATTACTTAATAACCACTTTGTCTGACTGTCTACAGTGGCTGTGCACTTGTACTAAACTAGCTCTTTGATTGACAGGTCTACTTTTAACGTTACCATAAAAACGCACAACAAGAGCTGCCTTTAATTTTAAGCATGTCACTTAGACAAAATCATTAAAAATGCATTTAGAGTGTAAGGGGTCCAGATTATAAAATGACAGATGTCATTTTTGTGTAGACAAAAGACAGTCCGTCAATTTATTACCGTTTACCTAACTGTTTACCGAACGATCCCCTCACGTCAAAAATACTGTCTAAAACAACTCACTGAAAAATATTTAATACGCGAACATATTAATAATAACTAACCAGGGGTGCGTTTCCCAAAACCATGTTGCTTATTTTCCATTGCCAACCAACTAGTTGCTAACACAACAGGTTAGCAACTATGGTTTTGGGAAACGCACCCCAAGTCAACAGTTATAACAACAAACTCTAAACTCGCAGTCTAAAAACATGTAACGTTGCCTCCGACGCCAATTTCTGTCATCCGTTTATCGAAAACATTTCCACAATCATATTTAATCAACATACCTTCGCGCTTACACTGCCGGCTTGATGTGGACCAACAACTGCGTAGATCTAGTGAAGAAAAAAAGAGGCGCGGTCGGCATAAAGGTTGCTCGCGGTTCCTCTGCCGATCTCCGGCTGCAGACTCATCGCGCCGATCGTTTACCTACTTTTATTCTGTGTGCAGGGGAAAAACCCCAACCGACACTTTGCCGCTGGTGCCCTCCAATTGCCGACGTCGGTAAGACTGAACGTGCTGTCTGGGAACAGTTAGATGAGCAGAAAACGCTTAAAATGCTACTCTCACGCGCCGTGGAGCGTTGTTAAAGTCACTTCTGAGTGTTGTTTTACCTGCAGATGATCGCTGTTTTAATAAAACTCCTCTCTGAATGTTGTTTTACCCGCATTTGAGCGTAAACTCACCGCTGAATGTTACTGAACCTGCAGCGTTCTTTAACTCACCGCAGACCGCGCTAGCTGATTTGAGATCAGACTGCGAGGGAATATTAACATTTAAAACCCAGTTGAATGGCCAGATAAATATGATCCGGGTCATAAAAGAACAGATCAATTGAGATTATGGGGGTCAATAAAATATATTTTTTGTACCAGGGTAATTGAAGCCGGGTGTCCACTGCTCACTAACTTTCTGTACGTTTCACGGAGTACATAAAACAATCACATGACTGAAACGTACATATCGTTACGTTCTGGCAAAACTTTATTATCTTTTGATATTATCTATTCGGATTAACAGTTACAACTCATAGCCTACTCGAGGCTCTGTACAAAAAACGAAAACATACAAATGCATTTTTATTATAACCCAGCTAACAATTTTTGGTTCCCAAAACGTTCCCCTAACGTTAGTTTTTGGTTCCCATAACGTTATTTTCCAAGGTTTGTTTTTGGTTAGCCAGGAAAGTTTTCTTTACAGAAATAGAACGTTATTTTTAGGTTATTTTAACGTTTTCCTAACGTTAGGAGAACGTTAGAATAACGTTAGGAGAACGTTAAAAAAACCTAAAAATAACGTTCTATTTCTGTAAAGAAAACTTTCCGTGCTAACCAAAAACAAACCTTGGAAAATAACGTTATGGGAACCAAAAACTAACGTTAGGGGAACGTTTTGAGAACCAAAAACTAACGTTAGGAGAACGTTAGAATAACGTTAGGAGAACGTTAGAATAACGTTAGGAGAACGTTCTCCTAACGTTAGGAAAACGTTAAAATAACCTAAAAACAACGTTCTATTTCTGTAAAGAAAACTTTCCTGGCTAACCAAAAACAAACCTTGGAAAATGCACAGCTGACATGGAGTGAAAAATGATCTCACCAGGGCGCGAGGGCGCGTTGCCGCGGCTCCGTGCACGCACTGACAGAGCGCGCAAGACTCCAGCCTCAGTGAAGAAGTGAAGGCTTACCAAAGTACGGCACGTCTATTAGTACATCCCATGCTGTGTTTTGGTTGGTTTTTATCTATCATATCTATCTAAAATAAGTAAAACACATTTCCGTATAAGGAGGAATAAAATGTAAGAAAGGGACAGCACTCACAGTTCAAGCTTCAAAAATAGCGTTTAATCGCCCACAACGAACGTTTCGGGCTGAGCGCCCTTCTTCAGCGTACTGTTGCACAGACGTATAAGGAGGAATAAAATAATTTATTTAATACAAAATCTATAATAATTAAATTATGCTATTACTGGAAAAAATGTCTATTAAAATATTATACCATTATATAACACAGGTTATTTTATATAAAAATACCTCAACACATCACATATTATGTATTTAGATAACATTATATTTTATCAAATATATAATAGTGACTTCAACACAATAAAGAAGAGTTAAAACAGATATTTATTGAAAATATATAAACATGTAATTCACTTAGTTTAACAGACCTTACAGCAGCCGCCTCTCCATTATTAAGTAACAACAATCAGCATCTCTCTCTCAGTTTTTACAATAATCAAAAGCTTCTAACTTCATATTCTCTTCATGGAAATAATTAAAATATATTTTCGTTTTCACATATTTAAGCTTCTATTGAAGAAACAAAAAAGAAATCGCTAGAATGATATACTCTGAAGTTAAAACGCAATGAGAAATAAATCAGTCACTTTAGGTTAAAAGATCTTACCACAGTTAGTCGGCTATCCGTTTTTACAACAATAAAAAGTTTCTAACATTATATTCTCCTCAAATTCACCTCAAATCGATTGGAAATCACTCGTATATATATTTCTTCTCACATATTTAAGTTACTAAATCAAGAAAGAGGCAAAAGAACCGCTAAAATAATGTTAGTCTCTGAGGTAAAAACGAAAGGACCGTTATTTTTTAAATTAACGACTTTTCCTGAGCACAAGATAAAGCGGGTACTCGTGAAGAAGGCGGTAAGCTCGTGCAGACAAGCACGCGCATATTAGACGTGCACACTAAAGGAATGATGGGTTTTATTATGCATTCACTTCATTTCCTAAAAAAAAAACATAACCAAAATATAACCATTAGAGAACGTTATGTATAAGTTATTTTTAGGTTATTTTATGGTTCCAGAAAACCAAAAAAGAACCAAAAAATAACGTTCTGTATAAGTTATTTTTAGGTTATTTTAAAAATAACCACCCTGCAACGTTATGGGAACGTTATTTTATGGTTCCAAAAAAAGAACCAAAAAAGAACCAAAAAATAACGTTCTGTATAAGTTAGTTGTAGGTTATTTTAAAAATAACCACCCTGCAACGTTATGGGAACGTTATAGTATGGTTCCAACTAAAAAAGAACCAAAGAAGAACCAAAAAATAACGTTCTGTATAAGTTATTTTTAGGTTATTTTAAAAATAACCACCCTGCAACGTTATGGGAACGTTATTTTATGGTTCCAAAAAAAAAAGAACCAAAAAAGAACCAAAAAATAACGTGTATAAGTTATTTTTAGGTTATTTAAAAATAACCACCCGACAACGTTATGGGAACGTTAGTTTATGGTTGCAAAAAATAAAACCTAAAAATAACGTTCCCAGAACGTTAGTTTTTGGTTCCCAAAAAAATAACCAAAATATAACCAAAAACTAACGTTAGGGGAACGTTCTGTGTTTGCTGGGAAATTGTTCCGTTTGCGAGGCAATACCATAAGCCGGGTGTCCACTGCTCACTAACTTGCTGTACGTTTCACCGAGTACATAAAACAATCACCTGACTGAAACGTACATATCGTTACGTTCTGGCAAAACTTTATTATCTTTTGATATTATCTATTCGGATTAACAGTTACAACTCATAGCCTACTCGAGGCTCGGTAGTGAGACACGTAGACCCATGTAAAATATTTGGTCTGGCTGTTCAAGAATAGTTTGCCATATAACGTTAGTTTTGTGCGGTTTGGTACGTATTACGAAATCAACGCGATATCATTATTGTGCGATTCCCTGCCGTTTAATTTCATCAAAACACACTAAACGAAAACATACAAATGCATTTTTATTAAAAATTGTTCCGTTTGCGAGGCAATACCATACTCTTTCGGTAACTTACTTCGAGTAAGTGCGATGACCTCGAGGAAGTGCGATCCAGAAGATATGTGCTCTTGGCACCTCAAAAACATGGAAATAATTACTAATTGATTTCAAAATGAGTGTATGATGACAAGTCTGAACATCCTTTATTAATATTGTCCCTTTTATAAACGTTAATAAACATGCATCTGATACGGGCCAAGTATGACTCGCTGTATACCACATAGCGCCTCTAGTGGACGTTTCACAGGGAACTGTACTTTCAGCTACGTATTTTATGTTTTGCAAAAATGTAGGCAGAGTAACGTATTTCCAATGAGCCTGGGTTGCCACTAAAGGAAGCTCTTTGTGTTGTAAAGGTTCATCTGTCCATGCAAGTGGGTATTTTTTCCAAGGCTATTTGATTATAGAGAATGAAAATAATATTTTCTTTGTAATTTAAAGAAAACATGAATTCAAAACTAACTTCATAAGCTGGCTATAACCTCTACTACGGTAAACATGAAGGTAAATGTAGTCATCTGTTGTTGCATCTTCTGCTATTCTAAAAATGTCTGTCTGTGTTTTAAACTGTATTACGAAATGTTTAGGGCGGTGTCTGAAATAACTCCATACCTTCATTCCATATTCCCTACATTAGTTTATAAAATGAGTAAGTGTTTACATGCACAAAAGGTTACGACGATACAGTTTACATAACAAATTTATGTTCTGAGAACGTTTTCCTAACGTTCCGTTTTGGTTGTGGGAACGTTATTTGGAATGTTCCAAAAACGTTAAAATGTCCAGTTTGCTTAACGTTGCTAGAACGTTATTTTATGGTTAGCATAACGTTCCTACAACGTTCTTACAACCTAAATTTCACTAAAAATATAACGTTCTACAAACGTTTACTTGGAACGTTCTAAGAACGTTGAAATGTCCAGTTTGCTTAACGTTGCTAGAACGTTATTTTATGGTTAGCATAACGTTCCTACAACGTTCTTACCACCTAAATTTCATTAAAAATATAACGTCCCACAAACGTTTGTTTGGAACGTTCTAAAAACGTTAAAATGTCCAGTTTGCTTAACGTTGCTAGAACGTTATTTTATGGTTAGCATAACGTTCCTACAACGTTCTTACCACCTAAATTTAATTAAAAATATAACATTCTACAAACATTCATTTGTAACGTTAAAATGTCCAGTTTGCTTAACATTGCTCCCACAACGTTCTTGCTACCAACATTTCTTTTAAAAAATGAGCTTAGCAGTGATCCTTCATTCTCTTTTAACATAATTTTATTAAATGATAACATTCCAGGTGCAACGTTACTCATTAACAGATCAAAATGATATAAAATGTAACATAATACTTAATAACATAATACTTACGACAATAAAATATAAATTGACAGCAAAACATAACTAGCTTTAACAAAAACATTGAATCAGTGAGAACTTTATACATTTGTGTGTGAGTGTGTGTGGGATGTGAGTGCTGAAAACTAGCACTGTCCATGGCCTGTGTCTTCATGCCCCATCTGTAAAGTAAATAGAATAAAATTTATAAGGTACAGTGCAATGAGTACGACAAATATAAAATCTTAAATCAAAACAGCTATTATAATCTATAAAATATTAGCTAATCTTTTCAAGTTTTTTGGTATTCAGAAACAATATATTTTATAAAATGTAAGTAGCTATAAAACTGTAATAATTTTTTTTTACATTTACACAATTACAAATTAAAACAGATTTGTATGGCATTCATTAAAAATGACAAATAAACGTCTAACCAAAATGAATTTCCTTTAAACAAGAGAAATGTACATCTGTCAGTGAACACAAATGCAAATGTTTTCATCTTTACAATGAAACAATTTGCTCATCTATAATTTATTATGCAAGCAAGGCTTTATAGTTAGCTCCTGTTCCAGTATCTTTGTTAAAGGCAGGATAGGCAGGAATTATCTAAAAAAACTTTTTTATAAATTTGTTTAAACTGTCTTTATATATCAATACATAAGTAAAATGAAAGTACTCTGAAAAAGAGAGTACAAAAATCGAGTGTCTGTAGACCTCTCACCACTGTTTTAAACACAGCTCATTTTTCCATTCACTCAACCCCCTCCCTTCTGGGTTTCTTCTAAAGCCACGCCCCCAAAACACATGAACGCGCGGACAGCGACAGCTTTGCTGGGAGAAGGATTTACCTCAGACAAGCGGAGAGGAAGGAGCGCGGTGCATGTAGTAACATCATGTCACAATCACATGTAATAATACACCTAACTTTATCAGTAGGAATATAAACAGATAGGATGCCTTCTAGTACTCACTATTAAGCCAGTGTTTTGTATGGAAGAGTTTCCGTGATGAAAGCATTGTTGACTCTGATGAGGACTACACTCCGCAGACAATACCGCTACGTCGCATCGTCGACTCGAGGAAAAGCCACGTGATATTTACTCTCATTTGATTGCTTCGTTTATTCCCTTTTTGCCTTGTTTGCCTTCGCTGACTGGATATGCAGGTACTGTGAGTTCTGAATTCACTTTCTGAGAGTTCTGAATGCACTTTCTCTGCCATGCTTGTGCTCATTCTAGAGTGCCTCGTGCACGTTCAAATCAATCGGGTGTGCGCATGTCTGGGCAGATCCCATAGCAACGGGTGGTGCCATGGTAGCGAGAGAGAGTGATATTCGCGCAAGCTAATCATTTGTTTCGTCCCGAATGGAAATAATGAGCTGTGTTTAAAACAGTCGTGAGAGGTCTACAGACACTTGAGTTTTATACTCTCTTTTTCAGAGTACTTTCATTTTAATTATGTATTTGTATATAAAGACAGTAGGGCTGGAACGACGCGTCGACGTAGTCGATTACGTCGATTACGTAATTACGTCGATTTGCCGGAAATGCATCGATGCGTCGCATTGTTTACGTTTTCAAATGAAGGCGGCTTCAGCTCCGACCGGATAATACAAGTGTTATACCAAACAGCCAGAACGTGATCAAAAGTGTGGGAATACTTTAAGCAGAGACCAAATAAAACACATACTGTGTAAAACTGAAATGGCATACCACAGCAGCGCAACATCTGTGCATGATCATCTTAAAAGAAAACAACCTGGAGCTCTCCGACCTCAGAATGACGCGACGGCAGCGTAAGTATTTGAATTTTTACTGTAAGTTTTTATACAACAATAGAATCAATGCAGGCATGTATGGTGCTTAATACAGCTGTGTTTACATCTTAGTTTAATACGAGCTGCGAGACGCCTGACAGACACGACATTGCATCAAGGTCTGGGCAGTGTGTTGAAACAGTAAATAAAGAGCGGGACATGTTTAACTTTTTATATTAAGAAGTTATGAAATAATAAGTTACTGTGTTACACTGAGGTAGGCATGTGCCCGCGTGCACTGAAAGCCAGCTGGCAGCGCGGAGTTCCCATAGCTTATTTTTTTGCTATGTGCGCAGATATTATAAAAGCTCGTCTCGTTAGGTATTCCTGACATGCGTTTATTTAAAGTAACAGCAGCGTAATAAAATATTAGAAGATCATGCTAACTAAATTTGTATTTACCCGAGACTTAAGAAAAGTTAAATGTTAAAGTTGATGCTAAATGAGAATGCAGTAACGTTACTACTGATAGTAATAATATTAACAGTAATAATATAATGGTTACATTTTATAATAAGGGTTCATGAATCACAATGAACTTATTTTTACTTCAGTCTGAACTAATGCTGAGTAAATGCATGTACTAATCATAAACTAATGAAGAGTCATCATTAAGTACAACATGACATGTTTTTTAGTTAATGTATTAATAAACAATGATTTCATGTGAGTCATTTTGTAGTTAAGGATGACTCTTCATTAGTTTATGATTAGCACTAGGGCTGGAACGATAAAAAGCGGGACATGTTTTTATATTAATAAGGAGTTATTATTCAGTTTGATTTATTTTTATTTTACTTCTTTAATATTAATATATTTTATTTGTTTAAGGTGAATAATGCCCCTTTAGCACTGTTTATGTTAGGCTGAATTAATGTTGGACTTGTTTTTATGTGATTTGTTATATTTTCCTTGGCACTGGCACTGTTTGTGTATTTGTTTAATTGAGAAAATGCTTCAATAAAATGTTGGCATTAATAGCAGATGTTACATTTATTATTTGTAAAAAAAATCTTTAGACTATTCGATTAATCGAAAAAATAATCGATAGACTAATCGGTTGAAAAAATAGTCGAAATTTGCAGCTCTAAAAGACAGTTTAAACACATTTGTAAAAAAGTTTTTTAGATAATTCCTGCCTACCCTGCCTTTAAGCATCATGTTTCACATGCACCAAAAATGTGTTGGCCAGCGTGAGGAGTTGGTGCCTGGCAAACTCGATTCCTTTTAAGGATCCGGGTTATTGTGAGTCACTCACTAAAGTGATCCGGGTTGTGTGAGTCACTTGAGTCAGTATTGCTTAATCGCCAAGGAAACTCAGTACAGACCCACTTGTAACCGGCTAATCCACGCGACTTGAGATTCTCAGAGCTGGAAACATTGCAGACTCGCAGACCATTGGACTCATGAGACCTCACTCGCTCTACAGATCCACTAACCGGCAGATTCGCGCGGATCAACTGGAACCGGTTAGTGGATCTATAGAGCGACTGAAGTCTCCTCAAAAGCAAATCCACAACAAAAGCCTTTTACTTCTGAAATAACATGCTTATAGGTTTTAGGTTTGCTGTGTATGGTGGACCATTAAAAAAGGCTTAATAATAATAATTGCATAATAATACAGAGAAAATATAGAAAAAAACTGTGTCCTGATTATGTAGCCACCCGAAAGACAGTTTGTGTGGATCAGCCGGTTACGAGCTGAGAGATTCTCGAGTCAGAGCAGATTCACAGGTCTCTTGAGTCCGTATTGTTTCCGGCTCCGAGTGAGAATCTCAGGTCAGTTTGCGGCTCTCGCGGATCAGCAGGTCTCTCGAGTTTGCAATGTTTCTGGCTCTGAGTGAGAATCTCGGGTCAGTTCTCGCGCGATCAGCCCGTTACGAGTGGATCTGTAGAGCGAGCGAAGTCTCATTATTAATGTTGAAAGAGGTTTGTGTATGAGGTGGGGCAGTTTATGGTTTTACATTGAATTGTAGTAGGACTCAACTGATCCGGGTTAATGATACTAGAGACTCGCGACTCATGAGTTAATTTAAAGATCCGGGTGAAAGATCCGAGTGAGTCACGACTCAAACAGGTCTAGCTCACACTACTGATTGTTAAACGTGTGTGACTGTGAAGCCTTTAATAATTAAATTGTAATGTCAATACTATAACTGATATTATTTTTGTGTGAGGCTCCGACGCGTTCACAGACTCTGACGTTTTAACAGCAGAGACTACATAAAATCAGTGGCGGCTGGTGACGACTTTTTCGAGGGCGCACGATGCGAAGCATGTCACATGTATGTAGCCGGTTATGTGTGTGATTCGTCGTTTCAAAATGTTTGTTCTGCGCATCATGTGAATGTATGTGCATTATGGTTCTTGTCAAAATAAGTGCACACGTGTCTAAAGGGTTTATGATAAAAGAGACGCTCTTGTTTGTCAGAAACTTAATCTCATGTGTAATCAGAGTTATTGTTAAGTAAGCGTTTCGACATGTGTGCAGGAGGCACTTATTTTAACAAGACGCATGATGCACATGGTTCACATAACGTAACAAACACATATTTTTGAAGAGAAGTCACCGGTCGCCACTGCTTAAATACTTATTTTTGGTCACATGGATAGGATTAAGACATTCAACGGTGTGTACACTCACAATAAAAACAAAACATTGTTCCTTTTTAAAATAACGAATATGCACTTTCAGTCATCTCGTTTTTGTAAACTGAAATAAAACTGTATTTTTGTTATGCATTTTTGCATCTTTGATTTAACTAATGTGTTATTATTCAAAAAAAAAATGTATAACTTTTTTTTTATAATTCTGTCATAATTCTGGGGGGTGACTCACTCTTGAATCACGATGAGGAACGTACTTCAAGGTGTCTGCAATGCACTCTTATTACACCTTAACTGGCACTTTTGGGTGGATCTTTTGGCAGGCCTCTAAAAAAGTTTTGCATAAAATAAGTAACATTTAAGTAACAAGCATAAAAAAACTAGCATTTCTTTACAATCTCCTTATTTTGTGAAAACTTGTGGAAATTTTTGGGCAAAAATAATGTGGACCTCAAAGAACAAAATATTTGTCATGATCCCTTTAAAGAAACATTTCTTAAAAGAATAGGTGATGCTTAAGGGCTAATTATAGTTTTGCGTACGTCCTTTAGCATAGGCTATGTGTTGGTTTTAGGGCTGGGATAAACAATTCTTTTTTAAACGATTAATCTAGCGATTATTTTTTTTCGATGCATCGATTAATCTAACGTTTCATTTTATCAGTCCAATTCGACTTCGATTCGATTCTCGATTATCTCCCCATTAATAAACTAATAGCAATTTATACATGTTGATTTACATATCTGAATGTAAACATTTCAATATATGTTCATTGCTCTTAAAATTTCATTTCAAGTGCAAAATAATGCATTCTTAGTCAGAGGTAGCATTCAGTAAAGCGTTTGCAGCTCATACTGTGCAGTTTAGTAACAGTATAAAAATCTCAAGTTCAAATTACTTTATTTTACATGCATTTATGAGAAAAACCTCTTTAATGTGCCTTTTGATGGTCAGTGTAACTTTTATTTGTTTAATCCACATTGTTTTCGTGCTGTTCTAGTCCATTTAATGACAGATATAAACACAATAATAGACTTAAGAAGCACATATATTATTAAATCTCTTTCTCTTAAGTTTGTTAAGATAGATTAGGACTCATTTACTGCTGGACATAGAGTGAATGAAAGTGCAGTCTTTTAGCAACAGTGACATATTTCATTGCTTTCTGTTAAATTGCTCAAAATCATGATTGTTAAAACACACTTCACATTCATGATTTTATGGTAAAATGACACTTTTTCGCGTCAATCCACGAGCATTTAAACCATAAACAAAGCACTTTTACATAATTGAGCGTGAGCAGTGCAGCAGAACCCACGCAGAAAATTTGCAGCACTGTTGCTACAGAGCTGCGAGCTCGCGCTGCTCATGCTGCAGGGTGCATGCTTGTTAACATGGGCGGTGAAAAAAACACGCGCCGCACGTACTGCTCACACTTGCTGTGTGAAACCGGCATGGACTGAAGCCACTCGCGTTGCTACTATTCTACGGCGCCGCCTTTTGGGTCTGATGAATCGACGCGCATATTTTGCGTCTACGTATTTTTTGCGTCGATGTGGTCGATTACGTCGACGCGTTGTCCCAGCCCTAGTTGGTTTTCATATATAAATCTGCGTCAACGCCCAAACACAAGCACAGATTCCTGGTGGGCAGTATCCTCGCTAAAACCACAGAAGCATCTCAACCGCAAAAGAAGCAGCAGCTTACTCAGTTAACTCACAAACGAAAAAGAAGAAGCAGCTTGTTGTGTATGTTTTGAGAAGACCAGCAGTGATGGAAAAAAATATGCAACTTTTGGTGCAGTTTGAGTTAAAACCCTCCTCAACTTGGCCAATCTTTTTCTCACCGTCGCAAACGGAAATACCTACGACACATGTTTTTTATATCTGACAGGAGGGGTTGTAGTGGATCAATCACAGTGCTTGCGGTCCGCGTAGAACTGACGCGCTGTTAACATTTTGGTGTGGTGCACATCAGGCTACAGATAACCTACAGCATGGCTACGGTGTAGACCTTACGCACAACTATAACATAGGCTTTAGAGCAACCCAGGCTCACTCGTGATACATGCCTATTCCTAAATTTCTGCATACCCTGAAATAAGTTACTCCGGGTACACATCGTTGCAGCTTTAGATTAAATGTCCACTAGAGGCGTACAGGTGGCGACTAACAAAAGGGACAGTATTGAATATTTTAAATTCTTTATGTTTTAGTCAGCTGTGTTTCATTAAAATTAAAAAGCAAAGAGAACAGTGTAAGTCGGTATGCAAACTTTTTTTGCTTTTTCTGTGGAAATTTTTTGGAGAATTCTGCAGAATGATTTTAAATATTTTGAAAAAAATATATAAGAGAATTTAAGCCGTAAATATTGCATCTAAAATAATTACTTTTTAAAGGCTTACAATGAAAATGAAAACACCAAACCAAACAAGTGCTCTGAATTAAATTGGACCAACACGAACCAGATAGAATTATAGTTTGTATATAAAATTACATATATTATTGTAGTGTTATAGCAGAATAAAAAGCTTGTGTTAAAGGGACATTCCACTTTTTTTTGAAAATATGCTAATTTTTCAGCTTTTCAGTTAAACATTTGATTCTTACAGAGAAAATATACTCTCAAACTGGCGTAATAATCAGTGAATTTGCTGATGTAACATGGCTGCAGCAGGCGTAGTGATATTACACACTGCCCGGAAATAGTCCCCTTGGTTACTTTCAATGGCAGGGGACTATTTTCGGGCAGTGCGTAATATCACTACGCCTGCTGCAGCCATGTTACATCAGCAAAGTCACTGATTCTTACGTCAGAATGAGAGTATAGTTCTAACCATATCTGCCTAGAAAATTGCAACTTTTAATTTCCGTCGGTCTTAGTACACAATGTAATTACAGAAGAGTCAAGTTTTAAATAGGAAAAATATTGAAACTCTTTGGTTATTTTTTAGCACAATGCTAATGGTCTGATCAGATTCAATGGATTGGATTGACTCAAATATTTAACTCTAGGGGAGCTGGAAAATGAGCATATTTTCCAAAAAAGTGGATTATCCCTTTAATACATTTTCGTTGTGAAATTAGCATGTATGAAGAATTTCATCATCTTTTTTACAACGCAATGTAAACCAAGGCTTTGAACCGGTTCAAGGAACGAAAACCAGAAACTTTTGATGTTTTGCAAGGAACAGAAACGAAACCAGAAACTTTCCAAAAATATATGTTCCAGAACAGAACCGTTAATTGAAAATAATGGTAACCGGTTAATAACGTTATTTTTTCAGTTCTCTGACAAGATTTCTGTGCAATTTGACTCTGTGAAGTTCACTTCCGGTCATCGTTGGCTCAGAGAAATGAGAAGCTTGCCACCAGCAGGTAGCCTACTCAAGCCCAAGTCTCTAATGCTCAATCATAAGAGGTAAATATTGTAGGCTATCAAGTATCTCAAGATGTTTGTTTGTTTATTTTTAATACTAGTTAGTGGTGTAACGGATCGCAGTTGGTCAGTGATCTGTACAGATCACGACCCACAGTTCAGCTCGCATGCGATTTGCGGATTAATATGCAAATTTAAATAGGGTGAAAGTTGATCATTTGCACGCGCTCAAAGGCTTGCAAATGTTAACACTTAAGTAAGCAATAAGGTACGAGAGGCTGTGCTGTATCGTGAATAAGTAACTGCTGAAGGGCGTTGTTAGGCACGACGCGAAGCTTACCACACAATATATTAAAGTAAAAAAAATATTAGTGCAACTTTCATGAAGTTAAATCAATAAAAGCATTCCTTCGGCTAGAAAAAATAGTCCCTGACTGCAAACAACAACATGAAAGCTCAAATAAAAACAACAAACGGTTCTCAGACTTTGTCTCATTATATGTTTATGTGTTGCTAAGGGTGTTGCTAAGTGCGCAGTGATATTAAATAGAACCGTTGGGTGAAGTGGTCATAGCAGTGTTTTATCATGAATAAAGCACACCTATTGACCAATCAGAATCAAGGATTGGAACTAACCGTTTTATAAGTGATTTTAAACAATTTAACCGCAAAAAGGCACTAAAATAAAAAAAAAAATTCTGTACACACTGAAGCACATGCATTTGAATGTGTCCGGCCCAACTCCAATTAGGGCTGTCACTTTTTATTCGATATTCGAATATGCATTCGAACATGACATGAAATATCCGTATTCGAACTATAAATAAACCATCCGGTTTTTAAAATACCATGTGTAGCGCATTTTAAGTAACACCTCGTAATAGGAAGGAGGCTGAGAGTGAGACCGACGACAGCAACTGTGCGCAAGAGAGGGAATCAAATTGGACCAACATGAACCTAATGTGCATGTCAATATAGAATTATAGTTTGTATATAAAATGACATATTATTGTTAATATTAAATATTATAGCAGAATAAAAAGCTTGTGCTAATACGTTCACATTATGAAATTAGCATGTATGAAGATAATTTCATCATTTTTACAACGCAATGTAAACTTTATATTAAACAACAACAGCATTTGTCTTGTAAACGGATTTGAAATGATTATGTGCTGACTGTCGCGCGTCACATAGACAACAGAGTCAAGTGAGATCTGCTTAACTTAGCGGTAAGTAAATTTTTTCTCAAATATCAAAGGGTTTGTGCACTATCATTAAAACCGGTCAAGCAAACAGCACGCGCAGGGTTAATGTACTTGTCAATGACGGCTCACAAACGCGTGGGATAGGCTATGTATGTGTGCTTGTTGTCAAAGATATTACTTCTCACAAACACGCTCAAGCGCGGGATATGTTTGCTTGTCAATGACGCGCGTCGGAGTTTTCCGCCGAAATCTGCGGGTGCGAATTTCGTTTGGGCTTACTGCTGCAGTTTAAGTTATTGTCTGTACCTGTTCTAAAATAGTTTTTTTTCATACAAGTTGTTATTCATAAGTTGATAACCTGCTGTTTTAAAAGTAAAAAATAATAATTCAGACAGTCCTGTTTATGACTGTCACTGTTAATAAATGTGTGATTGAATCTCCATTATGGTGTTTTTTTTTTATGCCCGCGAGGGGCACCTAGATATTCAAATATATTCGGATACATTGCATGATATTCGATATCCGTTCGAATTTGATTTCTCTCAAAAGTGACAGCCCTATCTCCAGTCAAACATGATTATCCCTATGCCTTTCAAAGATCAGAACTCTTGATGTATAAAATACATTTGGCGAAAACAATAATGTCCTAATGATCAGCCTACTTATTTTTATGTCCCACAGCTGACATGGAACATTATTAACCGGTTCGGGAACTTTATTTTTTTTGTTCTAACCGGTTCAGGAACGTCAACTTTAGGGTTGAACCAAAAACCGGAAACTTTAAAATACTGTTTCTGTTCGGAACGAACCAATTGGGAAAAAAAATCAGGTTCAAAGCTCTGATGTAAACTTTATATTAAACAACAACAGCATTTGTCTTGTAAACTGATTTAAAATGATCATGTGCTGACTGTCGCATGTCACATAGACAAGTGAAGTAAGATCTGCTTAACTCAGCGGTAAGTTTTATTTCTCAAATATCAATGGTTTGTGCTCTCTATCATTAAAAACGGTCAAGCAAACAGCACGCGCAGGGTTAATGTATATGCACACGCACATACATAGGTTATGTATGTGTGCTTGTTGTCAGTGACAATTACTTTTCAGAAACACGCTCAAGCGCGGGATGTGTGTGCTTGATTTTTCTCAAAAGTGACAGCCCTAATAAGAAGATCCTTTATAAAGACAGTACATTACACGTATACAGACAGGAGCCATCTTAGAAAACAGCCTCGATAAGTCGAGCAACGAATGTCGTGCTATATACATTTGACACCCCTATAATCCCTCCCACTCTGTAGTGTTGCTAAACTCAATGGAAAAGCTAACCAAGCCAAAGTAAAGTAAGCTGACTCGACCTTACCTGTAGGGTACTATGCAATGGAAAAGCGCCTTTAGGGTGCAAAACCCCTTTAACCATAAAACAGGGTTAAAATGACGTGCTGTCTCTGATATATTATATATAACTACAATATAAAATCGTAAGATTTACATTACCATAACATCTTCACTCTGAAGAGTCGCTCAGCTTCTTCTAACTCAGTCAAGTCTTTTAGAGAGAGTGATAGAGGTAATGTAATTAGTAGCTACTGAACACACTACAGTTTATACATTTAGTACATTACTTAATTAATTGCCATTTACCTTTCATTATGTACCGTGACTGGATAATCCATCCATTCGCTGACCTTTAATAAAAAAATACAAAGATAAACTTAATTAACACCTGTCACCGGTATCAACTGGCAGAAATTCACTCTTACCATACAGCATATGTGAAAGAACTCAGAAAATCACTCTGATGGGCCTACAAAAAGAGAAATAATAAAAGGGAAAAACACTGCGATTAGGCAAGGTTTGAGCCAAACATTAGTTGTAATTTTGGTGAGGTAGTATTGACTCCAGCCATGTCAGGCATAAGTGCTTGGCCTGCTTGCAATGTCTGCTTAAACACAAACATAACCCTCTCACTAAAATAAAAGTATAACTCTTACATTAGGTATGTTGCTAAAATTTTCAAAATGGTTAAATGCTAAAACGAGTTGTTCAGATAGAAAGAGCTTGAAAAAAGCTTTTAAATGAGACCAAGATCATGTATATGGGTTAAAGAATAACAAAATACTGGCCATTTGAAACGCGAAAATCATCACTTTATTTGGTCCCATCTTTTCCATTAAAATTCAAGAAAATGTGTGACAGAATCATGAAAATTATGACGTTTTTAGCTATAACTTTGTAAATTTTTAAGACATTGACCCGAATCTTTCAGGATAAGCTGTTTGCCATATCCTCTACATATTCTACTTCTGAAAAGTCAGATATATTAAAAAACAAACCACTAATTACACCAAATAACACTCTTTATTCAGTCTATATATACAGACATCTACTACATGGCTATACGGCTGCGTCCCATTCTTTACCATTCAAGCAGATTTTGGTAGAGGTAAAACCACCTGTGGTAGTCGTTCAAATTTATTAAAATTTCGTTCACTTGTAGTTTAGCAACTAAACTAAATGTCTTTACAATTTCAAGAATGTCTTTACTCAACTTCAGTAAAAACAGCGATGATTTTACAAACAACAGACTTTGGCGAGCTCGCACGGCCAGTAGGTAAACATAAAAGGTGGTGACTGAAAACGAGAAGGTACCTATGCTTCTTCCGGTGATGTTAAGAATTAAAACTCAGAAATTTCACCATCAACAAACCAACAGAAACATTATTTTCCACAACACCGCGCGCCGCCTGAGAAAATCTTGAGTTTCGTTGAGCGGAACCAAAAAGTCAGCCGCGACAGCGGAGTTAGCAACATACCTACTTACATAAAGATAAATATAAGGGATGTCAAAATGCATTAGATATGAACCTTTTAAATATATTAACTAAAGCACACCACCTGTTGCCAGAAAGCTGCTTTTATCTATATAATTTACATGCAGATGTAACAGTTACATTACCAATGTCTGTGAAAATGTCTGTACACGTTATTTTTCTAGAATTATTTCTCAAGTGACTGTTAGGCAACATAAATGTATTGCCTTTTTTAAACAAATCATATTTTGTAAATTATGAATTAACTGCATAAATAAGTGCCTTATTAATCACTGTTCCTTTAAGAACATGCTTCATTAGGTTAACCAGAATAATATAAACTGAAAGATTCTGAACAGTTTTGTGCATTGTGCAATAACATTAAATTAAGACATACTTACAAAAACAACCAAGAAAAATTAAGTATCAAACCATAGTAAACCGCAAGCTACACGATTACTACGACAAAAACTTGCAAACCTCCCCTAACAGTAATGACTAATTAGGCTGTAACAAACTAGACAGCAAGAAACTTATGCAAAATATATTTAATATTTTAAACTTACTTCTGAAACCCCGCTGTGCTGTTATCCTCTTCTCTCAGTCCTGTCAGATTTTCCCGGTCATTTTGTTCTTCTGCGCTTTTGGCCTGAGTGGCGGTTGGCAACTGAAGGGTCATTAGCGCCTCCTACTGGACTGGGTGTGGCGCATTCAATAGGCAGTGGAGGAAATTCTTTGTTCTTTTGACTATTTATTATTAATAAAGCAATACATTAACACGATTTAATAATAATAATAATTTGTATATTCGCTAAACAAACACTATACTAAAAGATATAAAAGCAACCAAAAAATAACATTAGGTTATTATTTATTTATTTATTAACTTTACCAATCCCTGCACAAATAAATAAATAAATAAAATAAAAATAATAATGTAATTGATTTGTGATTATTCATAATTATCAGTATCAACTTATCACTGTTTGTTAATATACACAGACTTAGTTGGCAGTTTTCTGATGATGGTAAACTAATGCAGTCATTTTTGTTCAAAGTAATTAAAATAGCTGTTGATTCCCCATAATGATCATACATTTCAAATCTTCTTGAACACTCACTTACATATTTAAAGATGATCTGACCATATAATTTTTACTTGCTGTTGTTAGGACTTGAGACGACCCAGCAGCAGTTAGTTTGTCAAAACTGTATAAAAGCAAAAACCTGTCTGATGGTGATCCTGGGGGGGGGTCTTTAGATCACAAAACTAACAGGACTTCATAATATAGTATTTTTAATACAATAATGCAGTGTTTTCTTTGTCATTTTTGACAAATACATCCACAAAGTACCATAACCATATGCCACAGCTTTAAAAATGCATCAGATAAAAATGTGTTCTCAGATAAGCCAAATATATGTATAGATATGTGGAAAACAAATATGTATGTGACATATTTATAATTAATGTTGTCCATATATGTGAGAAACCAATACTATAGTGTAATATATGCAGATATATGGTATCATATATTGATGGAACCAAATATTTTTTTCACATGTTTGGACATATAAATGTACATATATGTTGCAGGCATATATTGTGTTCTCAGATAAGTCAAATATATGTATAGATATATGTCATACTATGTAAAATATAAGTACATATATGGCCATATATGACATTTTTGTATTTTACTTTATTGAAATGCTCTACCTTAAATAATCAGTGTGATATAAATTATAAGGTGACACAATTGAAATAAAGGTAATTTCACAAAGCTAACACTTAATATTCTATAAAAAGAAAAATCATTGGCACTATACCTTTTCTAGAAGTGTTCTGCTGTTGCTATTTCCAAGACCTTTTTGTTGTTTTGTGCGCATGCGCAAATGGCGATCAGATAAACCTCGGAGTGTTGCACAGTAACATAACCAGGAGTTTTTTTTACCAGGAGTTGACCAGATAGCTATTTAATTATTTATATACGCATTAAGCTTCAAATGCAATAAATAACTTTTTATTTGATTTTTGTAATTGTTTTGCCAATAAATAAATACATAAATAAGGATATAATTGCAAAAGTACAGGTGTAATATTCTTTTTTAAATATTATCACAACAGCATAAGAATAGAAGCACAATTACAACACACGCACACACGGACACACACACACACACTCTGGTTCCCATGTTTTGTGGGGACATTCCATAGACGTAATGCATTTTATACCATACAAACTGTATAATTCTATTCCCCTTACCTACCCCATTCCCTAACCCCAACCATCAAAGAAACCCTTCTACTACTTCACATTCACAAGAAACATCATTCTGTTTGATTTATAAGCTTGTTTCCTCATGGGGTCGTCAACGCGCACACGCGCACACACACACACACACACACACACACACACACACACACACACACACACACACACACACACACACACACACACACACACACACAAACACAAAGAACAAGTTTTAAGAACGTTTTCTCTCGTCATTATGAGAACGTTCATTAAGTATGAATAACGTCACTAGGACGTTCCAAGAACATTGTTCTGAGAACGTTTTATTTCGTTGTTATGAGAACGTTCATCAAGTATGAATAACGTCACTAGGACGTTCTAAGAACATTGTTCTAAGAACGTTTTTCCCCAACATTCCCAGAACGTAAATTCTTACTAATAACGTTCTAAAAACGTTCTAAAAACATTATTTAAATAACGTTTTGTCCTAACATTTACACAACCTTTAAAGAACGTTAGCGAAAGTTGTGGGAACGTTCCCTGTTAGGTGGGATGCACCCTAAACATTGCAATCTTATTTAAATGTTCGTTTACATGTACATTATAGAATCCGAAACGAAAGTATGCGCAAGCGCACAGCTAGCGTTGCCAGACTCACGTTTCAAAACCATCCGACTGGACTTCCAAAACTACCCCAAAAGCATCCCAATGAATATTCACAGCCCAAATACCAATAACTTATCAACTAAATCATTTAATCTTTAACCCGCACAAAAAAAAACAACTGGTGGAAATAGTTTAAACAGTATCCCAAATCTAAACTCGAAAAAAGCAGAGGACTTGGCAACGCTACGCTTGCGACAGCATCTCTCGTTGGAGTTCACGCTTTACTCTGTATAAAAGTCAAAACTGAGTTGGAGTTGTTCTTAAGAAGTTTTCCGATATAGGTAATGAAAACACACTTTTCAAAAGTCACAACGCTATTTTATTGCAAGTAGTCTAATGTTTTAAAAGTAAACACAAACGCGGCAGAATTTAGTACAGCGTGTGACTCCATTAATGCTGTTGTTGTTGCGCGTTTCTGTGACGAGATTCATAAATATAATACGTGAACTTGGAGCGCAAATGTTCTGCGCATGTGCACAACGTATTTTTGAGAAAGTCACAGTCAAACTAACATTGTGTTTTTTATCAGCAATAAGAAAAGTTCTTGTTTAATGTTTTGTAGCTGGTATATGTGAGTTTCTACAAAGAGAAATCATGAACTTCAGACTCTCATCACTGATCCTGCTGTTACACATTCAAGGTATGAAACACAGTTTTGTTGTTGTACTGAAATACTTCAATTCATTATATATTTGTTAAAAGTATGTCAGATTTTAAACTAGTTTAGTCTAATTTAATTTACATCGCTGTACTCCAAAGACTGGATACTGTTTGGATCAGTCTCTAAAATGTGTAAAGTGAGTTTGTGTATTTAAAACCGAACTTAGAGATTTGTGTTTGAGAACAAAATTGATGAATCTGAGTTAATATCCTTACAGGACTGTCTGAATCTCTCATCTCACTCTGTAATTTTAATGAAGTTACATACAGTAAACTACATTTTAATGTTACGGTTTCTTCTTCAGGGTTCCTAACATTGGATAACTTTAATGTAACCTGTAATAAACAGAATATTTGTGCTGTGAGGGGGACACTGATGAGTGTGAGGTGCGATTACTCAAACATCAACATCAAAACTGTGTTCTGGTTCAGTCAGAAACAGAGAGCAAACTGGAGAAACAAAGATGAACCTGAAGATTTGACTTTAGATTCAGATTACTCAGGACGAGTTATTCAAGAGATCACTAAAGATTACTCAGAGCTCACAATAATAGATGTGAGAGAGAGAGACAGTGGACAATATCAGCTCATGTTCATTACGAAGGATGGAGTTAAACATCTCAGCTCAGTCACAGTCAATCTAACAGTCACAGGTACATTTACATTCTCATCAGTCCAGTTAAACTCTTTTCATTTCTCATCTAATGTAAGATTTTGATTATTTAGTTTTACAGGTGAAGATGAATCCTGAATCTACAGGACAGCGAGTACAACTGAGATGTTATTCCTCCTGCCCTCCTGAATATGGTTACCGCTGGTACAAGAATGGAGAATATCTAACAAAATTGTTCAATAATCTAAAATATGTAATACAAGACCAAAGCATATTTGTGTCATCCAGAGAAAACACTGGCAATTATTACTGCTCTCAGCATTTTTCTGATCTCTCTCCATCTGTGTGTGAGTCTGACATTTATAAAATATTTAAATTAAAATGGAAGAATAAAATTGGTAATTTTCTTGTTGATTCATATACAGTATGAGTGTGTTTGTAATTGATTGTAAATGTTACAGCAGTATTTTGTGACTCTTTCAGGTCTTTCTAACAGTAGCTGTTGGGTTGTGACTTACAGCTCTAGAAGAGTTTGTGCTTTAGTGGGATCAACAGTAGATATTCACTCTTCATACTCACATCCCACTGGATATACAGTAGACAAAACATACTGGGATTACCATAAACTTGGTGAACTCAGAGATCTGCGTGAGGATCATAAGTTTTCTGGTCGTGTGGAGTATCTGGGAAACACACTGAGAATCAAACACGTCAACGTGAGTGACACTGGATATTATCAGTTCCGGATCATCACTAACACATCAGATGAAGTTATTGGTAATCCTGGAGTCACTCTTACTGTTACAGGTAACTGCTCATAATAAACTCTCTGTAGTGCAGCACTCATTATACTGAAGCATTATAGCTCGAGTAAGAGTCTGATATCAACACGTCTGTGATTAGGCCATAGATTTAGGCCATGCTTTACCAATCGAGCTAAATCAAAATACGAGGCCTAACTTTGAAAAGTAGTTGACATGAACTCTTTTATATGAAATCTCAGATACACGAGTGAGAAGCAGTCCAGACCCTGTGATAGATGGAGAAAAAGTGATATTAAGCTGTTTAACCAGATGCCCTCTTGATAGCAAACATACTTACATCTGGTATAAGAATGGACAACAGGTAACAGATGGATTGACATTATTAAACAAGCTGTACCTGGACTCAATCAACAGTGAGGAGCTACAAGAGTATTCCTGTACTGTAAGAGGTAACACAACATCTCATCATACATCTGATGAAATTATATAAGAGAGAGTTTCAGTCCTTGATGCTGATTGGTTTATTCACAGCTATGACATCATCACTGAGCTACTTTCAATGTGCAGCACTCATAGCTGATCATTAATATTGTGTCAGTTATAGTTTATATGTCAAACACTTCAGTATATCTCATAATGAAAGAAACATTTGTGTCATTATTATTTTCATTTTATAGAAATTTGTTTTATTAAAAGATTTTATTCATTTGTCTCTGTGTCAGTCTGTAAGTCACGGGTTAAAGGTCATTGCTCTTCAGTTGTGATGATATTCATAATGTAGTACAGCCTCTCATACCTGCATTTAGGTGATCTATCTGATAGATTTATTGTATTGATTTTAACATCATGAGTCTTTGTAAGATAAAGAGTAAAGTTATGTTCTGAAGTTTCTGAGGTTTGTCTTTCTTCAGATTCAATGGACAAAACCACTAAAACAACTGACAGAAACAATGAAGAAATGTACAGTTCAGTGTTTGTCGTTCTGTTGGTATTTCTGCCTCAGTTTCTCATTATAGGAGCTGTATGGATCTGGTAAGTAAAAATATCAAGTAAAACTCAAAACTGCATAACATACAGTGAATATTCTGATATGAATTCAGATTGTAAGTGTGAATTTTGACCCTACAGGTTTTTCATAAGAATGAATAAATTGAACTCATCTAAAAACAAAACTGATGACAAACAAATAGAGGTGAGAAATCTGTATATCTGTATGTTAAATAAACTAATGCTCAGATTTTATAACATTATCTCTTTCTGTGTGTTTGTCATTGTTAGATGTTGCAGGTCTGTGAGTAGATCAGCTGTCTGTCCATCAGAACTACTGGAGTGATGTCACAACTCTCTTTATGACATCATCACCTAGCAACAGTCTCTCAGCAGTGACATCAGTGATGCAGTGATGTCATATACAGTAACATATTAATGACAGTTCAGTGTAAATAATCTAATGCTGAAATAGATGAATTATTCATTGAAGTATTGAGTTTATCATTCAACAGTCTTGTGTCAGTGTCAGATCAACTGTAACATCACAATACATAAATCCTGTAAAAACTTTGCTATAGTGCATCTTTATGTAGATGATACTGTGATCTACTTTCATCTTCACTATAAGTCAGGCTGTTATTCAACTCAATGCTGTTTTTAGTTAGGTTAGGATTTTATTACAGGTCCGTGCTTTAATCTTGCAGTTAGGAAGCATTTGTTCAGTTTATTTTGAAATGTTTTGTACTATGGGGACATTTTTTACATGCATGTTGCTTGTCTCTTCTAGATGTTGACTCTTTAGTGTATTTAGGTTTCATTCAGGACTCAGTAGAAAATCTTTTGCTTATTCTGCATTCTGGTCATGAATTAACCTTCAGAATATAACAACAGCTTGATCATTTTATTACCATGGGAAAGTTTAAAGCGCTTGTATATGATTTATGCTTATAAAGAAGTGTATCTGTTATAAGAATGTTATTACTATAGGCTTGACTTTGTGTACATACATTTACATGACATTTTAGTATTTACAAATAATATTAAGAGTCCTTTTTTTAGTGCATCTAAATTTTGTTCACTGTTGTTTTTTTTTATTGTACTTTTAATTTTGTCTTTATGAAAGGTATGGCTTCGCTGCTTGGTCTCTCACAGGTCGGGGACACACCTAATGATTTTTCATACAGATTATGAATGTAATTTGATCATGACGACTGATCATGCAAGTGTTTCCCGAGCATTATGGGCATTCTTGGTTAAATAAAGATTAAATAAAATAGATATAAAAAAATCCTTGATTCTGATTGGTCAGTAACTGTTTTATAAATAAAAACATTTGACATTGTGCCATATTATTATTATATATGAATATAGTCACAGGTTGCAGCCCAACATCATCATCAACAGCACTCTTCAGCTGTGACTCTATTAACAGTGACGCCTCTCATATATGTGTCTGTGTTCATGTGATCTGTCTGATAGATTGACAGTATTGGATTCCTGATGATGTCTCCTAGAGGTAACATATTTAACGAGAACAGGATAGGACCTAGAACTGATCCATGCAGGATGCCGTATTTAACCGGGGCGTGATATGACTCTCCCTTATTTACATAAAACAAAGTTATAACTTACACTGAAAAAAATGATTCATTGAATTTAATCAATTCTTTTAAGGTAAGTGGTTGCAATCAATTTATTTAAGCTACATTTAAACAAAAAAGATTAGTAAAGTAAAATAAAATATAAAACTTTTGTTTAAATGTAGCTTAAATGGATTGATTGCAACCACTTACCTTAAAAGAATTGATTAAATTCAATGAATCATTTTTTTCAGTGTATAGCAGTTAGTTAGATACGATCTAGTCTCGCATAGCCAGACCTTCAATACTGAAGGTCTGGTGTTTTTTGCTGCTTTTTCTGGACAAAGCCCGCCCACGAGCTGTTTGACCAACATGTCAAACAACCAATCACAGTTTGTTTCATCTAGTGTCACGTTTCGGACTCCTCACAATAACGAGCCGGCTGGCAACAAGTCAGTTATTGAAATAACCAGCCGCAACCAAATAGTATCTAAATAAACAACATTACTCACCATAGGACAACGTTGTGCACTTCATCAACAGCCACACCAATGAGACGATCCTGTTAAACGTCTGTTTAAAGCATATCTCTCCACTTTTAAACACATACAAGCAATTCAGGAGAACCAAACTTTTAAACTCCACTAACTGCCTTAAAGAAAACTCTTGGACGTCTTTTAGAGAGTCTATGCTGCGAACTTTGCATATTTTTGAGAATCCAATGTTTAGCTGATCATGATAACTGCTCATTATTATCCACGTGAACACGACTGATTCTCTTCCTCAATGGAACGTCAGAGCTTTGTTTTCCAGGGACCGAAACTAATCGCGACACTCGCGTCTCCTGGAAATCCGTTTTTTTCCAACCAATCAAAGACGACTTTAACATTTTCACAGGGTTTCCAGAAAAGTGTACGAAAAACATCAGACGTTCAGCCAACAGTTTGTGGGCGTGACGTCTGAGGCTGAGACTAGATACGATCTAAACCATGCTAACGCCTGACCACTGATGCCAACATAGTTTTATAGTCTATTGAGTAAGATTGTCAAAGGCTGCACTAAGGTCTAGTAATATAAGAATTGAGATTTCACCACGATGGGATGTTAATAGGAGGTCATTTGAAACTAAGCAGTGCTGTCTCTGTGCTATAGTGGGGCCTGAATCCTGAATTTTTAATGCGTACTATTATTCACGTATTCTCATGCGTATTCTTATTATTCACTAAGAATACGCATAACTGGCATGCCACTACTTTTTTTTAACATTTCGAAAGAAAAGGTAGATTTGAGAATGGTCTAAAACTATTAAGATCTCCCTGGTCGAGGTGCATTTTTTTAATTAGCGGTCTAATAACTGCCAGTTTGAAAGCTGTTGGAACGTATCCTAGTTCTAGCGATGAGTTAAAAATATTTAGTACTGGGTCTGACACTACAGGGAATACTATTTTATTAATTTTCTGGGAACAAGTTCTAATATACACGATGATGATTTTGATGATTTTATTAATTTTGACAGCTCTTCTTTCCATAATTTGTTAGTGAAGAAGTTAATGAATTTGTGACTATTATGTTGGAGTTTAATATCCGTTTCTGTTTGTTCTTTGTTTCTAGTCAATTACGCAAACTGTGCTAAAGAGGAAACGATATTATGAATTTCTTCAATAAGCTTGCTGAGATAGGCAGATCTGGTGTTTTTTATAGCCTGTCTGTAGTGTTGAACTCTAACTTTGTGCTTCTCCAATTTGGCTCCATTTTTCTAGCTACCTTTTTAACTCTTTCCTTGCCATTGACAACTTATCTCGTCAATCTGCAATACCGCTACTTATAAAACCCGAAAGTATCGCCCTAGGGAAAACAGCTGTATGTCCATCTTAGTTTCGAGGATTGCCCTGCATCTGATCTCTATTAAAAGTCCTTTAAAAAATGTAATAATGTCAGCTTTTTGCTCAAAATTTTGTGTTTTTGAAGAAACCTAACCATATTTGAGAGGTGATAAAAGAATGTAGGATTAAACTTTTTTTTTTAAGGCAGAGGGTCTCTTCTTTCATTTAATATATTGTATGTTTATATATTTAAAGGAAAAGTTCGGTATTTTACACTTAAAGCTTTGTTTTCAGATTGTTTATGATGAAATAGAATGGTTTTGACTGAAATTTGGACATTGACATTGACCCATAACGTCTCACAATGGTTTGGTTATAAAAGTCCTTAATGTACTAATAAAGAACAAAAACAATGAAAAACATCATCATTTATAGTGAGGAGTTTTTTCCTCTGTCAGCAAACAAACACAAAATGTCTTGGTATTGCCAATAATGGTTGAACATCTCTTTTATTTCTTTCTATGTAGTCTAACATCATAATATTCAGATATTAAATTAATAATATAAAAGTTAATTTAAATGATGAGATCAGTATTTTAGGTGGTTCCAGAGTCCAAACAGCAAGTCCCGTTATACAAAACAGTATTAGTTTCACACATATTATTCATATTTAGGTCACTTACTAGTGCAGGAGAATTAACCACAGCCAGATTATAACCATAAAGCAGAGAGCTTCCCAATGACGAGAGCAACGCTACTGCCAACAGGGACAAGGTAAGATGCTGTTAAAAAAGTGACAAATAATCATTCAAACACTTAAAATAACATTCATTAAAGAGATTTTATCTAACAATTAAAAATATATTTTATTATCACCACACTAATCACTCCTATAGGGCTTTCTTTCTTGTACTAAACCAAATCTTTTTTTTTTGTGAACTGTGCCTTTATCTTCTTAAACTTTGAGAGGACATAAAGATTTCTGAATGAAAACTAAAAGGTTTGATGAAAAACATGACATATTCCTTTATATTTCTTATATTTAATATAAAATAAAACAGTCTATTGCTGTTTAAAAGTCAAACCTCTCAAGAGAAAAGTATACATTAAACCTAAATTAAAGCTACATAACCTTGTACATGTCCTGTTAGGATCTTTCAAAACCTCATCTGCCATTTGTAGGACTGAATGTAAATAAAACTAAAACAGCAAGCGGGTGTTGTGTATTACATTAAACGTTTAGCTAGAAAAATCCCATTCCTGATTATTTGGGGAAGAAGGTGCGCTGTCTATGGTGGAGCTTTGCCCATTTAACACTGATGAGAGAGAGATCCTGACTTATGAAGAGTTTAAAATATTAAACGCACTGTCACATGCTAACACTCGCATGATTTAACACTTTATTCACATTATATCCACTTGAACGAATGCTTGAGTACTATTCAAGATATGAGTATTTGTTTGACGTTTAATTGATATAACATTTGGACAAGAATAAAGTAATATAATAAAATAATCAAGATTAAGGAAAAGTGAGTATCATTTATGAAACGAGAAAAAAAACTATTTTAATATTATTTTTAAGAGCTGCAAGTACCAGATGACTTTAATGTCCTAATATATAAAACCATGATGTACTTTCTGTTTCACATGACTGTAAGTCACATTCTGTATGTTAACATAATGAAAAAATGATCAATGCTGTATATACTGTATAGAGATGATAGAAATAAAGAACAAATGACTGATTTATATCATTGATTTAAACTCATGTGGGAGAAGATAAATGAACACTAATGTTTCTGTTTTCACATTTATTGTTTTATGACTGCAAACTCTTTTAAATCACTAAACCATTAGTTATGTGTATAACAGAACAATAAGTGCTCTTTATTCTGTCATCTTTGCATCATGATCAGGGAGATACTTTTAAATCGGTTCATGTTATGAGTAGAAATTAAGTAGAAATTAAGGGCAATAAATAGTCATATTCATTTTCAATGTACAAACATCAGTATTTAGAAAAAAGGGTCTTGAATGTCACAGATGCATGTTTATACATTAATCTCAATGTGCATCAAGTACACTAAATAAACTGTTAGCATGTCATGTATGATTTGTTTTGTTTTATATTTGAAGAAAGTGATTTTAATAGAGAAAGACTGGAGTGAGTTGTGTCCATGTGCTGTTTTTAGGTTAAATAGTTTAGTTCATATGACTCTCAGTGTTGAGTAATGTCTGTAAAATCAGGCAGCTTTTGTAAAGAATCAATTGCTGTCTCACATGCTGGATTATTCATGCTAACAGAGTTCTTCTTTTAATTCAGTGGTTCTTAAACTTTTTCAGCGTGCGGCCCCCCTTGATTACGGCAAATTCCTTTGCGCCCCCCCAAAGAAAATTTATGACAAAAAACAGTTCTAAAACTTAACATTTTAAATAAACAAAACATATTAAATTATACAAAGAAGTGCTGTTGGTTAGTAGCCTTATTTTTTAGATTTAATTACACAGAATTCAAGATAAAGTAATGTATTTTATAAAATGTCATAAAACTGGGGCCCCCCTGGCACCATCTTGCGGCCCCCCTGGGGGCCCCGGCCCCCAGTTTGAGAACCACTGCTTTAAATTACTTGCTTCACATTAAAGATGCTATTGGAAAATGCTATAAATGCATAAATTATGTGAGATTTGTTTGCCCCAAGCCTATTTTCAGCCCAACAGATAATAACAGAGTGATATAACACAAGTAAAAACGAAATAGAAATAGATATGCAGTAATCAGTATATTAAATCATTCATTTATTAAATCTCTCGAGGTAAAATTAAAGAGCCACACAGATCCAAAATCGAAACTAACCTTTATTGCAGTGTGTCGTGTAGCTGTCCATCAATGTAAACAACGTGTAAAGTAGTTGAACCAAAAAGTGCACGATTAATAAAGTTATTGGCTTCTAAAGCAGGGAGTCGACTCTGAATCGCTGAAACAAGTCGTTATAGGGAGCGAGTTTTCTTCCTGATATTATCCACGTCACACGAACTTATCCACGTCACATGAGATACTAATCTCCGCCTACAGCCTTGCCTGCGGGAGAAACAAAAACTATGACCCGCCCACAGCTAGCTAGTGTGTGAGTGTAAACATCAGCTCAAGCTGTTTTCAGCTTTTGTTGTTTTCACTACCAAAGGAGACTTTTTCAAGGAGGGATATTCTAAACGTGTCTGGCTGTGAAGAATCAGTGCTTAAAATAAATTTTTAACGGAGGGATTTAGACGTTTGGCAATGAAAGATGGTTCAGTACCCACTTTATTTGGAACAACATGCGTCTCCTAACCACAACCTGTAAGTATGATTATAGCTACATACTTGCTTAAATGAGTGTAAAATGTCTATAGTCGTTTTATTGCTTGGATTAATGATGAATGATATCGTTGTTTAAACTCTAACTTATATACTGTCAGAGCCACGATAGCAAGCAGTTTTGCTATGACCCGGTTAGTTTAGATAAATGCTTAAATGAGTGTAAAATTGTTAGTTTCAATCGTCGTTTGTATTGTATGGATTAATGATGAATGATGTTGTGTGTTTAAACTGTTAATTTACTGTCAGAGAGTCACGTTAGCAAACGGCTAACGCATGCTTATTTACGGTTTTGCTATGACCCGGTTAGTTTAGATAAATGCTTAAATGAGTGTAAAATTGTTAGCTTCAATCGTCGTTTGTATTGTTTGGATTAATGATGAATGATGTGTATTGATGTTGACAATGTCTTCTCAGTAAATCATGCTAGCACGACGTCAATACATGTTGCACTGTTGTTGGTCTGTGCCACCGATCTGTGGTCTGTGAGACTGATCTGTGATCTGTGCATTGTGTGCAAAGACACTCTGTCAGTTGACCAATCAGAGCAGAGTAGGCTACTGAAAGGTGGGGTTTAGGCAGGCTGAGTCGTTGAACGGCTTCACACGAATCGTTTGGGGATCTCTGAGAAATGGGGTAATTTTACATTTATATTTTGAGAAAATTACAGTGTTTTTTGACCTTGCATGCATTTAAACCTGTTGTCCGGGACTTATAAATAGTGATAGGATGCTTAAAATTGTTATGTTACTGGCACTTTAACTCCACTGAATGCTAGTTATTCCTTATTAAACAAAGAATGAAGAGTCTTTGAACTTCAGTCAATTCGTTTTTTCGTTTATAAACCAAAAACAGAAGTCACGTGGTCTATTCCTATAAAGCGAAAATAAAATCGGTAACACTTTCAAAATAAAAGTCACTATAGTTAGGTGATTGTAGGCTAAAACTGAACTATATATAATGTATTTAGTACAACTAAAGTAGCACTGGGTGTGAAAAAACACTTTAGTAAACTGAAATAAAAATTAAACATTTGTAAGAGAATTGGTGACTTGAGATTAAGTGCACTCATTTTATATGTAGTTTAGGATAGCAGGTAGCCTATTTATTTATAAGTTTCTATTATTTAATTCACATTTTAGTTTTGTAACATTAGCCCTTCTTGCTTTGTGGAAGCTCAACCAGCAGAGGTCACTCTATCCCCTTCTGTTTGAAGGGTGTGCAGAACTTCACCTGCCTTCCAGCTCCAGCACTATAGCTGCTAAAAACTCTCAGTTTTTTTATTCTATTACATTGACTACGCCAAAAGATAAGATATTAGATACACAAATTACTAGATTCACTGTTTAGAGTTACGTGAAGTGCAGCATTGAGGTCATCTGCTGTTACCCGCTGTGTAAATACATCAAGAACAGCATATTTACACATTCAATGACATTTAAACAAAAGTTTTTATTACAGGACATATGTAATATGACATTGAAGTAAATGATTGCGTGAGTACCGCACGCGTGAGATAATTAGCATAAAGTTATAGTAAATGTAGCCTATATAGTTATAATGTGAACGTGCCTAAGACTTTTCTCAGTAAGAACTGAGAAACAAAATAGAAAAATGTAGCCAATTCCTAGTTTTTTTTTTCATTTTATAAATGGAAATGATAAATGAAAATACAACTGGTTGATCGTTTCCGTTTTTTCATTTTAAAACGGATATGGAATGGATGGGAGATACCCAGGGGCACGTTCAAGCTCACACCGGTGCGCAACGTTTTGCTGCGTTTTCCAGGTTGAACAACATGTTTCCTAGAAACGGTGTGCAATGGCGTGCAACAGGTTTTAGATGCATTTTCTCTTGTTTGGTGGGTGTGTCAGTGTTGAGATCTATTAATTGTATGCTCTCATTTGTATTTGTATATGTATTTGTATTTTTGTTTATTTTCTCTGTTTGGGACAGGCAACCCAGTCACACTGCGAGATGTCATGTGACCTAATTAATGACTGAGTGAAATCAGGTGTTTCTTTTGTTTTAATAAAAATGCGCCAGTCAGAACGACTGCATGGCTGATAGTGAAACGTATCTTCTTGTCTTATTTGAACGTATCTGTTAACAGGTTATGGGCCCAGAGCAGAGTTAAAGTAGAAACGTTTGAGTGTTAAGACGCCGGGTAAAAGTCGCGACGGATAGCGTGTACCTGATTCTTTTAACATGAAAAGAAGAGAAAAAGAAACCGTGACGAGCCGCTGGTCCCAATGATGAGAAAAACTACGAGCTATGGGAGACAAAGTTTTTGGGTCATCTTTATTTACAAGGACTGAAAGAGACTATTTTAAGCGAGTCTTTTGAGGAAGACGAGGAAGATACGGCGAAAAACGCCGAAGCCTATGCAGAGCTAATACAGTTCCTGGATGACAAAAGTTTGTCGCTGGTTATGAGGGAAGCAGCAAACGATGGAAGAGCAGCATTGAAGATTCTTCGGGAATATTATGCTGGCAAAGGAAAGCCCAGAGTGATTAGCTTATACACAGAGCTAACGTCATTGCAAAAGTCGCCCAGTGAGTGTGTTACTGATTATGTCATCAGGGCTGAGACCGCAATCACCGCTTTGAGGAACGCAGGTGAGAATCTGAGTGATGGACTTTTAATAGCAATGGTTCTGAAAGGACTTCCAGAGACATTTAAGCCATTTGCCATTCATGTTAGCCAGAGAGATGATTAATTGAGTTTTGCAGAATTTAAGACGAGGCTTCGAAGTTATGAAGACATGGAAAATATGCGGACAACCGTATCCGAGGACAATGTTATGTAAGCTGGTGCGCAGCCTGGAAGAAAAACCGATTTTGTGGGTACAGCTGTTTGTGGTGCTGGTACAAACATTGTTTGTTACAAGTGTGGTACAAGAGGCCACAAAGCAAGAACATGTCAGCTTAAACAGTGGTGCAGTCAGTGTAAAAGTAACAGTCACCGCGACGCAACGTGCAGACGGGGAAGGCAGCGGGGACAATGCACAAAAAGTTTCCGCAGAGCCAAGTGACAAGGAGTATGCTTTTCGGGCAAGCGACGCTGAGATGCGGGTACAAACTACCAAGAGGAAAGGCCTAATGGTGGATGCAGGTGCAACTTCCCACATCATCACGGACATCGAGAAGTTTCAGAGGTTTGACAGAGGAGCGGTTTTCAGGCCAACACACATTGCTTGGAATTGGCTGACGGCACTCGGTGTAACGGGGTCGCAAAGCAAAGAGGAGACGCGGAGGTATATTTGATTGACTACACGGGACGACGCGTCAAAGCGATGCTGAGAAACGCGCTGTACATCCCAGCATATCCACAGGACATTTTCTCTGTTTGGGACAGGCAACCCAGTCACACTGCGAGATGTCATGTGACTTAATTAATGACTAAGTGAAATCATTACTAATGTCGGCCCAATCAGCGGCAAGATGTATAAAACCACGCCGTAGTAAAGAGACAGATCGCTCAATGGGTTCAAGTTGGAATGTTGTCTTTCATTCTGGACGGTAAGGTCAGTGACTGTAACATTGAGGGTATTTTACAATATTAAACACACATTTAATGATTTCATCAGACTTCAGATTTTAAAAAGAACACAAAGAATGGCCTCTCAGCTACCGTAGTTGCAACTCTTGCGTCATCACAACAGGGTGTTCACAGTTCAACACATCATCTGTTTCTGTTTAATAAACGTTGTGCAACGGGGATGAACCCAGCTCAGATTTTCCACTGACCCTGCAGGCACCATCTCGTGATCATCCACCATCGAGACTTTTGTTAAAGAGTTACTAAGGTAAAATTAAAACAGCTTTTATAATGTTTAGTTTGACAATTAAGCTGAAGTTGACAATTAAAATTTTCCTAAAGGTTTAGCTCACTGACCATTTACTGATAACTAGATATATTTGGGGAGGTTGCTAGTGCTAGATATTTTTTTCACAATGGCTATGTTAACATGCACAAAAATTTGTAAATCTGACTAAATCTGTCGCATCGCTCAGCATTTGCATAAAATAGCCTGCTTGTCTATTTTGGCCCCGCCTTCCTCGCGCAGCGGCGAGCTCGTCGCTTGTCGCTGGCAAACGGCCACTTCCATTGAAAATGAATGGTAGCCTGTCGCTCTGTCTCTGTCGCTTGTAACTAATGTGACTGGCGGGTTACTCTGTATAAAAGTCAAAACTGAGTTGGAGTTGTTTTTAAGAAGTTTTCCGATATAGGTGATAAAAACACACTTTTCAAAAGTCACAACACTATTTTATTGCTTTAAGTAGCCTAATGTTTTAAAAGTATAAACAAACGCTGCAGAATTTAGTACAGCGCGTGACCCCATTAATGCTGTTGTTGTTGCGTGTTTCTGTGACGAGATTCATAAATATAATACATGAACTTGGAGCGCAAATGTTCTGCGCATGTGCACAACGTATTTTTGCATCCGATTGAGAAAGTCACAGTCAAACTAACATTGTGTTTTTTTATCAATAAGAAAAGTTCTTGTTTAATGTTTTGTAGCTGGTATATGTGAGTTTCTACAAAGAGAAATCATGAACTTCAGACTCTCATCACTGATCCTGCTGTTACACATTCAAGGTATGAAACACAGTTTTGTGTTATACTGAAATACTTCAATTTATTATATATTTGTTAAAAGTATGTCAGATTTTAAACTAGTTCCCAGGGGCGGAGCGGGGGGGTGGCTTATGGGGATCAAGCCCCGAATGTTTTGTCAAAAGCCCCGAATCTTTTCAGATCTGTAAAATGAATTCATCCAGGACGCTAGGTGGCGGCACTCAGCTTTAATTAAAACTATTTTTGTCTCAATATACTCCAACTACTGCTTATTAATACTAAAGTAGTTGTTAATTTTAAGTATTTGTATAAATGGGGAGGGTTAAGGATGTAGAATAAGGTTTTGCAGAATCAGGCATTAATATGTGTTATTTAAGTAGGCCTACTAAAAAACAGTCAACATCTCAGTAATATTAATGCTAATAATCAACCAGTTAATAGTTAGAATTGTAAACTAAAACCATGTTTAATCCACTATTTATTATAGTATACATAATTGTTATACAGTCCATAGACAGTATTTAGTTACATCAGAAGTAACTGTAATTCGATTACAAGAAAAATAAGAGTAATCCCTTACATTAATTTTTCAAGTTATTAAATTACAGTAACAAATTACTTAGTAACTAGTTACACCCAACACTGGACAATACAGAGAACACTTAGATTAAAAAATAGTTTATAAAGCTGCCGTAAATGGAGAAAAAATATCAACAGGGGACCAAGCTTTGAAACCCCTAGATTTGGGCTAAGCCCCCAATGTCTACAATGTCTGGCTCCGCCCCTGACTTAGTCTAATTTAATTTACATCGCTGTGCTCCAAAGGCTGGATTTTCCATTTGGATCAGTCTCTAAAATGTTTAAAGTGAGTTTGTATATTTAAAACTGAACTTAGAGATTTGTGTTTGAGAACAAAACTGATGAATCTGGGTTCATATCCTTATAGGACTGTCTGAATCTCTCATCTCACTCTGTCATTTTAATGACGTTACATACAGTAAACTACAAATATTAATAATGTTACCGTTTCTTTTCAGGGTTCCTAACATTGGATAACTTTAATGTAACCTGTGATGAACTGAATATTTGTGCTGTTAGGGGGACACTAATGAGTGTGAACTGCGATTACTCAAACATCAACATCAAAACTGTGTTCTGGTTCAGTCAGAAACAGAGAACAAACTGGAGAAACAAAGATGAACCTGAAGATTTGACTTTAGATTCAGATTACTCAGGACGAATTGGTCAGTGGATCAGTGAAGATTACTCACGACTCTCAATAGATGATCTGAGAGAGAGAGACAGTGGAGAATATCAGCTCATGTTCATTATGAAGGATGGAGTTAAACATCTCAGCTCAGTCACAGTCAATCTAACAGTTTCAGGTACATTTACATTCTCATCAGTCCAGTTAAACTCTTTTTCATTTCTCATCTAATGTAAGGTTTTGATTATTTAGTTTTACAGGTAAAGATGAATCCTGAAGGACAGCGAGTAAAACTGAGCTGTGATTCCTCCTGCCCAAAAACATCAGAATATAATTACCTCTGGTACAAGAATGGACAACATTTAACAAATAACCAAAGCATATTTGTATCATCCAGTGGAAACACTGACAGTTATTACTGCACTAATTATAAAATGGAGCCCTCTTCATCTGTGTGTGAGTCTGACATTTATAAAATATTTAAATAAAAATGGAAGAACAAACGTTGCAGTTTTCTTGTTGATTCATGTACAGTGTGGGTGTGTTTGTGGTTGATTGTGGGTGTTGCAGCAGTGTTTTGTGGCTCTTTCGGGTCTTTCTAACAGTGGATGTTGGGGTGTGACTTACACCTCTATGAGTGTTTGTGCTTTAGTGGGATCAACAGTAGATATTCACTCTTCATACTCACATCCCACTGGATATACAGTAGAGAAAACATACTGGGGTTATCATAATTTTCTTCGTGGGGATTTCAGAGATCTGCGTGAGGTTGATAAGTTTGCTGGTCGTGTGGAGTTTGTGGGAAACACACTGAAAATCAAAGACGTCAACACGAGTGACACTGGATTATATCAGTTCAGGTTCATCACTAACACATCAGATGAAGTTTCTTGTTCTTCTGGAGTCTATCTTATTGTTACAGGTAACTGCTCATAATAAACTCTCTGTGCAGCACTCATTATACTGAATAATTATAGCTGATATCGCTGGAGTCTGATATCAACACGACTGTGATAAGAGGTTTAGGTAATGCTTTACCAAATGAGCTGAATCAAAAATATGAGGCCCAACTTTGAAAGTAATTGACGTGAACTCTGTTTTATGAAATCTCAGGTACACGAGTGAGAAGCAGCCCAAGCCCTGTGATAGATGGAGAAAAAGTGATATTAAGCTGTTTAACCAAATGCACTCTGGATAACAAACATACTTACATCTGGTATAAGAATGGACAACAGGTAACAGATGGATTGAGATTATTAAACAAGCTGTACCTGGACTCAATCAACAGTGAGGAGCTACAAGAGTATTCCTGTACTGTAAGAGGTAACACAACATCTCATCATACATCTGATGAAATTATATAAGATATAGTTTCAGTCCTTGATGCTGATTAGTTTATTTACAGCTATTACATCATCACTGACAGGCCCGGTACTAGGCTTGCTGGACTGGGGGGGGCATGTCTTATAATAAAAGGCAATTTATATGTCATTTTGCACGTTCAAATTTTAAAAGTAGATGCAATTAGATTAATGATTTATAATGTTATAATGATTACACTAGTTTGACACATTTAGTCATAGTTAATGAAATCAGACAAGCAGGTGATATAAATATAAAGCTGTACATATATTTTATTAATGTTTATACTGCATTTAATCTATTATTTCACTTATAGATAAATTAAAGCCATTCTTATACCTGTGGTGTGATCAAGAATAATGTTGTATGCCTGTACACTAGGGGGAGTAGAGGAGCTTTCCAGGACTTTGGGGCAGGGCAATAAAAAGTGTGTATGCTATGTCGTTGTGCGCTGCTGCTTCTTTATAAGATATACAAAGAACCCAAACACGACAATACCTACCCTACCCAACATATACCTTTATTCTAAATAAACACTTGTTAGGAACTTTATTTCCACTTCTCAAACATTTTCTTCATTTAAAATAATGTATTTTCAATGTGATATATGTGATAAGCTGTATTGTCATTAATTCCTGACCCTATTATACATGCTTCTGCAGCAACCTCAAATATCACAACAAAGCACAATGCTTAAAATAATATATTGTTGCATCATGTAAGCAATTTGACATGCATGAAGGTTATCCTGTTTGCCTATAACAGCACCAGACAAAAGCACAAGGCCTAAAATACTGTAAGTGTGATTTGCGACGAGACCAAAGATAAATCACACTGCTTTGTTCATAACACAGCAAATTAGATATTATAATACAACGCAACATTATAAAATACAACGTTTTACCTTACGATGACCTTGCGGAGTGAAAGCTCCTCCTGAACATAAATGTCTGTATATTAAAAAAAAAAGTCTGTAGATTTTTGCGTGTGAATTTTTTCTCAAACGCGAGCTGAATGAGCTGATGAATGACGATGACAAAACCGCTAAAATTTGTTTTTTAAAACTGCACGCGATGCATGGCAGGGGCGTCCTCTTCCCTGAGGCAGGCCTAAACCTGGCCGCATACCACATGGCTTTGCTGCAGGGTCTTCAGCTGGGGACCACCACTCATTAACGTTTCACCCCTTGACCCAGTACGTCTCCTGGTGGCGGGGCGGTGACCAGGGACGTCTCCCTGACACCCCCTGCAGCAAAGCCTAATTGACTCCCCAAGCCTTGTCTCGTCGTCTCAGCCAGAGCCAGTGGCTTGCTTTCTCTGCTTCCTCAGAGAGCTCCTTAGTGGATCTACTCAGTATGGTTCCTCGTTGTCCCAGGTCCCTGAGCAGGCATGATGTTGATCTGCCCACAAAGCCTCTGACTCCCACTTCCACCGGGTACAACCTCACACTCCATCCGCTTTCTCTACACTCCGCGACCAAGTCTGTGTACTTTGCCTTCTTTCTCTCATATGCAGCTTCCAGTCCCTCCTCCCATGGCACTGTCAGCTCGATCAGTATCACTGACTTTACAGCTACAGACCACAGCACCACATCTGGTCTTAATTTGGTGCTGCATATCTCCTGTGGGAAATGGAGATGCCTTCCCAGATCTACTTCCATCTTCCACTCCGCTGGTATGCTTTGCGGATTCACCCTGCCTGAGGAAGTGGATCCTGGATCGGCTCTGTGTTGGACTTTGCTGGTTTGCCTCCTGCCAACATTTCTCCAGCACCTCTGCCAACTTCCTGAGCACTTGGTTGTGCCGCCATCTAAGCCGACCTTGTATTAGCGCTGTTTTACAGCCTGATAGAACATGCTGGAGTGAGGCGTTGATAGTCCCACAGAGATCGCAGGATTGTTCTGTTCCAAGCCATTGATGGAGGTTTTTTGGGCACGGGAGGGTGTCGTATGTTGCCCTGATGAGGAAACTGAGCCGAGCCTGTGGCAGTTTCCAGAACTCTGCCCAGCTGATTGCTCGGCTCGCGATGCCCTCCCACGTTTTCCATCGCCCCTGCTGCCCCTGTGTCACAGACCTTACTCTGAGCTCCTCCTGCTCAATCCTGGTGACCTCTACTACCACTAGGTCCTTCCTCTCCTTCCTACTTGCCTTGGACCATAGAATTGGTGGCTCGCTCCATCCAAGGCCTGCCTGCCCTGTCTGGACCATGCCCACAATTTGCTGATGTTGTAATCTTCCAATCACCTTCTGCACCTCCTCCTTTGCCCTCCATTTCCTTCCAGTCTCAACTCTGGCATTTGCATCAGCCACTGTCCTGTCGGTGGAGTCCCTTAATTCCATCACCAGCCTTGCCTTCTCCTGCCTATAGCCCCAGGTAATGGATTTTAAGGGTAACTGAAGTGCATTACATCCATACAGACCAGCAGCCGAAAAGCATTGGGGTAGGCCGAGCCATTTGCGGATGAAGGAATTGGCTTTTGCCTCCATCCGGCTTACTGCTGATGAGGTAACTTCACACAGCTTCAGAGGCCACATCACTCTTGGGTACAGGGTGAAGTGATAACACCACACCTTGTACTTTCCAAGTAACTGGCTAGCGTCGATCCTAGACAGGCCTTCAAGCAGCTGCTGAAGGATGATTTTCCCCATATCTTTGTCCCCATATCTTTGTCTGTAATATCACTACGCCTGCTGCAGCCATGTTAAAGCAGCAAATTTCTTGATTATTACTCCAGAATGAGAGTATAGTCCTAGCCATATCTGCCTAGAAAATCACAACTTTTAATTTAACTACAGAAGAGTCAAGTTTTAAATAGGAAAAATATTGAAAGTCTTTGGTTATTTTTGTCTAAATTATGCTAAAAGTGGTCCTGCCGGACCCGGAGATTAGCTGAATGGTTTCGAAGAGGTAAAAATCAAATGTTTAACTCTAAAGTGGAGTGTTCCATTAAGTCTGAGAGGTTTTGCATGTTGTTGATGAGTCGCTTAAACAGCAACATCACAGGATAATAAGTGAACAGTGTCCCAATGTCAAGTGAGCTAGAGCCCTTACCAGTGTTCGAACCTGCATACACGATATACTGATTCACAACCTCAGGAGCTAGGGAATAGATTGAGACACAGGGTATGACCTGAAGACAGGACCATGACAATGTATTAATCAACGCAACATGTCGCTTAAAGTTAAATATGTTTTACTGTGTAAACTTGACGTGAGAGCACTGCTGAGCTTAAAGGAATAGTCTACTCATTTTCAATATTAAAATATGTTATTACCTTAACTAAGAATTGTTGATACATCCCTCTATCAAAGGAACTATATTTTATGGCGTAATAGCACTTTTGGAAGTACTTCGACTCGCCTGAAAAGTCCGCTCCCCTTCTCACTCTCATAATGGGAGAGGTAGGGTGTTACTGCGCCGAGTCGAAGTACTCCCAAAAGTGCTATTACGCCATAAAATGTAGCTCCTCTTTTAAATCTGCTTAGAAAAGCGCTACGTTTTTTTTACCACCAAACTTGCTCGTATAACTACCCGTCTTAAATAGGAAAAATGTTGATGTGTTTGGTCACTTCTAACTTTATCTCTAAATGGTACCATTGAATGAATGGGGCTATCGAAGCGTCGCGGCGCGCTCCGGCGCTTGCGTGCGCGCACACAGATGATGGAGGGATGTATCAACAATTCTTAGTTAAGGTAATAATATATTTTAATATTGAAAATGAGTAGACTATTCCTTTAATATTGCAATAGTCATAATGAATATCCAGGGCTCTATTTTAATGATCTAAAAATATTTTAATGATCTAATTCATAGATATGTAAAAACGCTTTATTGTCTCGCCCACGCTGCTGGTCAATTGAGTGGAACGTCCGCATTTGGCGGCCATCTTACTACAGGCAGCTCGCTCACTCGTAGCATTGAGTTTTAATGGTGCAGGTACTTTTAAAAGACCATAACTTGCTCAATCTTCTACCGATTTTCAAATGGTTTGGTTTGTTATAAACGTCAAAGGTGTACCTCTGCATACTTATAAAAAAAACCATGAAACATGTTAAAGCATCCAGAATTATAGCCATGTTAATAACGTTTGAAATAAACCAAACCGTTTGAAAATTGGCAGAGAATTGAGCAAGTTATGGTCTTTTAAAAGTACCTGCACCATTAAAACAAATGCTACAAGCGAGCTCCCCGTGGTAAGATGATGACATTAGAGACTCCGCCGTAACACATCTAGCCTTTATACATATAGGCTAGATGTGTTACGGAAAGTAGGGACACAAGTCGGATCTGGGCCATTTTGAGGTATTCTTAAGTTAATTCTGAAAGTGCAGTTTCTAAGCTTTCCAACGATGTGTAACACATGGAAATCTGATACGATTTGGAGAAGTTGTGGCCATTTGAACATAGGAACTCAAAAACACTCAAACCGAGAAAATCGAGACGAAAGGGACTCTACCTGCCCCCTGTAAAGCCGTTTTGAGATACAGATTTTCTAGCATCATATGTAGTATTTTGTGACAGAAGTCTGGATGACAACATCCAAAAATAAGCAGGACTTTTTACCTTTGTGTAGATCACAAGTGAAATCCAATCGGTTTCAGATGTGTGAATCATCCAATGAACATTTTGTCCACAAATGGGTATAATCCGTGAAATATAGATTTATATAGTCTATTGTTTACATCAGATTTCGCATGAACGTCTGGTAATACAATATAATATACAATCTGACGACTGTTTACATCGTAACATGTAAGGGTATATGAGTTTACATTTCGGTAATTTACATTCCGTTAAACACATGAACCCGCCTTCAAAGTTTGTATTTAAAATAGGGAGGTAGTATAATAGATAATCCAAACAGCGCCGTTGAAACCGTGAAGTCCTTTAGGGATGTAACCAATCGCTCACTCGTTCCTCCATCAGCCAATGACTTCATGGAAAAAATGGATAGACAAAACATGTAGCCAATTATATAATGAATTCAACGATCTCTGTGTAACTTGTGTGTTTGACTTCATGCTGCGCTGCAAGAACTGACAGAGAGATGACGTCAAAGTACCGCGAGAGCGAGTCGAAATTAAACTACTTTGTAAGATTTCTTGAAGAGCTCTCGCGGTATTTTGACGTCATCCGACTGCGGCCCCGCATAAAGTCAGGCTGACGAATGACGCGGCTGTCTGTTATTTGTTCCGCCCCAGCTTCTTTTATTTTTCTTTTGTTTTGTGCGCCTGAGCTTCGTTTACAGTCTGGGGAGATGCACGCTATAAGTTTGAAAAAAAAAACTTGGCAAACATGTCTGAGGAACAGGGCAGCCGCGTCACTGGCCCTGTCCCAAATGGCGCACTTCATGTGGACTTTCGGTCTCGTGGCCTTAAATTGCGCGTTCTCGCTTAGTCCACGAGTCCGTAGGGTGTCCCATCTGTCATTTTTACGCTTTGAAGTGTGCTCATCAGCGCCTCCTTTGCCCCCTTGATGCGGTCTTCAGCGAAGCCCGCACTGCAGCAGGCTTCGCGCACTTTACCAACCCAGAAGTCCTTGCATAAAGTATAAAAATCAATGTTAACAGACAGGGTAATTTAACCTAATGTGAGGCCCCGGGGCTAAGATGTTTTGTAGGCCCCCCTTCCCCTCGATTTATAGTCTCTTTTTTAAGTGTAATATCTAGGTAATCTACATCACAAAATGCATTAGTTTCTTTCGAGACATACAACAGTGAGTTTTCCCTCTTTGGGCCAGAAAACACCATAATATTGTTATTAACATATCACTGAGCCCACTTGAGTATAAACACAAGACACTTTATTTAACAACCACACACAGCAACTTGTGGTGATAATAAAACCAAAATGTGTGAAAGTTTATATGTTTATAAGCTTTATGTTTATATAGTTTTTGGAATATAATTTGCAGAAAATTGCCACTCACTAACTAAATGCTCACCACAGTTTTAAACATATAATAAGTTAAAGTTAGTTTTAAAGTGAAAATGCATTAATGATAACAAAAGATAAGTCTTTATAGACAGAATCTTGTCAAATGCATTAATGATAACAAAAGATAAGTCTTTATAGACAGAATCTTGTTTTTTAATCAGTAATTTATTTTGTAAGCTATTGAAGATATAGTATGCATTGTATTTAGTATTTATGCATACATAAGCATGTAAAACGACCAAGTATGAATATGCACAAGACAGACAGGGAACATACCTGTATATAAGATCTTTAGATAATGAGATTATAATGGTGCTATCAGGGGATGATCATTTGAGATGGTTTTGTCGCTCTTTACTTTAGACTTGCACCTTTACCGTTGCGTCTCTTTCTCGTCTTTCTACCAACAGATGTGTGTACTGTGAGCTGACGTCGGGTCAAACTACATCGCTCCAGCTGCGCACGCGTCACTGATATAAACGCGAGTGAACTTAAACTTTATAACAACTAACAGCATTATGTGCGGGAACTCCTTTCTTAATTTAGCGGCACAGTTTCTTGTGCACGGTGGGAAAGACTTCTGCATGCCAGAGACTCAGCTGAACCAGCACAGAGAGCGAACGAGCAAGCGCGCGCACGAAAGAGAGAGAGACCTGCATCACTAGTATTATGAAATTTCAGAAATTACTCTTTCATTTGTTGGTGGATTATTTCCCGTTTCTCTGTCACACTCAGTCTAACGTGCAGGAATGTCAAGTTGACAACGCGCACTTAATTACATTACGCGGAATAAATTTTTTTACGTCTGACATTTTATTTCACGTTAAGTTACAACGGACCAATCAGCAGCCATGTAACGTGCAATTAGAGTGATTGACAGAAAACCCGACAAGTTACAAAACAAAATGACATTTTCAGCTCGTCATGAACGCAAACTTTGGAGGCCCTTGAACTTGGGAGTTCATTAAGCCCGTGCATTAAGGCGGCCTTGTTAACAGATCTCAACTAACAGATTCTGCAATAAAATGAAAATCACAAATTTTGAAAAAAACACGTTTCTCATTTTCTCGGAACTTGTGCTGCCGACTTGTGTTACTGGTTTCTGTGACGGGTCACATATTTTAATGAACTTATTATTGATTAATGATCTTGCCTAAAGCGCACAGTCTAAAAGGCGTTTCCAAATCCAATTTTGCTAATTTAACGATGGGAAAATTTGTGTTTGCGCCAAGCGCACAGTAAAAAAGGGTTGTTCCTATTCCGGTAATGAGTAATGGGTGTGTTTTAGGCGTAACGTGCAATAAACCTGTGAGAGTCTCAGCTCTCATCCCCTTTAAAAGCCAGTTGCGCTGGCGCCATGCCGATTTCCTATTTTGATGACGGAATTATAAACTGAAAAACTAAGATGAAGAAGAAGACCACCAGTTTAACATTGATGTAAAAAATTGCGTTGTTTTTATTTGTATTGAATTGATATTTTTTGTATTAAAACCTTTAAAAGACATTTACTTTCATGTGTTTAACGTGTCGTGTATAAATGCGATCCATTCATTCATCAATAAACAGCTTTCCCATCATTGTCGCGGTTAAATAAATGTTATAATAAAGATACAGTGCGCATGTGTTATGATTATTTAACATGTTCTTATGCACCAGGTATCACACACCAGATGTGCACGTTAAATAGCGCAAGCTTAGTCAGACAGAGTTTACTTCAAAATGCTATATTTCCAAACGACAGCCACGCACTGCCTCTTTGGCTATATCTAACAATTATGCAATTAAAACGGAGCAGAGATGAGAAGAGAATGGATAAAATAGCCCTGGCCACAAATGCAGCAAGATGCTACAAAATTACAGAAATGTTCAAGCAAGCAGGTCTGTCAAAATTACAAGTACAAGAACACATCTTGGTTAGTTATTGCCTAATAAGTCCAATAAGTCACTGGCGCAGCTTCTGCAGGTTTCAAAGTCAGGTGCCGGTGTGCCGTGTTGTTTTGTGTACTATCATTACTGGCGAAGAAAAGGAAACACAATCAAGGTGGAATTATTATTTTTGAACGCAAGCTGTACTTTATGGGGCGGTTTCCCAGACCAGAATTAGCTTAATCCAGGACTAGGCCTTAGTTTAATTAGGAAATATAACTAGTTTTAACAAACATGCCTTACTAAAAACATTACCTGTGTGCATTTTGAGGTAAAACAAAGGGCACTGATGTATTTTAAGATATGTAAGTGATGAAAGTTGTTTTCAATTTGGAGAGCTCTTAAAAGTGTTTAAGTCTAGGACTAGTCTAATCCCTGTCCGGGAAACTGCCCCTAAATGTACTAACACAACCAAAAGTGAAAGTGTTTTAGCGCTGTCAGTGGCACTGAACAGCATAGCGAATCACTCAGAACTTTTGTGTTATTTTGAAAATAAGCACACAGCTGTCATGATGGTTATTTGTTGAGTAGCGCTGTGATAACGGCTGCAGTGAGACTGAAATCTGAGAATCACAGAAAAGTCAAATTCTGAATATTCTGCCTTTTCTGAATATAACTCATTTTTTCAGATCCAATGGACAAAACAAATGAAGCAGTGGACAGCTCAGTGTTTCTCTCTCTGTTGGTGTTTCTGCCTCAGTTTCTCATCATTGAAGCTCTGTGGATGTGGTAAGAAAACATATCAAGTAAAACTCAAAACTTCATAACATACAGTGAATATTTTGATATGAATTCAGATTTCAAGTGTATGAATTTTGATACCACAGCTTTTTCATCAGCATGAGTAAACTGAGTACATCTAAAAACAAAACTGATGAAAAAAACCAAAAAGAGATGAGAAATACTTTATAATTTTCTGTAATACAATAAACTAATGGTCAGATTTTATAACAATATCTCTTTCTGTGTGTTTGTCATTGTTAGATGTTGCAGGTCTGTGAGTAGATCAGCTGTCTGTCCATCAGAATACTGGAGTGATGTCACAACTCTCTTTATGACATCATCACCTAGCAACAGTCTCTCAGCAGTGACATCAGTGATGCAGTGATGTCATATACAGTAACATATTAATGACAATTCAGTGTAAATAATCTAATGTTCAAATAGATGAATTATTCATTGAAGTATTGAGTTTATCATTCAACAGTCTTGTGTCAGTGTCAGATCAACTGTAACATCACAATGAATAAATCCTGTAAAAACTTTGCTATAGTGCATCTTTATGTAGATGATACTGTGATCTACTTTCATCTTCACTATAAGTCAGGCTGTTATTCAACTCAATGCTGTTTTAGTTAGGTTAGGATTTTATTACAGGGATATTACATAATGGGAAAGTTTAAAGCACTTATACTTAAAAAGAAGTTTATCTGTTTTTAGGGTGTTTTATTGCTATTCTCAAGCTGGATTTTGTATAAATACATTTACATAACATTTAAGTGCTTACAAATAGTTTTGAAAGTCGTTTATATTAGTGAACTTTGTTCTCTATTTTTATTGTTTTATGTAATTTCATCTTTGTGTAATAATGTGTCTTCTCTGCAAGGTCTCCCTCAAAAAGAGTTGAGAGACTTAGTTAAATAAAGATGAAATAAAAGTACACATAAAACGTTAATTTTGATTGGTCATTTACTGTTTTAACAGGAGAGTTTATTTAATCATAAAAGTGCTGTCATCATTTCCTCACCCTCATGTTGATCTAAACCTGTATGAGTTTCTTTATTCTGTTGAACACATGAGGGTTTTTAATGATAAAACCACACAGTTGACAGCAGAGGTGGACAATAACTTATTGGTGGACAGAAACTTGAGTCTGTACACAAGAGAAAAAAGTCATTGAGTAAAAAAGTAGTAATTTGAGTAAGAGAATTGTAATTTCTTTTCTGTAACGTGATTGTTTTTTAGCAGGAGACAAACAGTCTATCAGTAATAATCTTGTAGGGTCATGTGTCATAAAGTTTTGATTTTTTTTAACCAACTGGCTTCATTCACAACAAAATGGATGAAGGTCGATCCTGAGTGCAGTGATCGCATCCATGGCCGTACTTAAAGAGTATGAAGTATGAATAATGGTCAAGTGAATGATTTTTGTATGTATTTGCTCACCTATTTCAGGCAAAATCAACATCAATGCGCAGAGGATTCACACATTACAATAAAGAAAATATTAAGATGCAGTAATTTTTTGAAACATCACGCTAACCGTGTGCATGTCTGTGTTTAGTTGACTTCTTCATTTAGGTTAGATGTAATCAGTTCACCCAACACAGCCGAGTCAACTGCCTCTAGTGGACAAAAACAACACTGCACCAAATATACAAGAGTCTCTCTGTGGTGTACAGATCAAAATGATTTCCAAAGTGAATTCACTAAATAACACAAAACAAAGTCATGTTTAATTTAAAGGAGTCACATCAACTTGAAAATTCTGTCTACATTGTTGAACTTTCACAGTTTATTAAATAATGTTCCCAAAACTGTCACTGGGCCAGTACTCTTTATAAAGACCCCATTTAGGTACAGATATGTGGTGTCAGTATGTACCTCGAGGTATTAATATGAACTCTTTATGTGCACAGGTTTACTTTTTAAAAGGGTACCGCCCCAGTGACATCTAGAGATCATTTATAACATTTGTTTCTGACAGTGTATGGATTATATTATTACTGGGAAACATGAAGACATGATACACTGCTGTAAATCTACCACATAAAGACTTCAAGTTTATTCCAGGAGAGGGCGACACACAACAGAGTCTAATGTACTACAACATACACAAAACAATGAGTCCTCAGTAACAGACTCTTAGAGTTTAGATTGACAAAATTATAAAAGGAGGAAACTAACTTCGAATTTTAATTGTAAATTACGTCAATATTAATTGACATTCCTGTACATTTTACACCTATTTACTGTATAGCACTCAGTATAATACTGCAAAATATTTATAAAGTAAATAACTGTAATTTACATTGCATTATGGGAATTTTCTGTGACATCAAACATCATATACCAAGCCAGCTATAACAATCACATCATGATAGATCTGCAGGAGAATGAGATTAAAGGCCAGGATGATAAACATCAATGTTTGGTTTGCAGGTTCTTTTGGCTCTACACAGACCGCTTGATGTCAAATTACAAAAGTGATTCAAAGGAAACTTCTCAATGTGATTTCTTGAATCGCTTCACATCTAATGTCACAAAACGGTGTTACGCATCCTCACTCTTTTTAAACTGGGTATACAGAAATCCTTCACTTTTCTAGTGGGTATATTTTTAAATTAAGCAGCAAAATAAATGTACCATATAATAATTTGCAAGGTAACAACTGTAAAGAAATACAGCTACAATGCCGAGTACAATATGTGTATGTTCTCCTTTAAAGGCGGAGTCCACGATGTTTGAAAAACGCGTTGGAAAAGGAGACGGGCCGACTACCAAAACACACTTATAGCCAATCAAATCAAATCAAATGCCGGTTTGCGTATGTGTGGGGCGGGTCTATCAACAGAAGGTCCAGATTCTATTGGGGTAGGGGCGTGTTTGTTTAGGTGATTTCAAATATCAACATTGGCTTTCAAACATCATGGACTCCGCCTTTAAGAGCGTTCAGTCTGCCTCTGTGTCCCGCCCACTTCTGTGATTGACAGCCTACATGCTGCTGCTACCATAGAAGCTGTGTCCCAATTCAGGTGCTGCGACCTTCTAAGGACGTATTTTAAGACCGATTGCGTCACAGCAGCGCGACTTCAGGCTGGTAAGGCCGTCCCAATTCGAAGGATGCTTAGAATGAAGCCTCGAAATGCGTCCTCATTTCTCTGCGGTGTTAAGGATAGAACGAACGGATCCTTAACAGCCGAGGATATCCCAAGATTCATTGCGCGCCTGCAACAGCGGCTGGATATTCTAAAATAAACAATTAAAACCTTCATTAAATAAAAGTGTGTATTTATCAAAAAAAGTTTGTCACTGTTTTAGTATTATAAGTTATGTTTTGTGTTAATATTATTATTTTTTGATGCATATATTTCTAAGGTTGATTAATTTAATTTAATATACTGTTGAATAGTTTAATATACATCAACGTGTCATATTTTCTAAACTAAATTAATATTTTTCTGATTTCATATTTATTTTAATAAGTCAGAAACGTTTCCGCTATGTCCTGTTGACAGGCGTAGCAGGTGACGCCAATTAGCCAATTATGGTCGTCCGAAGGTAAGACCGTCTCATTTCAGTTCTCTTCGCGGACTTCTGAGGCTGCCACCTTGAAAGACCGAGTGCTCATATTTAAGGTCGCATGCTTAGAAGGTCGCAGCCCCTGAATTGGGACACAGCTAGAGACAGAGTGCAGTTATGCAAATTTGAAAACCACGCCCACCGGGGGGAACGCGATCCAACCGTCTCCATTGACTTTGTATTGCGAGAGGCCGCCTCCTTGTCATTTCTGGCTTATAACAAAAAACTGAATAATGCCTAAAAGCTGCTGTGTGACAATATGTACAGCTAACAAGCCAAAGAACCCAGAAATACGTTTTTATAAGCTGTCGAGCCGTAAAACCCAGCCTTTGAGAATAAAGTGGATCGCCGACTACGTTTCCCCCTAGTGGACGCAGTTCTACTATAGAAGTACTATGAAAAGTTGCCTGTATCCATTTCTGTGTCTTTAAACGCTCGTTTTTTGGGGTCGACAGCTTATAAAAACTTATTTACAGATTAAACTTAAAAACAGATTAATACCTAAAAGCTGCTGTGTGACAAGGTGTACATCTAACATCCCCAAAAAACCAAATACGTTTTTATAAGCTTTCAACTTCAAAAAAACGAGCGTTTAAAGACACAGAAATGGAAACAGGCAACTTTTCATAGTACTCCTATTAGTAAAACTGCGTCCAATAGGGGGAAACGTAGTCGGCGATCCACTTTATTCTCCTTAAAAGCTGGGTTTTACAACTCGACAGCTTATAAAAACTTATTTCTGGGTTCTTTGGCTTGTTAGCTGTACATATTGTCACACAGCAGCTTTTAGGCATTATTCAGTTTTTAGTTATAAGCCAGAAATGACAAGGAGGCGGCTTCTCGCAATACAAAGTCAATGGAGACAGTTGGATTCCTTTCCCCCCCGGTGGGCGTGGTTTTCAGGTTATGACGCGCTGCGCTCTGTCTCTATAGACATTATATACGTAGACACCTCGTAAACTGAGCTGCCTATTGGAGCTGACGTATCGGTCGGCCGCCATCTTGGATGGGTCTCCAGTGCGCTCCCTTGCATTCATTTCTAATGAGGAATAATCATAACTCCTCTAATTTTTACAGAATTTTCACACGGTTTGAGTTGTTATAAGCGGCAGAGATTTAGTTATGATACAGGACGCTGTCACACATTGAAAAATACTGCTTTCATGCTAAAATACTTTGTATTATGCTCTTTAAGTATGGCATATTGACAGAGGCAGACACTACTTAAGTGTTCTACTTTCTACATAAAAGTTAATTTTTTTTTAAGTATCTGTATTTTATCAGTGTTTTTCTTTGGAAAACTTATTTCCAAATCATATTATCATATTTTGTACTCCACTACATTTCATAATTTCAAGTTTTTGGTTTATATTTAAGTACATTAAACATCTACTTTTTTACTTTTACTTAAAAAGTACTTTAGAACACAATTTTAATGTAATTTTTACGTAATTATGTATTTTATGTATTAGGTATTAAATTAATTTTAATATGAATGAATTGAGAATGAATTGGCTGTGAGAATTTTCATTCCAAATAGCGGCCGCGCTACTGAAGCGCCATCTAGTGGCTGTTGCTAAAAACGAATCAGAGTTTCACCTCTTGTTCCTTCTATACTCTTTGCAGAGCTTTGGCGAATCTGTCACAACAAAACCCTCCCGTTTTATAGCAACTTCCCATTACCTCCTCATGCCTGTATCACTGGGAAACCTTCAAATGTCAAGAAAAAACAGCGAGAGATCATGAGAGAGAGTACCAGTTCCTGCTGAACATTGACATAATATTATAAATAATAACGTAAATAAATAACCAAAATTATTGTTCAATCTTACTTGTGAAATGTAATCCCATGTGATCTGGAATCAATATCGCGCCGGTTATTGCAACCGTAAACTACAAAAAATACGGCCATAGTATGGCTTTCTTTCCGTTAACTCCCACTGACTCTGGTGCTAGCGTACAGTGAGGAGACCCATCCAATATGGCGCCGACGCTTGATGCGTTCCAGCACGTCATGAGGTGTCTACGTATATAATGTCTATGGCTGCTACTACTACTGCAGCTTCACTACAGATACAGCTTCTCAAACTGTCTTTTTAAGCACATTGTGTATTTATTTATGTCAAACAATCTTGTAGGCAACCACTAAAGGAAGATATAGTGTTGTCAAGGTTCATCTGTCCATGCAAGTGGGTATTTTTTTCCAAGGCTATTTGATTATAGAATGAAAATAATATTTTCTCTGTAATTTACAGAAAACATAAATTTAAAACTAACTTCATAAGCTGGCTATAACCTCTACTAAGGTAAACATGAAGGTAAATGTAGTCACAATCTGTTGTTGCATCTGCTATTCTAAAAAGTTTGATGTTTGTCTGTGTTTTAAACTGTATTAAGAAATGTCTAGGGCGGTGTATGAAATAACTCCCTATACAATTCATTCACTATTCCCTACATTAGTTTATAAAATGAGTGTTTACAAAATTCTGTCAATCCGACGACGTTTAACACGATTAAAGGTTACGACGATACAGTGTACATGCACCCTAAACATTGCAATCTGATTTAAATGTTCGTTTACATTATTTAAAATCCGAACGGAAAGTCTGCGCAAGCGCACAGCCAGGGTTGCCAGACTCACGTTTCAAAACGATCCGACTGGACGTTCGAAACTAGCCCAAAAGCATCCCAATGACTATTCACAGCCCAAATACCAATAACTTATCAACGAAATCATTTAATCTTTAACCCGCAGAAAAACAACAACTGGTGGAAACAGTTTAAACAGTATCCCAAATCTAAACTCGAAAAAAGCAGAGGACTTGGCAACGCTACGCTCGCGACAGCATCTCTCGTTGGAGTTCACGCTTTTATACTCTGTATAAAAGTCAAAACTGAGTTGGAATTGTTCTTAAGAAGTTTTCCGATATAGGTAATGAAAACACACTTTTCAAAAGTCACAACGCTATTTTATTGCTTTAAGTAGCCTAATGTTTTAAAATCATAAACAAACGCTGCAGAATTTAGTACAGCGTGTGACTCCATTAATGCTGTTGTTGCGTGTTTCTGTGACGAGATTCATAAATATAATACGTGAACTTGGAGCGCAATGTTTTGCGCATGTGCACGACGTATTTTTGCATCCGATTGAGAAAGTCACAGTCGAACTAACATTGTGTTTTTATCAGCAATAAGAAAAGTTCTTCTTTAATGTTTTGTAGCTGGTATATGTGAGTTTCTACAAAGAGAAATCATGAACTTCAGACTCTCATCACTGATCCTGCTCTTACACATTCAAGGTATGAAACACAGTTTTGTTATTATACTGAAATACTTCAATTCATTATATATTTGTTAAAAGTATGTCAGATTTTAAACTAGTTTTGTCTCATTTAATTTACATCGCTGTACTCCAAAGGCTGGATTCTCCATTTGGATCAGTCTCTAAAATGTTTAAAGTGAGTTTGTGTATTTAAAACTGAAGAGATTTGTGTTTGAGAACAAAATTGATGAATCTGAGTTAATATCCTTACAGGACTGTCTGAATCTCTCATCTTGCTTTGTAATTTTAATGAAGTTAAATACAGATAATCTACAAATGAAGAGTTTCGTTGCAAAACGAGATAAATCCATTTTTTTAAAAAAACATGTTTATTATTATGTTATCATTTTATTATTTTTTTTTATTGTGCTACTTAGCTGTATTTTTTAAGTCATGAAGGTTTAAATCCAAACAAACCAGCTGCAGTTGAATTGAAATTAATTGGAATGCACAACCAAAAAACGAGATTTCTGAACAATTAAAAAAACGGTGGTTATCTCATTTTGCAACAAAACTCTTCAAATATTATTAATGTTACGGTTACGGTTACTTCTTCAGGGTCCCTAACATTGGATAACTTTAATGTAACCTGTGATAAACTGAATATTTGTGGTGCGAGGCGGACATGGATGAGTGTGAGGTGCGATTACTCAAACATCAACATCAAAACTGGGTTCTGGTTCAGTCAGAAACAGAGAACAAACTGGAGAAACAAAGATGAACCTGAAGATTTGACTTTAGATTCAGATTACTCAGGACGAGTGGATCAGATGATCACTGAAGATCACTCATATCTCACAATAATAGATCTGAGAGAGAGAGACAGTGGAGAATATCAGCTCATGTTCATTATGAAGGATGGAGTTAAACATCTCAGCTCAGTCACAGTCAATCTAACAGTTTCAGGTACATTTACATTCTCATCAGTCCAGTTAAACTCTTTTCATTTCTCATCTAATGTAAGGTTTTGATTATTTAGGTGTACAGGTAAAGATGACTCCTGAATCTACAGGACAGCGAGTAAAACTGAGCTGTGATTCCTCCTGCCCAAAAACATCTGAAAATGATTACTTCTGGTACAAGAATGGACAACATTCAACATATAACCAAAACATATTTGTGTCATCCAGTGGAAACACTAACAGTTATTTCTGCTCTGTGTCTTTTTCATCACCCTCTTCATCTGTGTGTGAGTTTGACATTTATAAAATATTTAAATTAAAATGGAAGAACAAATTTAGCAGTTTTCTTGTTGATTCATATACAGTATGAGTGTGTTTGTAATTGATTGTGAATGTTACAGCAGTATTTTGTGACTCTTTCAGGTCTTTCTAACAGTAGCTGTTGGGGTGTGACTTACACCTCTAGAACAGTTTGTGCTTTAGTGGGATCAACAGTAAATATTCACTCTTCATACTCACATCCCACTGGATATACAGTAGAGAAAACATACTGGCATTATTATAATTTTCTTCATGGGGAACTTGGAGATCTGCGTGAGGTTCATCAGTTTGCTGGTCGTGTGGAGTTTGTGGGAAACACACTGAGAATCAAAGACGTCAACACGAGTGATTCTGGAGATTATCAGTTCAGGTTCATCACTAACACATCAGATGTAGTTTCTGGTTCTCCTGGAGTCTATCTTACTGTTACAGGTAACTGCTCATAATAA